>NC_083095.1:67778499-68144749 GCF_949774975.1 Lagenorhynchus albirostris | reverse complement strand
CGTGGTACTCCAGTGTTAGGATAGTGTGATGTCGGTAGCTGCTAAAATGGAGACGTGGGAGCTGTTAGGAATATTTCTCAGTTGTCATCATGACAGAGACCAGCAGAATAGAACTGGCCCACTTGTGATATACACAGCTCTTCCCAACTCCTCCTCCTATTTCCCTCCACCCATTACCTTTAGAAGTATAGAAAGAGAAAGAGAGGGAGGTGGAGGGAAGGAGAGAGGGAGGAAGCCAGCATTTAACTGGTTCCACCAAGTATATAGCCTTGATTTTCTTCCCTTCTCCTCTTTCTCATTATTAACAATAATAAAACAAATTCCTAAACTTGGAGTTAGTTATGCAAATATTCTGTGCTTTCTTTGTTTAAAAATTCTTAGCAGCTGCTACTAGGACATCAGAATATAAGTAGCATCAGGTGGGTATTATTATACCCAGCTGAACAGCTGCAGCACTTACATTTCATTCCATATATTACACTTAACCCTTACTTCCCTGCAATAATAGTGGTTCTTCATAAAGTTTTCGTGAAGTTCTCTCCAGGAGGCCTTGCTAGTAGTAATAGAGAATGCATGAATAACTGAAAAACCACAGAGAACTAAAAAATCTCATTCTAGGCAAGGGTTTCTCAAATTCTATTTCATCAAAGAGTGGACCAAGAGACCAGATTACCTTTCCTCTGTCCTGTCCATTGGCCGGTGGAAAAGCTTGGAACTGTAAAATAGGTAAAACTGTAGAGGAGGAAGCAGCGGCAGCAGCAAGAGATCCAAATGCAGTAGTCCACATTTTAGATAATTACTCCCTAGATTATGTCATCCACCAATCAATAAACATACCACAGAGAAAAATATGATATGGACCCTATACACTTACAGATGAATATCTGGTTGGAGAGATGTTATTAATATGGAAGAAATCATCTCAGAACATGTAACCTGTAATGGCCGTCAGAGTTCCCAAAGGCAAGGTATGGTTATGGACCAGCATGGAAATGAGAGATGGTTATGGACCTGCACAGAAAATCTGAGTCAGGCCTTTGAAGGATAATTTTTCTTTGTGTGAAGAAAATAGTGACTTAGAGTTCCTACAGTCTTGCTCTAAGTCATGTGATTACTCAATGGAACCATAAGCCTGGAGCCCAGAATTTAAAGCCCCCACAGTAGACATAAGAAAATATTTCCTCACATCAAAAGTATGTGCTATTTAGGGCCATCCTGTTACTATGTCTTAGCTTTATACGGAAAATGAAGTGAATTTTCTGGGAGGACAGGAAAAAGAGGATTATATTATGGTTTCTAAAGTGAGAAGGACAAAAGGAAAGGGCTAAGCCATTGTTTCTGCTCAATATGCCAGGTAGGAGGAGAAAGTCTGTTTGGTGGACACAGGCTCAATGATAGGCCACATGCTGAGCACTTTTCTCGAGATGCTTAGTTTTTTCCCTCATAACAACCACCTGGGGTGGTTATACAGCTAGGATGTGTCTAGGCCAGCACACCAGCCCCCGAGGTCTAAGTTCCTTCTAGAACCCCATGCTGTCTTGTCTGGACTGCATATTGGTCTATCAACATTTGAGCTACCTGGCAGAATTAACAGCAGAGTATATTAACTGAAGGTACAGTTTAGTCCAGCTTTCATTTGACCCAGCTGCAGATACTTGGAAATGCCAATAATATAAGTGAACAATTTGCCTAAAACCATATAATAATATTATTCCCATTAACTCCATTAAGCTATGGAAGATAAGATTCACCATCCACGCGCGCACACACACACACACACACACACATACGCATGCACACACATTCATATACTCCACACCGCACACACCACCACACCACACGACACCATACAAACACACACCATCCTTTGATTCTCACGCTTCTCCCTAAAACAGCTCAGCTCCGGGCACGACAGCAAAGGCAAAGCTGGTCTTCTGGCAATTGAGGTAGTTTAGCCTGAGTCACTGTAAAGGATCTGGTGCCTTAAAGATTCACTACTTAATTGGTCGCACAGACCTCTTAATTCTGTAGATGTGTCGCTTACAAAGAAATGATCAGGTTTTCCGTGGCTGTTTTTACAAACATAAAATTGTACAGTACAGGCAAACATCACAAAGACTGAAAGAACCCGGAACATTGGACCCAGGTTGCAGGCCTTCCCCTCACTCCCGCTCTGGTTGCTGTGTCCTCTCCTGGGCACAGTTCCCATGGAAACATGTATTTCCCTGGACCTCTGGCGAGGCCAGGTGCAAGACAGTTACAGAAGGATTTGGAGGGCTTTGATAGGAGGGCCATCAACCAGTAAATTAGTATGTGCTGTTTAGACCTGAGATGGAGCACACCTGTACCTGAAACCTCAGACCAACCTGGCAGGACACTGAGAATATAGAATTGGGATCTTGCCCCTCCTCCCTTCCCCAACATCCCACAAAATAAAAACTAATAGACTCTGGTTCCTTCAGACTTTCTTTTTTTTGCTGTACGATGGCCTCTCACTGCTGTGGCCTCTCCCATTGCAGAGCACAGGCTCCGGACGCGCAGGCTCAGCGGCCATGGCTCACGGGCCCAGCCGCTCTGCGGCATGTGGGATCTTCCCGGACCGGGGCACGAACCCATGTCCCCTGCATCGGCAGGCGGACTCTCAACCACTGCGCCACCAGGGAAGCCCCCTTCAGACTTTTGATCCTCTCACTTCTGGTCTCAAAAAGTTTTCTTTGTTTATAAAAGCAGGTACTAAATCTAAGTGTGAGCTTCAGGACCAATCTTTTTGCAGGCTAATTATTTGCACTGTCAGGTTTAATCCCACCTATTCTATGGGAAACTCCCTTTGCCCCTCTCCTGAGGGCAGGTACATACTCTCTCTCTTCCACCTGCAAGGACTCATTTGCTGAGACACTTCTGTCATCTGTTGCAAGTTGAGACTTAAAAGGATCCCTGAGATTTAAGGACAGTTAGAGGCAGAGAACAGAGAACTTGCTCACCCCTTGCTGGGTACGGGCTATGGGGATTCTATATCCCTGAGCTGGGAACACCAACCCTTGGCCTGGATTTCTGTGTCTCTTCTCACTGACTTGGATCTCTGTCTGATCACTGTAGAAAGTGAAAGTATTTCCACCTTCTTGTGGCCATCCATAAAGCCTTAGGAGGAATTCTAAATCATTACCTGTTGAGAATTCTAACACTAACACAGGAGGGGGGAAATTAACATTTAAAGTATTCTCACATGAAGATCAGAATTTTCCTTTCAGTGTTTCCAAATTTC
Source organism: Lagenorhynchus albirostris (assembly GCF_949774975.1). Classification (NCBI taxonomy): domain Eukaryota; kingdom Metazoa; phylum Chordata; class Mammalia; order Artiodactyla; family Delphinidae; genus Lagenorhynchus; species Lagenorhynchus albirostris. Next base: position 68,141,487 of record NC_083095.1, on the reverse strand, counting down.
TATTGACTCTAATTAATTATAAGCTGAACAAAGATTGTTTTAGAATTTTTTACCCCTGAGTGATGAGTTTTTTCCTTTCTGCCCTCCTACTTATTCTACTGGGGGAAGGTGGCGGGGGGAGTGGAAGGTTGGGGGAGTAGTGATGCAGATGCTGAGAGAAAATTAAATGACCTAAAGAATTACTCTTTGTTAGTAATTTCTAAGGTCTCTGCCAGGTCATATCCATTTTCATAGACATTTTCTAGAGGTGATGCTTTATCCAAAATAAGTGATGCCAAAGATTATACTATAGTAGGTCAGCAGGGGAAAATCTGTGGACTTCAAATCCCACCGTATAGATAGCAACATATTGCCTACATATAAGCCAACTCTGGGCTTATGCATACAGAAAGCAAGGGAGGGAAAAACTTCATTAACCTCTATGTTGAAAGCTTGTTTAAAAAAAATCATTGAGCATTTAAATGATTCATTCCACTGAATGCTAAGTAGGAGGAAATCAACCTACTTTTTTATGGTCTTTGCTTCTGACTTACATCACAAGCTGTAAGTTTCAAGCCCTCCAGACTCTATCCAAGGCTATACCTGGCATTTGCTCATCTCCTGGGTAATGTGATCCAGTTTGGTCTGTGGTTGTTTACAACTGGCCCTTTGTGACTAGCTAAAAAAGAGATGATGGACCTAGATCACTAAAATGGGCAATCAGCAGGCTCCAGGAATAAAGCAACACGGCCTCTTTGTTGGTTTGAATGCCCACATTGAAAGAGGATGATTTCACCTGATGCAGTGCCCCCACACAAAAGATAGCATCTCTACCTGCCCACTCATGCTCAAGTGCCTGTAGATGGGATTAGACTGGAATGTGCCACCACAGAAAGGCATGACCACACAGAATTTACAGATTTAAATAGGCAAAATGTGAGAAGCAAGTAAACTGATATGGGATGACAAGCACTGCCCTCCTAGACCTGATACTCTGGTTGGGGAAACATGACTCACCCACATGAAACAACTGGAGAACAATGCAAGAAAACCTAAAAAGAAGTGCTAAATTATGTGGCAATTGGCCTGTATGCTACTAAAGAAACTTACAGACAGCTTTGATTAGTAGATAAGATTTGAGGTAAGTTTTGACCTTAAAATGGAGAGATCCTCTGGAAAGAGGCAGAAGGCCAGCTTGGGCTGGACCAAATGAGGCCAATAGATGGAGCTTCCATTTTCATTCACTCCATTCATTCAACAAATAAACGAGAAACCACTAAATGCCAAGCGGTCCGCGAAGTGCTGAGTATACACTACAGAGCAAAACATAGCAACCCTGGGGAAACAATGAGGGAAGTGAGAGAAATTTAGGTATAAGAAGTAAAGAAATGATATCTGGAAAATACCCTTTCTGACACCAGAAGAAGTTTATATGCTCACTCAATAGAAAGAGGATCGCTATTGAAAAGAGCATTTGTCCCAGCTGTAAATAAGCAATCAAATAACCTCAAACTAAGGGTGAAATGGTCTTCCTTAGCACCTTACTTTTGTTTTTATTCTACCTTTAGTAGAACATGCCTTTATTCCTAAACATCATTTACTATACAAATAATCATATAGCACTTGAATTCAAATCTTTGATCTGAATTTCACACATTTCTGAGATAAAAATGTTTTCAAGAGGAGAAGAGCTTGAAATGGCACAAAATCTGACAAGCATTTTCTTTATAGTTGTGTGGCATAGTGGAAAGACGTTAGGAATTAGAGTCAAAAGACTAGCCTCAAATTCCACTGGTTCTAGTTATTGGCTATGATCTTAGGCAAATTACTCATTCTGAACTTCAGTTTCGTCACCTTTAAAAATATCTAAACCACAGGGTTATTGTGAGACCCAGAAAAGATATTGTGGATCTATGTGTCATGAACTATAAGCCATTATGCCAGTAGTAACTATTACTATTATTGTCTTTGTAATAAATAAGTTGTACATTATGTTATATACTGTTTTGGGTTTTGAGGGGTTTTTGTTTATGTTTTGTTTTTAGATCTGTTTCACTGCCCAGCACAATGCTTGGCACATCGTAGATAATAAATGGTTTGTTGAATTAAAAAAAAGAATAAAATGACAATGTTTCTGACCAGCTTGATTGGATTTATGCTCCGAATTATTTTTCTAGGTGTGGTAAAGACTCTATTACTGCTGGTTGAGTGAGGTTCACCATATACGGCCTGGAATAGTTTTTGCTTTCCTTCTTCTCTGCAGCATGCCAGCTGGCCCTTCCTGGTATCAAATCCATGTCTTTGGCATCTCAGACTGTACCTTGTTCTGACCAAGAAAATGAATCGGCCTAGATGACAGTGTGTACAGAGCCCAGTCCAATATGCTAGGATGTGGGCAGGCATAAAGGGTCCATTTTTGAAATGATGGAAAGGCATTATTTGTGTCCCCCTTTACAAAAAACATATAATGAACTCACACTTTCAGCTTCCACCCATCCAAACACTCAGTTAGGGAACCACAGAACAGTGCTTCCTTCTAGAATCCCTTGTAACTAGACTTTTAGACATGTCACACCCCTCACCTTCCTAGATTTTCACCTCTGTGTGTTGTCTATAGGCATATGGGCAAATCATCAACAAACCTCAAGGAAGCTATAAACACCTAGCACGTACATGTTGCAACTCCTTCAACTTGCTTCCCATCCTGCCCATCCCCTGCACAAATCAGGTTTGAATGCCCAAGCTTGTCGTCACCTGGTATACAAAAATGCAGTCTAACACTGTATTTATTAACAACCCCTTTCCCTTATGTTTAATTTATTGTTACATTTTTTAAATGTACAAACAGTTATATCAGTTTTATACACAAAACCACAGGTACCGTTTTGTATCTGTCAAAATTCCAGCAGCCTGTGGTGAGAGACAGTTGAATAGATGTCCTATGCTGCCATCTAGTGCTCTCACTAAGACATGGGTTTGTTCATTTTTCTGGAAATGAGGAAACAAAGGCAGTGCAAGACACCCAAATTCTGGAACAGCTACTGATATGCATTATTAAACAGATGCATTTATGACACTTGAACCGTATTCCCTGGAAACGAGCAACTTAACTTGTTTCACACAGCAGCAGCTTACATCCTTGTTCTTGACTGGCAAAGCTCTGGCCTTTTACCCTGGAGGTACCTGATTTAAATCCAAACTGACTGGGCAACAAAATGCCCCTCCGAGGATTTTTCTACAGCTCCCATCTGGCCAAGGTTCTGTTGGCATGTCTTATCCTCCAGGAGGAACGGTTTGATCCGAATGCCTTGCCTATTACTTCAGTTTTGGGAGAAGATACAAAGGAGTCAGACAGCTTTTTTTTTTTTTTAATCATTATCTTTAAAATTGTCTAAAACAGCAGCCATTTTCTTTTTAGTGGCCAATAGTGATGCTTCTGAATTTTCTTTTAGTCCTCAGCTCACACAATTTGTATCACTAGTTAGATCCCAGATCTGATTTTGAATTCCTCCGTTTTTCTTTTCCTGGATCTCAAAAATGTTTTTCTTCTCATTTAATCAATCAGCACATCTCTCTACCGCACGCATGCTATGCTAAAAGCACTGCATTAGGCACTGGTTAGTGGGTAGATAAATAAAAAGAAAATAACCATTCCATCTGTGTCTCTGATCACTTCCTGCCTCTGGCTTCTAAGAGGCTTTATCATCCTTCTCTCTCTAGACTCTCTAATGCTTCTTTTTCATGTCCTTTAAATATGTACAAGCTCTCTTCTAGTTGAAATAAATATAGGGATTTAATCCCTCTATAGTTTCCTGCTACCGGCAAATTTCTACTTTCTGTGCTTGTATCTTTCCATATTTTATCTCAAGGAAATGAGCAATTCATTGACCCAGTATCCTATTGTTCAAATACAGAATCGACTGCCTGACAAATTAGGAAGCGCCCTTCCAACATGGGGAAGTGACATCTGCTAGGGCTGCCGATCTCAAAAGTGATTCCTGAAATGGAGAAGCTGTCACAATAGATGACCTCTAAGTTCCTTCCAACTTTGATTCTGTCCTTTTAAACTTAGTTCTATTTCAATCTCCATTTCTTCTCCAGCCATTACCCTACTTAACCCTGTCTGTAAACTCGCTACTTTCCAAAAAGGAAGTTAGCCATTCTAGGGCAAATAGTTCACTTCTTTTCCCTCTTCTTGAAATCACTGCTTCATCGTGGCATCCTGACTGCACCCCTTTCTTGAAGCATTCTCCTCTCTTCTCTACTTTGTTTATTCTGTTTTTCAAATAACTCAGTGTCTTACATTTTTCACTGATTTCTTGTCTTCCTTTTTGGGGACTTTATCGAACTTGGATTTTGTTCATAGGTATGCTTGTGAATTTACAAATATATTTACTCACTCCCACTGTATCCTTATACAATGCTTCATGATGATAGCAATGGTGGTGGTGATAGTGACGATTATGATTTGCTCACATGATTTTAGCTACCATTCTACCAAGATAGTTCCCCAATCCTCCATTTCTACCATGATTTTTCAACCTCTTTTCAGACCCATATCACCATTTACCTTCGCATCAGAATAGTTCTTCTTGGCTGTCCCATCAACACTATGGTAAGTAAGTAAATTCTGGGCTCTGACTCTCACCCCCAAACAGACATGTTTCCCAATTCTGTCCATTACTATCAATGGCAACAATATTCCCAATCTTCAACTCAGTTCAGTACCTTAGGTCCATTTTAGATTTACCCTTATTTTACCCCCAATATTTAACTTGCCCCAGGACTTGGAAATTCCTTCTTGATCCCTTTCAAATACACATCTTCATTTCCACTTCTGCAGCCATTGCACAATGAGTTTAAATTCTCACTGCCTTATACGTGGGCTGTGGAGTAATTTTAGGGCAGTTGTTTGGGCTTCTAATTCCACTCCTGTACCAGTTCATCTCACAAAAAAGCTTGGATAGTCTTTTAACTATTGCTACTAGGCCGTCACGTAGCTCACCTGTTAAAATGCCATAATAGCTCCTTATTGCCTCTCAGCACCACCAAGTTTCTTAGCCTCACACACGTGAGCCCTTTCCCAACTCTAACCCACTTTCACAGAACACATGCTCCCTGACACATGTCCCAAGTTCCAGTCAAGCTCATCTCTTTGGCATTCCTGGTACAGGAATGTTTTGTGTACAACAGTCTCCCCCTGGAATGCCTCATTCACTCCTCTCAAAATGTGTTTGTCCCTGATTGCAGTCTAAGATGAATCACACCTGTCTCTGATCCAACCTCTTCTCTGAGATCCTCCCTCAGTGGGCCCACTTTCAGGGAACTACAGATGCTCATAAAAATGTTGCTGACAGGCCATGGCCTGACAGCCTCATCACCCACCCAGCCCCACCCCAGAGCTGCTCCCTGCTCTCTGACACTGGTGCATGATGTTATGGCAGGAGAGCCTCATGATGTCTGACCTGTGTGATTTGTTGCTGAGTCTGGATGCTCATATCATGTTCAGACTAAGGAGTTTCCTGGAATAGGCCTCCTCCATCATGCCCTAGATGAGTAGTGAAGACAGGAAGAGGACGATCCAAGAACTTCTGACGTGACTTGATGCGTTCACTTTGACATATTCATTCTGCTGTAGCTGTTTTGACATCGAATGGCACTTTCAATGTACAAAATCACTGTTTTCTTTGTTGTGTCATTATTAATTAACATGTGAAGCCAACGCCCTCGATTCTTACTACACCTTTAACTCTCACCATGATGCGTATTTTAAAACGCTGAAAGTCAGAAGTTAAAATATTATGTCAAAGCCACGTTTCCATGTTGAAAAGTTCCTGGCATCAAAATGGCTGTTACAAAGCAGCTGGGTCTCAATATCATGACACAACTGGCGACCTTGATGTGAGCTGGTGATCAGACGACAGAGACAACAGAGCTCTGAGGGGAAGGCTCTAGCATATTCATGGGCCTCAAACTGCTGGAACAGATACCCAAGAGGAATCAGGGCCACTAGGCATGGTTCCCAATGAAAAAGTCGTTAGGGGCAGACTTAGAAGTCCACGGTCCCTCTAGCAGGGAGTGTTTGTCATGAGCAAAAAATCGACAGGTAATTGGGCCTGCAAGCAAATGCTGAAGTTGCCTAATCTTCCTGCATCTATCACAGGCCAAACCTGGGGACAGGTGGTTATTACTTCCGCTTTCCTGCAGAGCTAGAAGTGAAGGTGCAGTGCGAGAGAGCGTGGCTTAGAGGGTCCTGACAGATGATCTTCAGTTTTGTCAAAACTGTGGTTTATATTTTTTCAAAGGAAAGTGCTTTGCAGGGAGCGAGTTTATTTTTCACCTTTGGTATTCCATAATTTTCTGAATCTAGTGTGGTATTCTGCTCCCCATAGTTGCTTAGTGTTAACTGTTCACATGTGTATGATTTCACCCTGGCAATTCAAAAATGGTTACTGTAGTTTGAAGACACAGATCTCCTTTCTCTCTGACAGAAAAAAAATAGTGTATGTGGGTAGGGAGGGAACCTTGTGTATAAAAAGTATTTTCTTGATCATTTATTTGTCTACTTGTTTGTTGCCTACCTCCCTGCAGCCCACCACTCACTAGAATGTAGGCTCCATGAGAGCCGGAATATTGCCTATATTCATTGCTGTTGCCCCCTGCTTTGCACAGTGATTGGCACATAGTAGATACTCAGTAAATATTTATCAAAGAAATAATTACTTTTTTCAATTGGAAAACAAGGTCCCCAAAAGGAGTGGTTTGGTCCGTTCCAAAACAGCTTTGTGATTAGCTATGTTTTTCTCTGGGCCTTTTACTGCTCAGAATCCCTGCCAGGAAAGAAATGCTAAAGCTCCCATCTTTTAAATATGTAGATCCCTGACATTTGGTTGCTTCATGAATTTTGCATTGCATAATGACAAGTGTTTAATTTTATAAACTCCTCCTGTAATAGATCATTTTCAAGGAGAGGCATAATCTGGAAATGCAGTGTAAAGTGCTGTTCCGAATTAGACAAATGTCTTCCCCGAGCCAGCGATCCTTTCCGTAGTAAATGTTTTCAAGCATTGACGGATTGGAAGCCATGCAAATAGTCTCAACACCCAGCTGGCTGACTGAGTCAGAAATGAGATGGTCCATGGATCCTTCCTTCCTCCAGGCTGGTGTGTACCAACCCTCAGAATATCTCTGGAGTGAAGGAAACACAAACAATTGACTTGTTTTCTGAGGCCCAAATGGCCTCGCTAGGTCTAATTTCTAACTCTTTTTCCTTTGCCACAAAAATGGAAGGGAGAGAGGTAGGGAAAAGAAAACTTATTTCTGGGTTCTGGAAAAGGGAGTTTAATGCTTTATGGTCTACCTTAAGCATCTATGCAATGTCCCAAGGCCTCTAGATCAGCTCATGTTGGCTTGAGGTTATCACTGGAAGAGAAGCCACACCACTGGGTAAGTTGTGGATAATCCATGCTTCATGCCCCACACTTCGTCACTGTTTGGCCTCAGGAAACTCACTGATCCTCTCTGTTCCTTGTTCTCCTTGGCAAAAAATATGCTCAATGGTGTTCCCTTTTGAACAGAATCTGATGAAGAAAACTGAGATTAGTCTTCAAGTGAGTTGTTGTAAAAGCTATATGGTCAAAAGAAATGGGACTGGCTTCATAAATTACATACAAAGATTATTCATTACATGTATTTCAAGCGAGATCATCCTTATTGTGAAGCCACTGTGTCAGTTCAGTAGGAACATTGAAAAAAATTTTGGTGTGTCAAAGGTTAAGAATGCAAATTCATATGAAACACGGGCCCAATATATTTAATATGGTTTGTAAAGAAAAGGGTTGTTCCAAAAGAGACTGACAGTCAGTTACCCAGTCAATCCTCAAGGGGGTCTGTTAGTCAACAAGGCAGCCCCATGCAGCAGAAAGAATAGTGGACAAGAATCAGGAGCCCTGAGTCTAGAAAACGTTTATGGAGTGACTACTACATTGCAGGTGCTGGATAAGCTTTATATAGTTAAGAAACTTGCCCCAGGTCACACAACTGGGATTCAAACCCCAGAAGTCAGATCCTGGTGGCATTCTCTTAACCATTATAACATACTGCCTCCTACTAAAACAATTTCTGGCAAGTCACACTCAGTTCTCACATCTAAGTTTCAGTTGAACTACATAAACTCTAAAAGTCTTTTCCAGGTATAATATAATACTAGATTGAGCAAGCTATTCTGCTTCTTTGACAGAACGTAAATGTGTGTGTGTGTATGTATGTATATATACACACACAGCTTTCCAGCTCTGTCGTCCTCTTCTTCTATTGAGAGCCCATCTTGCCCAGCACTGACAGTGTTCCACAAATGGAACTGACCAGTAACACTTTGGACACACACTTTTTTTTTTTTTTTGCGGTACGCGGGCCTCTCAGTGCCGTGTCCTCTCCTGTTGCGGAGCACAGGCTCCGGACGCACAGGCTCAGCGGCCATGGCTCACGGGCCCAGCCGCGCCGTGGCATGTGGGATCTTCCCGGACCGGGGCATGAACCCATGTCCACTGCATCAGCAGGCGGACTCTCAACCACCGCACCGCCAGGGAAGCCCTGGACACACACTTTTTGATGCCTTGCTAATTTTTTCAACAGCAAACTCATGCCATCCAGGCTTTACAGACCTTCCTTACTTCTAAGCAATCCTTCTCTTGTTTTGTTAATTCCCTGCCCCAATACCCATAGCAGTTGTTCCAAATATTATTTATTCCCTTCCAGTACCCAACACCATTTACGACCCCTCCCCAACCTTACCTCCAGAAGATAATCTTTCTTCCAACATTTCCGAGATTGGTGATCCTAAAACCCCTATTCTTCACTTGACAGAATTTCTTTAAATGTTCACTATTCCTTTTCTCCTTTCTGCCTGTTTAAAGGTAATTATTGTCAGTCTTTTGTTTCAAAAACACTTCCTCTGCTGCTCCAACTTATGGAAACTTGTTCTATAATTTCTCCTTTCTCTTATGTTTTCCATCTCACAATCTTCTCCCCATTTGTCTAGAGACGTACTCAAGGCCTGTACATGAATGAATACCATTGAAGATCTCCTATGTGACAGACACTGTGTTAGACAATTTGCACAAAATGTTTCCTTTAGTCCTTACAGGAGCCTCAAAAGGTTGATTTGATTATTGGCATGTTATATGACAGAAAAGACCTAAATAGACATTTCTCCAAAGAAGATATACAGATTGCCAACAAACACATGAAATGTTGCTCAACATCACTAACCATTAGAGAAATGTAAATCAAAACTACAATGAGGTATCACCTCACACCAGTCAGAATGGCCATCATCAAAAACCCTACAAACAATAAATGCTGGAGAGGGTGTGGAGAAAAGGGAACCCTCATGTACTGTTGGTGGGAATGTAAATTGATACAGCCACTATGGAGAACAGTATGGAGGTTCCTTAAAAAACTACAAATAGAACTACCATACGACCCAGGAATCCCACTACTGGGCATATACCCTGAGAAAACTATAATTCAAAAAGAGTCATGTACCACAATGTTCATTGCAGCACTACTTACAATAGCCAGGGCATGGAAGCAACCTAAGTGTCCATTGACAGATGAATGGATAAAGAAGATGTGGCACATATACACAATGGAATATTACTCAGCCATAAAAAGAAATGAAATTGAGTTATTTGTAGTGAGGTGGATAGACATAGAGTCTGTCATACAGAGTGAAGTCAGAAAGAGAAAAACAAATACCATATGCTAACACATATATATGGAATCTAAAAAAAAAATGGTTCTGAAGAACCTAGGGGCAGGATAGGAATAAAGACGCAGCTGTAGAGAATGGACTTGAGGACACGGGGCCAGGGTGGGGGAAGGTAAGCTGGGACGAAGTGAGAGAGTGGCATAGACATATATACACTACCAAATGTAAAATAGACAGCTGGTAGGTAGCAGCCATATAGCACAGGGAGATCAGCTCGATGCTCTGTGACCACCTAGAGGGGTGGGATAGGGAGGGTGGGAGGGAGACGCAAGAGGGAGGGGATATGGGGATATATGTATACATATAGCTGATTCATTTTGTTATACAGCAGAAACTAACACAACATTGTAAAGCAATTATACTCCACTAAAGATGTTAAAAAAATAAATAAATAAAATAAAATATATGCATACTAATAAAAAAGTAAGAAAGTAAATAAATAGAGAAATAAGAAAAAAAATAATGCTAACAAACATTGAGTGACTGGGTCAAGGTCACACAGAAAAATAAATTGGTAGTGCCAGGATTTAAGCCAAGTTTGACTCCAACTTGGAGGTTCTTTCTACTATATCTCACTTATTTCTTAATATAAATAAATAAACCCTTTCCTGCAACACTGCTGTTTTCTGTTTGTTTGTTTGTTTGGCTGCGTTGGGTCTTCGTTGCTGCGCATGGGCTTTCTCTAGTTGCCGTGAGCGGGGGTTACTCTTCGTTGCGGTGCGCGGGCTTCTCATTGGGGTGGCTTCTCTTGTTGTGGAGCACAGTCTCTAGAGCGCAAGCTCAGCAGTTGTGGCGCACAGGCTTAGTTGCTCTGTGGTATGTGGGATCTTCCCGGACCAGGGCTTGAACCCGTGTCCCCTGCATTGGCAGGCAATTCTTAACCACTGGCCACCAGGGAAGTCCCAAACCCTGCTGTTTTAAGCTTTCCTTTTGTCTCTCACTGCCAAACTTCAGTTAAATACAGCAAGTGTTTATAAAATACTAGTTATGTGCAAATGACCAAGCTACATGCTTCTTCCCAAAGGAAGACCAAGATGAACAGCATAATTCTTCTCTGCCAGAAACTTCCAACCTAATAAGAGTAACAGATATGTAAATAACAAGGAAACAAGGCAGAAAAAAGTGCTAAATAAAGCTATCAGAATCTTCTGAGAGCACAAAGAACAATTAACTCTAAGGAAGGATCAGAGCAGAGAATTTCACAAAATGTTACTTTCTGAGTCCTCCTTGAAGCATTCAAGGCACTTCTAATTGCCCTGCAATTCTCCCTTGGGAATGTGTCTTCTGCCCATCTCTTCGTGTTCTCTCACTCCCAACCTACACTACCACAGAAGCCTCAGAACCGGTCTACCCAACTCCAGAATTTCCCACTACAATCCAGCCCACAAAAGATCCTTTCTGCTGAGTTGTCCTTCATTATGCCCAACTCAGATTCAGCACTACCTGAAGAAATACCTTCTGTGGCACCCCACTGCCCGATGAGTAGGAATAAATTCATTAACTTGGTCCTCAACAATCATAGGCCCACCTACAGGGCTGTTATAAGGATCAAATGTGATAACATATAGGAGAAAGATGTGAAAAACATACTCTCTAAAGATAAGCTGCTATTTATATTATGATACACTTTACACTTGGGTCAGTGTCTGTTCCCTGAACTCACCTTTGGCTCATGTCATCCCTGTTCCTATAACGCCTCCCTTCCTCATTTCTAACTCTGAAACTCTATACTATATCTCTCAAGGTCCAACCATATAAGGTACAGTCTTAAGAAAACGTTTTCTGACGCCTCAACGAGGGCTTCCCAGGTGGCACAGTGGTTGAGAGTCCGCCTGCCAATGCAGGGGACACAGGTTCGTGCCCTGGTCCCGGAAGATCCCACATGCCGCGGAGCGGCTGGGCCCCTGAGCCATGGCCGCTGAGCCTGCGTGTCCGGAGCCTGTGCTCCGCAACGGGAGAGGCCACAACAGTGAGAGGCCTGCGTACCGCAAAAAAAAAAAAAAGTAAATACTTAAATATCTGGAGAAATGAGTTATCTAGAAATCCTTCAGGCCATTCTGTGTGACTACTGTTTCTTTCAGCTGAGAATTTGCAAAGAGTTGGACAACAGAAAGCTAGAGATTATACTTTCAGCAAGAACCTGAAAAGCCAATAGCTGCTGACTAACAGCGGCGCCATAAACTCTATGGCTATCAACTAAGCAGGGGGAAGCATCAGGTCACTTTATTAAAGAAGGAGGGGAAGGAGGAGGAGGAAGAGAGGGAAACGGAGAGGGGAGCGACTCTTTTCTAGGATACGTGGTAGACTAGATGACCATAAGGAGTTGAGCCAAGCAAGAGTAGGGATGGAACCAAAATAATCGTGAATTTGATCTCTATATCTTTAAACAAGCTCCTTAAATCCAAAAATCCTTGATTAATTCCAACTCCAACCAAGGAGATAATACTTTTCATTTTCTATGGCTATGTTTTAAGAATGACTGTATTTTAATTACAGGCAAGATGATATTTTAGGACATTTAAGGAAAGATATCTATAGCTTTTCCATCTATTCAAGGGAATTTCAAAGTATTCTAGGTTCCTTTAGTATGAGAGTATTGAAGGTGCTATGTAAATGTAGGTCATTATTACAATTTGATGACATTCCCCTTCAAGCAAAAACTGCTAAAATCCACAAAGTACAGAATGAAGCAACACATGTCTTATTATTTGAGGGTAATTAATTAGCAAGCATATAAACAATTTACTCAGTCACAGGAAGATCGAGTAATACTATTAAACATGTGGGCCTGGAAATCCAATGCTGGTAGCTATCTTATCTGCCCCAGTGCAGAGGAAAAAATACAGAACTGACCCCATTTCCCCCCATCTCCTCCCTCCATACCCACACCCACACCCACATCACACACACACACACACACACACACACACACACACACACACACACACACCTCTAAGACGAGAGTGCAGACTCTTTAGGGACTGACGTTTTCCTCAGAATGACACCAAATAAAGTCCACATTAAACTATGTATTCAATCCTTCCAGAAACATCCTTTGTCTGCGAAAGTACTGAAACAAAATCGTACATGCTGCACACTAGCCACTACTCACCATCCCTACTAATGGTGCAAGAGGAGGACAGGTCATAAATATAAAACAACAAAAATATTTTTTAATGTATCAACTTGTATTAGACTTTGGAATGCAGGAGCTTTATAGTTTAGTTTAGAAGTGTTTTATCCTAGACACAGTATGTAACTGGAAAGACAAACTGGAATTACAGTAAACAGAGTGAAATAACCAGCCTTAGATGAACATTTGCCACAGTCAATCTATGTAGTAGATAATCAACCTTCGTAGAAAATGGAGAGCCACCTCAGTTTAAGAACCTATGCAAGGGCTTCCCTGGTGGCGCAGTGGTTGGGAGTCCGCCTGCCAATGCAGGGGACGCGGGTTCGTGCCCCGGTCCAGGAGGATCCCGTGTGCCGCGGAGCGGCTGGGCCCGTGGGCCATGGCCGCTGGGCCTGCACGTCCGGAGCCTGTGCTCCACGACGGGAGAGGCCACGGCAGTGAGAGGCCCGCGTACCGCAAAAAAAAAAAAGAACCTATGCAAAGTTACACAAAGACATGTAATCATGTAGGTATAAATGGAAGTCACTTACTCCATTAGAGTTTGCCTCTAAAATTGTAATGTCTTTCTCCAAATCTAGTTTTCCAAATGTGCTCATCACTGGTAACTTTTTCTCCCTCTATTTTGAATGTGTCTATAATAACTGAAACTGGTTTAATGGTCATCACATTAATCCAAGAGTAAGAAATGAAAAGAATGATTCATTTCCTATGCTAGAATTTTAAATACAAATTAACAAAAAAAAAAAAAAGCTCCTCTAAATCTTCCTTAAGTATTTTGATGGTTGAGAAATATGCAGAGCACTTGAAAGCAATAAAAGAAATAACCTAAGAAAATTAAGCAAAATGAATTTGCAATTAGTTTGTGAAATTGCGATAAATGCATTTTGAAAGCAAAGAGTAAAATGTAACTTTGTTCAGTATAATTTGAAATTGCCTTTTGTGCTTAATATAGTTCACTTATAATTAGATGAAGATTTTGTTCTGGTTTGAAACATTCAAAGTTCCATCTTGAGATTGCTATGTACTATGTACACAGAACTTTTCAGCAAGAAAGTCTGCTGCTGCTGCTGCTGCGATTGCTTTGACAGCCTTTATCCTAGTTTTATAGAAACGAAAGAGTGAAAGAACACAGCTGGTTTGAACAATGGAGCATGTTCAACATTAGGCCAAACACTTTAGATATTGCAAAATATTGCAGGCTATATTTATAGCTCTTAGCAGGTTTTTGAAATTCATGCTGATACTGCCTAACTCCTGCTTATTGGACCAAACTGCCATTTAATGATTAAATTATCTTTTGGTTTAAAAGTTTGCTTTCAAAGGCAATGACACTCAGAATAACCTCTTGGCAATATCAAAACAGTGATGACTTAAAACCCTTCCTAAAGTATTTCAAGATGTCTTAAAAACTCAAGATCATTCTAGTTACCGAGAGAGAGTTTAAAAGACTTTTGTTGATTTGCCTTATTTTTTCCCTATAGAAAAGGAATATCCTGCCTCTGATAACCTCTTCCAGTCATGTCTGTGTATGACTTTTTTTTTTTAAGATGTTGGGGGTAGGAGTTTATTAATTTATTTATTTATTTTTGCTGTGTTGGGTCTTTGTTTCTGTGCAAGGGCTTTCTCTAGTTGTGGCAAGCGGGGGCCACTCTTCATCGCGGTGCGCGGGCCTCTCACTATCGCGGCCTCTCTTGTTGCGGAGCACAGACTCCAGATGCGCAGGCTCAGTAGTTGTGGCTCACGGGCCTAGTTGCTCCGCGGCACGTGGGATCCTCCCAGACCAGGGCTCGAACCTGTGTCCCCTGCATTAGCAGGCAGATTCTCAACCACTGCGCCACCAGGGAAGCCCTGTGTATGACTTTTAGTCCTAATGCACAGCACCATGAAATACGTGTTAAAGCCTCAATTTTATAGATCTGAGGCCCAGGAGGGGTCTATCCTGCTGAAGTCAATTTTTGAGAAGTCACACAAGGTAAGTAGTGAAGTCATCACTCAAACAAAGGGTTTTCTGATTCTGAAGCCAGTGTTCTTTATACCACACCATGGAGCTTCTTGTTAGCAGAAGAGTCTATCTCATGGTTGTATCCCATTGACTTTGGACAGCAGCTGCCATATACCTACCCAAGAAATATTTGTCATTTGAAGGATCAAGGGAAGCTGACAAGTTGCTACTGACTTGTGAATAAAATATTTACATAATATTTTTAAATTGATCCCAAATATTCTAACTGATTCTCCCTAGAACAGTAGGGCTTGGTGAAGTCCTACTCTTCATACCCTAGAAGAGTAGTCAAGCTCTTTCAGAACCAGGGAGGAAGGGCTCCCAGAACACAGAGGCTTCCACAGAGAGCACTTTGTGGTTCTCAAACTTGCCTACATATAAGAATCGCCTGGGAACATTTAAAACTCACAGCAGAAATTAACACTGCATTGTAAATCAATCAAAAATAAATAAATCAATATCTTGCCCAGGCCAATTGAATAAGATTCTCTCTGAGGGTGGGGCCAAGATTCCTAGACCTGTAAACTTCCTTGAGGAGCCCCTGAGGCTGACCTGCAATGTCCAGCTGGATCCCTAGAACTTCTGAAACAGCTTGGAGGCCGGCCCTATGAAGAGACAGTGATTCAAACTGGCAGCTTAATCGTCTACCCAAAGCATGTGAGTCGTGGTCTTACTATGTGAACCACACAGAGCTGCTCCCCCGCATTTATTCCCAGGAGTCATAGCGGGGAGACAAACAGGAACTGGGCACCACCCATACACTTGGTGGTAGATGGGGCAGGTGCTACAAATGAACTGGTTGCAGTGCACTAATAAAAGCTGTCACTGACCTCAAAAGAGGAGAGGACCATCGAGCTATCTGCTCTCAGAGAAACACTTGAGTCTCAGACGAGAGAGACAATTGCTCTGAGTTCTGAGCTCAGGCAGTGGGTAGGAAAGGCTTATCAAACATGATACTGTCACTGGGCCTTTCAAGGCATAAGATGATGCTTTATACAAGTAGATTAAAGGTTTACATGATCCACTCAAATAAAAAATACCTAGGGTTCTCATTTTTATTGTTTTATTTCTATGAAGACTTTGAGACCCATGTCCTCTGCCTTTTCATTTCCCGTAGTAACCGATACATTGAAGGTTCTCAGTATGATTTTTCTGTTTTGAGAGACTATTGCTTTCACCCATAGCATTTTTATTTCCTTCCTCGGTGATTCTTTTTTTTTTTTTCAGGTTGACCAAGAATTTCTTTTTTTTTAACATCTTTATTGGAGTATAATTGCTTTACAATGGTGTGTTAGTTTCTGCTTTATAACAAAGTGAATCAGTTATACACATACATATGTTCCCATATCTCTTCCCTCTTGCATCTCCCTCCCTTCCAGCCTCCCTATCCCACTCCTCTAGGTGGTCACAAAGCACCGAGCTGATCTCCCTGTGCTATGCGGCTGCTTCCCACTAGCTATCTATTTTACGTTTGGTAGTGTATATATGTCCATGCCATTCTCTCACTTTGTCACAGCTTACCCTTCCCCCTCCCCATATCCTCAAGTCCATTCTCTAGCAGGTCTGCCTAGAGCAGAGTCATTTGAATACTTATCTAAACTCCCAACCTACTTCCACTCTTTTCATTCCCAAATAAAACACCTGGAGGGCAGGGGCTATGTCTTTTTCATCTCAGAATTCTCCAACATAAACTAGCAAGGTGACAAGTACACAGAAAGTACTTAATAAATGTTTGTTTTCGTCTGCCTTCTGAAAGTGTTCATGAAAGCAACTGCTGGAAAAAAAAACATCAGAAGGTAAGTAGTGATCCAGGAGCAGCAGGTGAATAAAATATAAATTTCTCAGCTGTATATACTAGGCTATTGGGTGCAATGAGGTGCCTGTTACCAACATACAACAGGCAAGTAGCTCAAAGGAAAACTTATTTCTTTGCGAATTCTACTGAACTTTAATAATCAGAATCACAAATTTTATTTGTTGGTTGCTTCTGTTTTTCACTTGGGTAAGTTCTGTATCTTTCTGATCTGCAAGTTCCTGGGAAGCCAGCATATTCCTCATGATACATAATATTACACTTGACACATAGAACATATTAAACAATATTTGATTAAAGAAGAGAACATATGTGATAAATAGTCTAGGAAGTCTTGTTTCTCTTGTCTTGTATAAGTAAATTACAACAAGATATCAGAATGTTGATACTGTAGGATAGTTTTCTAGACTACAATATGTGAAGGCTGAGAGGAGGAAGGCTGAAAACATGCATATTTATGGCTCTTCAGCTCTATAGTTTATCGAAAAAAATTAATAGTAGTTTTTAAAGCCTAATTTAGTCCACACTTATTCGTTCCAAACTAAAGTCTTCAAATATCATCAGGGTTTACTCATCAGTATTGATGCTATTGTTCACGTAAGAGTATCAATACGTCATTCACTCACTGATTGAAGGAATAACTTAGTTGAATTATTTCCCGTTTCATTTAAGTGGGGAAAATTATGCACACCATTTCTATTTACTTTATGCTAAAAGCATAACAATATAGCAATCCTACAAACCATGAAGTAGAAGCATATTTTCAAGTGTGCATGTTTTCTTAAGAAAAAAAAATGATCGTCATGTGATAATCCATACTAAAATAGAGCTCAAAACCACTGTCTTAAAAAGACATCCTTCTTCAAGAGTTTAAAACAAAAGATAGATGCACTTCAATACCAACATGCCTTTACAAATGCATTCCCATTACCTCAATTGTTTCTCAGCCACTCTCTGCCTTCAAGACCCAGATTAAGTGCCACATTCTCTGTTAAATATTATCTGACTTTTACTCTACACTCAAAAATAGTTCATTGTTTTCTCAATGGCCCTACATCATGTTTTATACGATTTTATGATAGAACTTCATTAATGAACTTATCCATTTATTCAATAAGCATAAGTGGCTTACCATTTGTCAGGCAGCATGCTTGGCATCGGGAATATGGAGAGAGGCAAAACACTAGCTCATCCAAAGTTCTCTCCCATACCGTAAGCTCCCTGAGGTGTGATGTGTTTGTTGAATCAGCTGAGCAAGCCAAGGGCAGCAGATGACAAGAGCCCTCAGAATTATTGTGAAGCCCACAGCCCTGCCATTTAGGCCTCCACCTTCTCTTGTTTGGCTCCTTTTTCTTCCTCTGCTCTAAAGTCAACATTTCCCCTCCTCCCTCTACTCCTCTCCTTTGACCGTTCCTGCTATACTTTTATCTGTCATCCATAAAATTGAACCCATTATTTTCTCTACCCAAACATCGACCATCTCCCCAGTTTCCCAAGATACAAACCTGAGGGTCATCTTCAATGTCCCTCTTTCCCTGACCTTCCACATGCATGAAACAACTAAAAATTGGTGGTTCTGTGCCCTAAGTTACTATTGCACTCATCACCCTCTCTCTCTCTCAGTCTTCACTGGTCCCACTTTATTTTCCTTTTCATCTTCTGCCTGGACTATTTCCATAGCATCTTAGCTGGTCGCTGCTTATTGTAGGCTATCTCTACACCAATTTGTTCTTTACTTTATGCCAGAGTTTTCTCTCTAAAATACAAATCAGATCATTTCTTTCTCACCACCTCTCCTCTCACTAAAAGGTACTGATGGCTTTTCATCACCTTCCTAATAAGGTGCTGAGAGGTCCAAGTCTCTCTCTTGCGGCACACAGACTCTTTGTGAGCTGCCTTGCTTTAGGCAGAGCTCTCTGAACTCTCTGGGGCTCACTCCTTCGGCTCAGGAACGCACACTAAGGTGACCAGGGTTACCCTCAGAAAAACATAAATGTGAAATGTGGAAAGCTAAAGTCTCTCACACATCGTGTACTGTGTTGCTTAGGGAACTAACACAGAGGATAAGAATTTTATCAAGCGCTGTCCAAAGGACAGTGATTCTGTTCCTCATAGATGTGAATAATCCAATCACTATACCAGAACAAGATTAATAATGAACATCACAAAGTAAGTTGGGGCATTTTCTGAGAACTGTGCTTCCTTCCAGGGCACTCAGCTCTTATGTAGAATGTTTCTATCCTTTCTATGACTGAATC
This sequence comes from Lagenorhynchus albirostris, assembly GCF_949774975.1. Classification (NCBI taxonomy): domain Eukaryota; kingdom Metazoa; phylum Chordata; class Mammalia; order Artiodactyla; family Delphinidae; genus Lagenorhynchus; species Lagenorhynchus albirostris. Next base: position 68,122,530 of record NC_083095.1, on the reverse strand, counting down.
ATGGAATTTTAAAACTAGAGGAGAACTACAATAATCTAATCCAATCTCATTTCACAGATGAGAAAACTCAAGCTGAGAACACTGAGACATTTGTCCAACTAATACAGATCCACCCCCTTACCTCCTCCCAACAACAAAAAATAAGACTTTATCATATTAAACAATAGGTTCATTTATGAATTTTTCTGAGGAGCAAACTCATTCATATGCCAGAGTCTTCATTCCACTGTGGTTTCATCTTTAAAACTCACTTCTTATTTTGCATTTTCAATTAGACACAAGGTGAAATGTCTCTTTATGGAAATCTTGACTCACTTTTACCTGTCGCTGTGGGTGTATTAAAGTATATGAAGTTATAAAAAGATACGAAATATGAATATAATCTAGTTTAATTATTTCCATCCTCCAAAGGCCATGATTGCACTTAGCTATCAGTGAAATCTCCAGTGGCTGAACTTCATGCTTAGAAAAATAGTGAGTAGAAAGAAAGGCTAGGAGCTGAGTGAAAAGCACCAAAAAAGAGCATTTACCTTCACCAAAAGAACATGTCCCCATGATGGAAAAACTGTAGCTTCGTATAGCACCAGTGAGTCAAAGATGATGACAATATTTGGCAAAGTTAAACCCAGCCAAGTTCAGTCCATTTATAGATCACTGAGCTACTTTTTAAGTGAAAAACACTGGAGGCATTTTTATTTGATAAATTACTTGTCTGTTCCTTTCCATTAGCCAAGGGCTAAATCTCTTGGCAAATGAATCACAATCGCACTTGAGACCAACCAGCCACTGAGGTACGCAATTCTTTGCATAGACTGATTGTCAGCAGCACTCTCTAATTTTCAGGATGGTTAATCTGCATCAATATAATAATTTGTACCTGAGTTTTAAACATCCATGTTTGCATACATCATTTTTTTATCATGCTGATGTATTTTGATCCCTGGCTTTTCCACGCTAGGCAACTGGAAGCCAAGATTTTGCAAAACTCTGAACGAGCATACTGAGGGTAGTATCTTATGCACCTCTCAGATTGCTAGGGAGTTGAATTTGATCTGGAAAGGAAAAGAAGACTTTTTGTCTATTTCACTTGGCCGAACAATTCTCTTGACCAAATATTTCTTAGGAATCAAACTCAGTGTCATAAGGGTCTTGCCTAGTTTATATTTCCTGTGATATTTCCCTTTCCTAGGCTGCATGCCTATTCTTTCTTCAGTTGCATCTCTGGACTTGAGAATTTTTCCACACACTTACCACCATCCTCATGCCCCTGTCCAGAGCACATACCGTCTCATATAAGCCTTACATGCTAAGACAAGTCTCTACTCACAGCATTGTCCCCATGTCCTGACCAAGAAAGAGACTTGGCATGTAGATCTATCTATGTCCAAAGTATACAACTGGGAAAAGAGAGAGAGGTGCTCAGCTATTATCTGAGCTCCAAACTCTCGAGGGAGCCTCAACTGTCAGAACTTATTACTTGCTCAAGGAGGCAACTGGTTGGGGTAAATGAGGGAGTTTCTCTACAGATGTTAAGATGATTTGAGACTCAAATGCACACCCACTTGACATACTACCTCCTCTATCATCACGAAGGCAAAGTGATAGTACTTTCATATCTCCTTTCCATGCTCTTCTTAAATTACTTATTGATTGACAACTTTTGACTTGTTTCCCTGCAAGCCTTCCCTCCTTGTTTACTTTAGTCATTTCATGTGTATAAAAAAATGTTGAAGCGTTGGCAATAAGTACCTTTTTACGGATGATTTTGGCAAGACTGTCCCTCTCTGTATTCTTCCGTGGCACCAATATGACACAGCTCCTCTAAGTGGGAGCTGGATGAATGCAAACAGGTTCTAAATCTGTCACTGTGGCTTCAAACCATATGGGGTGTAAATAAATGGAAGACTCAAGATAAGGAGTCCTAATCCCACCAAGGTCTCAATTCTCCTGAATGACCTTGGCATTCCAGATCTCCAGGCTGCTTTTATAAATTCACTCTTTACTGTGAAGAATTTTAGACACCAAACCAATGGCAGTAAGTGCTAAGACCCTATTAGTTGATCAGTCTTCTAATAGAAACTCCTTAGGCTTACAATTAACCACAGTATAAAAGAATTTTTTATTAAATATATAATACATATTTTAAATAAAAAAGATAAATGTGCTTCTCATTCCTCATTTCTGAAACAAAGAAAATGGTATTTGCCTCATAGCATTGTGAAGTTTAAATAAGATAATATATTTAAAGTGCTAGTTCTTAGCACTGAGCCCAGTATTTAAAAGGTACTCATTAAATATAATGTATTATTATTGGATCAGAGATGATGATATCTGTTGTCTATACATAACACAAATCAGCGATTTCCGTGGTTTATGCTTAACACTCACAATGGACACACTGATGACTTTTCATTGGGCATCAAAATAGCTAGGTGATTGACCTAATTTTTCATCTTTCAGTGAGCTGATGTAGCATTATGCAGACCCAGCCTAAGTGGACCATTAATTCCAAAATAACTGAAGGATGAGCCCACACACTTGACCTGTTTTCAGCCTCTCTGTTGAGAGTGACAGCAGAAAGTTTAAAGTTGAGTCCATTTGGCACTCAGGCATTCACAAATATTAAAGAACTGCAACCTAATCACACCATCACTTCTCAGCTTATAAGTGAGCCTGTGGGATTATTAGCTCTGCTCTCAGTAACACAGAGGTTGTTTGGAAACTAAACGTCTGCAACAACCCTCATTCTGATGGGGTTCAGATCCTTTATATTGTACAATTATGCAACTTATCTCACAAGATTGTTTCTAAGGAGAATTTATTCTACGATACAAGCTTCTGTGAAGCAAAAACTATTAACATTAAATAATGAAAATGTTAAAGGCTGGCATAACACAAATTGTACCCTCAGTGATATCGAAAAAGCTTATATGACTTTGGCAAGGCACTTACTCTTCTTTCCTTCCTTCCTTCCTTCCTCTCTCCCTCCCTTCCCTTCCTCTCTCTCAGTCTCTGTCTCTGTCTCTGCCTCTCTCTCATATAGAAAGGAGATCAGTCTAGATCTGGATGGCAAATAGGCTTCGACTTATTTATCAACTCTGATCAATTGGGAGTGTCTTTCTGGAGTGTTACATCGGGAAGGATTTGTAGGACATGGGGGAGGAAATGAGCATCACTCTGAAGTCTATTTCCTAGCCCTAGATTGGAAAATCTTCAAATCTCTCCCAACTGATAAAACACTATCACCATTCTTATAAAGAGCCACTAAAATTGAGAAGCCCTGGCTCACAGAAGCACTTCAAAGTTGATGTCTATTCAAGTGCCACCAGAGGGATTTCAAGGTTGTACTAACAGAATCACCCAAGGAGGTCCCTAAAGTAGAAGGACAGTCCACTGGAATTTGTACTTTTAACCTAAGCTGTAGTGAGAAGAGATGCTGAAAAGACTCTTTGATGATCCTTAGGAGGATAATTCACCTCTGAGCCACAAAATTTAGCTCCATCCACCCCTCACCTTCAGAAATGATGAAAGTGGGTAGGACTGGAACCCCTCCTGGGAAACTGGATGGTTAGCGTATCATAAAAGAAAGGGAGGTAAGGAGACTTCTGGGGTTTCAAGAATTGAGAAGGAAGAATTACCCAACAACTGGAGGACAGATCCACATAATGGACAGACAGGTATATCAGGCCCTTGGCAGGAAGGGTTGACTAGACCGTCTCTGATGCAGTGTGCCTGGGGTTGTGGGTGCCTTGGGGGACATCTGTGTATGTGACTGAAAGAGCTAAGGTCTAAGAGCAATGACTCTGGGATGATCCAGGATAATCCTGGGCATTCTAAGCTTAGCCATTTTCCCTCCATCTTCCCTCCATCCTCTCTTCAAGATGACCATCCTGCCCTTAAGGACCATGGGGGCTGATGAAAAGACTTGGCCAATAGGTATCAGTACTACTATAGTCTGTGTGGGACTTGTTAATAACCACACTATGTATGTAGCATTACAGGAACCAATCCCCAGATCTATCCTCATTGGATACAGAATTCAGACCTACAACTCAATTAGGCTGTGTAAATTTCCAGGAGTAGACACAAAAGAGAAATGCAGGTCTTACTGAAGAAAAATAAAAGACTTTTGTCCCCAGAGTTTTTGAAACAGTTCCTATGGACTATGCTAGAACCACAAATTAAGAGATAGTTCCTGGTATATCTCACAATACTGTTTCAATAGTTACTATGGAAAAGCAAACCTGAAAGCCAAAAGGGACATGGCTTCATGTGACACAGCAGGATATATAGAGGGTCCTTTTCAAGCCCTCAGTTACCCCATATCTATGGATAAATTCATTCCTTCCCTTTCCTTCCTTCTGCTCCTCTCCTCCCCTTTTCACAGGTGCTTGCTCTCTCACTCTCTCACACTCTGTGCTCTTTCTCCTAAAATCCTTAAGTCCTCCTAGCCTTTACTAAGTGCTTTCAGCAAATCCAGCCTCCCTTCTTTCTTCCGTCTCTCCTGTTGTTGGCACCTCCACCTGCCCTTACTCCATCCGTGCTTCTCAGCATTTTCCCCAGCTTCTTTCAAAGCCTGTACTTAGAAGGAATCTGGTCAGCTCTCTCATTCAAAGGTTTACTTCATTCATAAGACTTGATATGCTGACTCTCCCAAGGGTAGTTACATTTTTACAGGAGACAAAATCTTACATAAAAAGGAATAAAGCTGTAATGCTAAATTTTCAATCATTGTAAAACTAATGGAGGGAGCTATTGAGATATCAGAGGAGTCTTCCCAAAGCCCCTAAAAAAAGCTATATCTTCAATTCCATAATACAGAGCACTTCTCAGTTTTCTAAGCGGTACCTGCTGGGATTTCTTGGCCCTGATTTGGATCCTACCCTGTAGTTTTTCTGGGGTGGTGTTCTCTCATCAGAACCGGAACTGCTGGTGCCCAGGACTCCGTAGCAATAATTCTCCTGGAACATTCAAAGACTTTAGAGCCTGGAAAGGCTTGGGAAGGAAGGAGTTAATTCTCTGAAGTGCCCATCAAGGTTGAGTTAATGGGTCTTAACAGAAACCTGAGCAGGAGACCAATCACCTGCATTCAGACTGACCACTTTTCTGTTGGAATCCTAGGTGGTCTGCCTAAGCAGGTTTCCCCATGCCCTGGGGGGCCAGGGGCTCTGAGAAGAATCCAGTTCAATGAAGAGCAAAAGAATGATTAATAGTGCTTCCTGCCCTCGGGTTAGAGATGGGTGGGCCGCAGAGTGCTGGAAGACGAGCAAACAGCTGAATATTGGATTGCATGTGGACAGAAACCACTTACAATTTAGATTCAATATCATTCTGGTGATTGAGGGATACAATTGAAGCCCACTCTTAGCATGGCAAAGAGTAAGCTGCTGTGTCCTTTTTATTTAATTTTTATTAATTTGTTCATTTATCATTAAAGATCTTTTAAAAACTCAGTAGCATGGTCTTTATTATCTCAAAAGGTATAGTAACTATTTAGTACCACATTTATATTTTAAGGAAGAAGGAGATTGCACATGTGGGCCTTCTTACTGGATGTATATATTATATATGCACATACAGAATATACGTACGTATGTGCATATACATTTACAATATACAGATTACAAAACACGAATGAATTCATACTATCAGGTGAATCTGCACAGCCCTGTTTCTCAACATAGGGGTTTGGAATGGTGCAGAGTGTAACAGCAATATGGGCTCTGTGGGAGGGACTGAGAGGCTGGGGAGAGATAGAGGCTTGATGAGTGAGACTGAAAGTCATTTCTCTAGTTCCGCCTCCAGTGCCCTCCTGTGAATCAAGGTTGCTTGTGACATTCCTGGTGGCAGTTTAAATAAAACAGATGAAAAACAAGGTTGTTATTCCAGAAGTAAAATTTAGACTGGAAATTAAATTTAAGCACACTGAGAACTCTCAATATACAAAGAGCATATATCCTGTGTGAGCGTTTGTACTGGTTATCTGCATATTTGTGCACACACATACACGCAACAGACATGTGTGGGAGACAGAATTCCTGAATTCAGACCAGGCTCTGCTGCTAACTAGCTAGTGAGGTAATCAGGCAATTCAAGTCAACTCAAAATCTCCATTTGCTTATCAATAAAATGAAGGAGTTAGATATCCTCATGGTCCTTTACAACTTCAAGATTTCTCAACATTTGTGTATAGAAGGTCATTATCAAGCAATTAGGAGAAACTCTTGTTCTTTGATCTGACCCCTGGAATGCAGTGTGTAGAAAGGAGCCACTCTCGGGAAGGTAGGAGAAGCTCTAGCACCGCTATGACAAAGTGCAGGCCATGTCCCTCAATCTCTCTCCCTGACTCAAAACTGATGGTTACATGCATAGACTTCAAAGTCTGACAGGTTCATGTCCAAGCCCAGCAATACCAGTCACTAGCTATGTACCCTTTGACCTGTTACTATATGGTCAACCCTCCATATCCAAGGGTTCTACATCTGCCGCAGTTGGTTGAAGCCCACAGTCCTACATATTTTATATAAGGGGCTTGAGCATCCATGGATTTTGGTATCTGTGGGGAGTTCTGGAACCTGAGGGACGACAGTACTGTCCTAATCCTCAGTTTTTCTCCCCTGGAAATTGAAGATCACAATGTCCACCTCAACAAGCTCTTTTAAGGCTTAAGTGTGAGAATGTGGATGACATTTTTGGCATGACGCTGAGCACACACTAAGTGTTCAAAATAACTCTGTGTATTGATATAGATGCATGCCAATATATATTGAACATATTATATATTTATTTTTAAATCTCTGGTAAGCTTGATTTATACAGATTTATAGAAAAAAAGACTATTGTTATTTGGCAGTGGGAGAATAGAAATTATTCATGAAGAATAAGGTTTTCATTTTCTATGGAAAAGAGCATTTGCAAATCAGGAAACATAAGTATGATGAGATGAAATGTACAGACAACTGAATACTATATTTTAGATACCCGGTCAACCACTGAGAATTATTCCAAGAAACTTCCTTATTTATGTCCTATTTACTGCCTATAACATGGCTGGAGAGGCCCCTTGATGATCCCAGGGCTAAAGCCTCAAAGATTAAGCACCCTATCTATGCATTCATGTATTTACTAAATACTTCCTTTGGATTCCTCCGCAACAAAGGCTCCAGGAGAGCAGGGGCCATGCCTACCTTGCCCAGTGCTGGATCTCAAAGGCTTAGAACAATGCCTGGCACATGACAGGTGCTGAAAAAATACCATATTATAGACATCATATTTATTTGTTCTGTTCATTGTTTCCTGTCTCCTCCTGCTAAAATGTAAGCTCCGCAAGGCAGTGAACATTACTTTGCTCGCTGATGTGTCCCAAGTGCCTAGAACAGTGCCTAGCACATTGTGGGGCCTTCATAAATGTTGTGAGGATGATGACTGAAAGCGGGTAGGGAGAGTGATTTAGAAACAGTAAAGTCTCTATACTCTGGGCTGTTCAAGGAGCTTCTTAACCTTCAGTTTCAAATGGAGGTTTCAAGGAAAATAGCTTCTACTGCCCCTTAAATGCAGAGCATTCAGCTAAATCACCAGACCTTTCAGGAGTTTCTGAGACAATGAAGACAAGGTAAAAAAGTCAGTTCCATATCCAAGGTTGCAAAGGCTGTTCCACATTTATCCAAACTCACGCTCTCCTACACTGGTTTGTCAAATCTTTTATTTAAATATCTCATTATCTAAGACAATTTTGTACTTACTGTCATGAAGGCTTATGAAACCTACAAACCTGTCTTGCTGGAACAGGTACAATTTAAGCCAGTGATTGTTCAAAAGAGAAAGGAAAGGTGAAGAATGGCACCACTGTGAAGATTCAGAGCAGGAAGGTAGACAGCCCTTGGAGCTAACCTCTATTCTCCAGGGTGTCTGTTTAGGCTCCTCAGACAATGCATGTAGCCTAAAGATAGAGGGGGAAAAATTGTAAGTCTTCATGTATAATTTTTGTTGTTATATCTAAACTGATAGTTGAGGGTTAGGAGCTGAAACAATATTTTATAGAAGTATCATGTTGAAGTTTTTGCAGGTTTCAAAATATTTAAATATGTAAATTTCAATGAAGAGATGTTCAGGTTTTTTGATAGTCTAATGATTTTAAGCATCTCATTTCTAGTCACACACTGACAAAAGATGTTCAGATTGCAGTGTGAGATCGTTTCTATGGTTACAGTTGTTTCCTAGCATTTTAGTGACATCTTTTGTGAGCATTGGCTGCTTCACTTATTTGTCACTAATGTATGTGTAGAACTATAGTTAATAGCCTTGGGCGGACAAAAATTTTTTCTTCTGAATGGCTGTATTGTTTTTTAGCAGCATTTTTCAATAAGGTGACAATGCATTAGAATACTAATGGTATGTACGTTATTTTAAGATGTCAAGTTTTCAATAAAATGATAATGAAAATTTTGCATTTCATTTAATAGTTAAATATTCATGAATTTTCACAGCATGATGAACTGAGTGAAAAATAAAGAAACTGTATAATGTATAATACTAAACATCATAAATCAAGTTTCTTTTCATAGAAGCTACTCAAGAGTGTTTAATATATGGTTCTTCGTGGATTTAGACCAATCTGAGCTAAATTAAAGGCACCTAAAAAGGAAACTTGTTTAAACCAATTTAACATATTTTAACACAGCATGTTTACAATGTAACAATATAAAGGAAAATGACACATTACAAACAATATATACATTATAGAAAAATTATGATGACTAAGTGGGGGATATAATCATCCGGCAACAATATTTTAAAGAAAGAAATTGTGAAGTAGGAGGTGGATGCATGCATGGGAGTAGAGCCCTGTGACATAACCACCTATTACTATAGGATGAAAGTAAGCATAGAAATTGGGAATCTAAAAGTTCTGTCCAATGATGAGCTGTTTCAGGCATTAGGCTAATTTCTGGAGAACCAGGCATGGACATCATGTCTTCCCTCTGGCCCAGGACTGATCCAGTCCTAATGCAAATGTCAGAGTAAGGAAAAAACACTGCCCAATATTAGGGGTTAAAAGACTTCATCCAAATTCACATATCATTTGTTGTCTGGAGCAGGATCCACTCTAGCTGCCTGTTACAAAGGATGCATCTACGATGAGTATCTGGAGATGCTGTGTATGGAGTTGAGCTACCAGTGAGGAAGTGACTAATGGAATTCTAATTACTGATCACACTGATGTGGAAGATTTGACTCCGTATGAGAGAGATATTATCAATCACTAAATAACCCATGACCTCTTCTGCCAACCTCATGGCTGAGAATTGTTCAGCTACACTCTCCTGACTGGCCAGGCATTCCACTGACCCATCCAATTAGGACTGCAGGATGAGACTGAGAGAACCATAAGACTGAGATACAGAAGGCAGACTTGGCTTCTACTGAGAGCAAATCAAGAGCAGAACCAAAATAAAGTAGACAGAAAATCATGGAGGTTCCTTAAAAAAACTAAAAATACAACTATCATATGATCCAGCAATCCCACTCCTGGGCACATATCCGGAGAAAACCATAATCTGAAAAGATGTATGCACCCCAATGTTCACTGTAGCACTATTCACAATAGCCAAGGCATGGAAGCAACCTAAATGTCCATCAACAGAGGAGTGGATAAAGAAGATGTGGTACATATATACAATGGAATATTACTCAGCCATAAAAAAGAATGAAATAATGCCATTTGCAGCAACATGGATGGACTAGAGATTATCATACTAAGTGAAGTAAGTCAGACAAAGACAAATATGATATCTCTTATATGTGGAATCTAAAAAAAAATGGTACAAATGAACTTATTTACAAAACAGAAACAGACTCACAGACTTTGAAAACAAACTTACAGTTACCAAAGGGGAAAGGTGGTGGGGGGAGGGATAAATTAGGAGTTTGGGATTAACATATACACACTACTATATATAAAATAGATAATCCACAAGGACCTACTGTATAGCACAGGGAACTCTATTCAATATTCTGTAATAAACTATATGGGAAAAGAATCTAAAAAGGATGGATACATGTATATGTATAACTGAATCACTTTGCTGTACACCTGAAACTAACACAACATTGTAAATCAACTATACTCCAATACAAAATAAAAATTAAATTAAAAAAATCACAGACTGATAGGTGCTGCAGATTTGTCTAAGAATGTGGACTTAGAATGCAAAACTTTAAGTTCTTGTAGTTTAAAAGCATCATCAGAGTAATGCTTTACCCAGATTGGTGATTAACTTGGTGCTATACATCTCTCACAGGTATTACTGTCACTAATTTCTTTAATGCCTAACATACATGTATAATAATATTTACAGATACATAAATACAGATGGGAATCAAACATAGTTTTTTGTTTTTCTTTTTTAAGGAGGATTCTTTTTTTTTTAACATCTTTATTGGAGTATAATTGCCTTACAATGGTGTGTTAGTTTCTGCTTTATAACAAAGTGAATCAGCTATACATATACATATATTCCCATATCTCCTCCCTCTTGTGTCTCCCTCCCACCCTCCCTATCCCACCCCTCTAGGTGGTCACAAAGCACCAAGCTGACCTTCCTGTGCTATGCAGCTGCTTACCACTAGCTATCTACTTTACATTTGGTAGTGTATATGTGTCCATGTCACTCTCTCACTTCATCCCAGCTTACCCTTCCCACTCCCCACAGCTCTATTTACAATAGCCAGGACATGGAAGCAACCTAAGTGTCCATCGACAGATGAATGGATAAAGAAGATGTGGCACATATATACAATGGAATATTACTCAGACATGAAAAGAAATGGAGTTATTTGTAATGAGGTGGATGGACCTACAGTCTGTCATACAGAGTAAAGTAAGTCAGAAAGAGAAAAACAAATATCGTATGCTAACACATATATATGGAATCTAAAAAAAACACAAAAAAACCCAAAAATGGTTCTGAAGAACCTAGGGGCAGGACAGGAATAAACATAGTTATTTTAAAGGTATTTTATACATGAGAATGTTACTGCTAACTATCTTATTTAACCTATTTAACATTATCTTTGATTATGCTAAATGGGTAATCATTTTACATATTAAGGAATTGAATTATCAATGAAAATAAAATAACTGACAAAGGTAAAAAACAGAAATTTCATATAAGGTTTCCTTAAGTTTAACAGACTGTGCAATTCTAGTTCATTTTAACAAAGGATTTTTTTTTTTTTTTTTTTTTTTGCGGTACGTGGGCCTCTCACTGTTGTGGCCTCTCCCGTTGTGGAGCACAGGCTCCGGATGCGCAGGCTCAGCGGCCATGGTTCACGCGCCCAGCCGCTCCGCGGCATGTGGGATCCTCCCGGACCGGGGCACGAACCCGTGTCCCCTGCATCGGCAGGCGGACTCTCAACCACTGCGCCACCAGGGAAGCCCCAAAGGATTCTTATTTATTAAATATCAACCAGGTAAATTTTGTTATTCAGTGTCCTGGCTCTACCACTTACTAGCTATACGGCATAGTGCAGGCAACCTCACCTTTCATGCTTCATTTTTTTCATCTGTAAATGGGGACAGCTGGAGTACCTACCTTATAAAATGTTGTGTAGAGTAAGTGAGATCAATACATATATAAAATTTATCATTATGCTTGTCAAATTGTAAGCACACAATAAATATTAGCTATCTTCAACATCATTATAGTTAATGTTAATTTATTGAGAGAGAGCATAAGATACAACCTGTAGAGAGATGATGGGCAAAAGAAGTTGAAGACTTTCTCAGCACAAATGTCATGAAAGTGAATATAGGTATAAATAGTGTTTTACTTAAACTGGATAAAATGTTGTGGACTAGAAGTCAGCAGAGAAAATTAGCTAACTTTCTAGTAATCAGCCTCCCTTATCCATGTAAGTAGATTGGCATAACTGCTCTCTTCCTGGTCTAAATGGTGATGACCATATGATTTTATGAAACCAGATGCTTAAAAAGAATTTATAATGCAGAAGAACAAGTATCATATGATTCCACTTATAGGGGGTACCTTGAATAGCCATATTCATAGAGACAGATATTAGAATAGTGGTTTCCAGAGTTGAGGGGGGAGAGAATGGGAAGTTCTTATCTAATGGGCACAGAGTTTCAGTTTGGGATGATGAAAGTGTTCTGCAGATGTACAGTGGTGATGGCTGTACAATAATGTGAGGTACTTAACACCACAGAACTGAACACTTAAAATCGTTAACATGGGGAACTGCCTGGTGTCCAGTGGTTAGGACTCTGCACTCTCACTATTGAGGGCCCAGGTTCAATTGCTGGTCGGGGAACTAAAATCCCACAAGCCAGGCAGCACAGCCAAATATAAATAAATAAATAAATAAATTTTTAAAGAAAATGGTTAAAGTGGTAAATTTTATGTGAAGTATATTTAACCACAATAAAAAAAAGACAAATGTAAGTGGCCAATAAATGTTTGGGGAAAAAACAAAAACAAAAAGGAATATACAGAGTTAATCCAATTTATTGAGGTAAAAAAAATGCCCCTTGTCCATAATTTCAGGCACTTAGTCAAATAACATATTATGGTTTTAGTCTCAGTTTGCATGATGCCCAAGACTCTAGGACTTTGATTTTACCTATTATCTTATCCCTCATTAATTTTATTTTATTTTTTAAAATTTTATTTATGTTATTTATTTATTTTTGGCTGTGTTGTATCTTCGTTGCTGTGCATGATGGGCTTTCTCTAGTTGTGGCGAGCAGGGGCTACTTTGCATTGCAGTGCGTGCACGCTTCTCATTGCAGTGGCTTCTCTTGCTGCGGAGCAGGGGCTCCAGGCATGAGGGCTTCAGTAGTTGCAGCCGGCTCAGTAGTTGTGGCTCGCCGGCTCTGGAGCACATGCTCAGTAGTTGTGGCACACGGGCTTAGCTGCTCCTCAGCATGTGGGATCTTCCTGGACCAGGGGTCGAACCTGTGTCCCCTGCATTGGCAGGCGGATTCTCAACCAATGAGCCACCAGGGAAGCCCCAAAAAGTATCTCATTAATTTTAGATAAACTCCTTTAGCTTCAGACTTGAGAATAAAACAATTACATCACATCACTATCAAAAGTGTCCACTTCAGTGCCTCAGGAAGTCTAATGAAACCATTATGATCAGCACTCCTAGCAAGGTGATATTCTTCTTCAGAATACATCAGTCTCTTGAACAGAACGAGTGAAGAGAGCATTAAGACAAATTGTGGGGCTTCCCTGGTGGCACAGTTGTTGAGAGTCCGCCTGCCGATGCAGGGGACATGGGTTCATGCCCCGGTCCGGGAAGATCCCACGTGCTGCGGAGAGGCTGGGCCCGTGAGCCATGGCCGCTGAGCCTGCGTGTCCGGAGCCTGTGCTCCGCAACGGGAGAGGCCACCACAACAGTGAGAGGCCCACGTACCGCAAAAAAAAAAAAAAAAAAAGACAAATTGTGGCTAATGCATTCTCCTGTATGCATTCCTGGGCTCATGCCCAGCCCCATTAAATATCACCTCAAGTGGATTGGGAATGCTACTGAACAGGAAAAAGAAGACATTTTCCTCCTGCCTTAAGTATAGCCAACACAAACATCACCTAACACAAGTGCTGCCCTGCCATTTCTTCTTCATTTTGATGTGTTTCTTGTATGTCTCAGGAGATAGGAAACTAATATCCTGTCTGAAGAGATTCCAATCAAGCAAACACTGCTCATTTATTAGCTAGGATTAGACTAACAGCAAATTTGATCTTTGGTTTCAAGACCTTATCCTTTCACCCAAAAGTTACCCTCATTTCAAATAGCCCCATTTCTCTGTTTTATCAAGAAGTAGCAACAATCTACTACCACCACTGTTATTATGGCATTTCAATCAACTCGTTTCATTGCGGTTTGAGAAAACACTTTGTTGAAAACCAAAGGAAAATCTGCCACGTTTCCATTCAGACATATGGCAGGAAAAAAAAAGCTTAATAACCAGTAATCAGAGTCTGCCTTCTTTGGGTGGAATCCACTGTGGATAAAAGCAATTTATGCTGCATTGGACAAAAATAGTTCATCGATGTTATTCTTCAAGAGATAGTAAAATAACTCCTCATCTGATATCCCAAAACCAAGGAGGGAAAGAGTTCAGATAATGTTGGGATCAATAAAGTCACAAAAGCAGAGTCATGGAGGAAATACATCTTGAAATTACTGTCTTGCTCTTTTTGTCACAGAACTAGCCAAAGAATAGTCAGGGCCATAGGGAAGGGCAGTATTACAACAAGTTTTAGTTCAGGGAATCATAGAAATTAAAGACAACAAAGATACAATATGTATCTACCTAGAGTAGTGATTTCAATGATCAACAATCTGCAGTGTTTTTCCCTTTCAGGAAATAGACCTCTGATTATTCCCCAAGGCTTAAATAATTCAGAATAGTGAAACATCAAAACTTACCTTTTAATATATTTTGAACTGACATTTGAATATGGATATATATTTTATAGAAGATTAAGCAAATGAACGAGGCTTCATGAAAGTCCAAACTCGGGTAAGGGAGAAATATCCCTTTTCTTCATTAGGTATCAAGACCCTTTAACTCTTTCCCATAATCTTCCATGCTCAGAATATTCTCCTTTGGTCCATGCCTTATCACACTCTCAGGCAAAAGCGCCCCTCTCTACAAACTACCCTTTCTGCAAAGGGCATGTGTTTTGATATCAAAAGGTTTCTCAGTCTACATAGTGAACAGTGGGAGTTCTCATGTCAACAAAACAAAAAGTAGGCAATACATGTTTTCATTGGCAATGCGGTGATTCCTAAATTTTGCTGCACATTAGAATGGTCCAGAAAGTTTTTTTAAAACCTGATGCTCAGGTCATACCCTGTGCCCATGAAATCAGAATGTCTGGGGGTGGATGCCAAACACAGTATTTTTTAAAGATCCCCCAGTAATTCCAAGGTGCAGAAAAGTTTGGGAAACCTTCCTATCATGGAGGTCAAAATTTGTTATTAATTATATGCCAACAAACCATCTCTTCATACCAATAATCAAGAATTGATCAATGTTTTGATTTCTTAGCATTATTTAAT
This sequence comes from Lagenorhynchus albirostris, assembly GCF_949774975.1. Taxonomy (NCBI): domain Eukaryota; kingdom Metazoa; phylum Chordata; class Mammalia; order Artiodactyla; family Delphinidae; genus Lagenorhynchus; species Lagenorhynchus albirostris. The sequence goes on along the minus strand of NC_083095.1, from coordinate 68,107,440 downwards.
TATTTAAGACAACCCTAGAAAAGTCAATTCAAAGTGAAGTTGTCAGGATAAATAATAGAAAGCGTTTCTTCTTTTTTCGTTATTATTAAATCAATACCATACTATGGTGTCACGAAACATTTTCTTATTAAAGATTTTCTTCTTATGGTTTTATTTCTACTATCATTTTCCTGACAGGTCTGGCATAGACTCTACTCATGGGGAAATTTGTGTCCACTCCCTACAAGGGATAGATTTTTCTAGGAAGGTTACACTTTATAAATGTGGTTTGGTTTTCCAGTATGGTATAGGTTTTATGACATAACAGAGGAAGAGTCAAGCCACACCCATTGTAATCTCTTACTTTTTGTCCTCAGGCTCCAAAAAACCTTACTCCCACCTGGAAACAGTGTGCTAAATCCTTATTTTGCACCTTACATTTGTAGATAATGCAAGTATCCTTCCTCTCAAAATTCTTATTCACTATATTTTCATTAATGATTTATATCAGCAGAGAATTTTAAAATCTATTTCCATCACCCAGTAATTTTTCTAAGAAAAGTAATTTCTATATTCTGATTGAAAAACTGAAGAAATTACTAGATAATCCATGCTTATTTTGACCATCTTCCTTAGCATACAGCTTAACCAGCCTCTTGCCTTTGCCTAAATGTCACTATGCCTTTTATATATGTATCCTCAGACATCTGGCTCCTTTTCTTTCAGGTTTTTTGGACTAAGACAAACCTTGGAAACAGTCAACTTCATTAAAAATATTTTTGTCTTGTAGAGTCTAGATGACTTTATTATCTGAATGTTTCCTTCTCTCTTCACTTTTTCTTGTCCAATAACTGATATATTCATACATAAGAATACAAACAGAAAGAAAATTAAATAGCCCCCTTCAAAAATTCCTTTGGTATTATGAGAGCTAATCAACACAGACAATTTTTTAAAAATTAATTCAACCGAGTTAATTCTTGCTCACACTGTGATTTCTGTGAATATTTTATCAGTCTCCTTAAAGATTTTGGAAGTCTCCTTGAAGTTCAGAATATTACAGTTTCTAAGTCCTTATACTATGCCTTATTTATGAACCTACTTACCATGATTCTAACCTAAGTTAACAATAAGTTAACAAGTATTTACTAAAGGTCTACTCTGTGCCTGGCACTGTGCAAAGCATCATAAAGAATGTAGGAGGAAAGAAGCCAAAGATTGTCCCTGAATTTTGCAAACTGTTTGAGGAGGCGAGATGCTATTGGTTATAAAGCACAGCTATTTTTTGAAGAAAAAATACTAAGAAAGGAAAAATAGGCATCTGATTAAATTTTGACTTGTTATCATGTATGTCAAGATGCATTGACATTTTAAGATGCATTCTGATTTTAGAGATGCAAAAATGCAAATAAATAAATAAAAGTGCATCTTAGTATCAAATGCAATAAATAGGGTATATACTGTAACAACCAGGAAATAATACACAAAAATGCTAAATACATAAGAGGTTGCACACACAGTGATGGGCACAGGGTTGCTGCAATAGATACCACTGCAACCACTCGGATGGTTTGCACAATGACTAAAGCTAAATGGAACAAAAAGTCAAAAGCACTAGTAAAGTCCCTGGAGTTCTATATCATGTCAGGGTAGCAAATTCCTACTTACTACTCACTTTAATGAGACGGGCACATTGAATACCACACTCACATCTGATCCACTGTCACATCCTACTTATCCTACACCCACAATCTTTCACATCCATCCCCTTTTCTCCTTTCACTTGCCATTGTACTATTTCTTCTCACTGTTTTCTCTACCAAATCTCTCTAGGCAGTATCTAACTTAATCTTCCCTAGCCACAGCTCTGAGCACAACAATCCCAACATTGTGGGGATGGCAACAATGGCTAATCAATGAGGACTAAACTACTTAGCTTGGCATTCAAGGCCCTAGAAGATCTGACCCCAGTATACGTTATCTCCTACTTTTCCATCGCAACAGTAGTTCTCTTAAAATATTTCTATTTAATTGACTCATCAGATCAATATTCTCCACTCCCTGTGTAGAATATGGCCTCTGTAAAACATGGATGATTAAACGCTTTGAGCTAGCAAGTAATACAGTACATCTGTGCCCTTCTCCCACCAATTAGCTACATGCTTGTCCAAACCTATTTATGCCAGTCTTACTTGTTTTTGCAATTATGTGATTTAATTAAACACAAAAACTGATAAAAGTACAGAAAGAAAATAGTTTCTATGAAAACTGAGTTATATACTTGATTAAAAAAAGAAGCCAACAAAAGAATGATGTCCCATTAAAAACGGGCAATACAGCTATAACAGATTGAGAAAATAAATAATAAAAATGCAGAAAAATATCAGACTCAGACTGCTCTCAGGTATCTCCTAGTTTTGCTCCACTTTAAATAAGCCAAACTGGTTTATATCAATTCAGGCATAAAATGGTGTGTTTTGGGCAGGGTCTCCAATCAGCAGACTCATACTCCAAGAAAATGATTTGGTTCTTCAGGAAAAGATTGGCAAATAAATGCATGCCTGTACGTTTTATGTTAAAATTAAAAGCCTACATGTGTTGTTTTTTAATGATTCCTCACTTTTACCAAGCTTTCAACTTAGAAACTATCTATGGTCCCAACTCAATACGTACAGAAACTCTGCTCCTACCCTGGGCTCCAAACAAACTTTAACTCCTAGGCCCATACTATTTCTTCTTCAAGAAATAAGCTTTTCTCGGGCTTCCCTGGTGGCGCAGTGGTTGAGAGTCCGCCTGCTGATGCAGGGGACACGGGTTCGTGCCCCGGTCTGGGAAGATCCCACATGCCGTGGAGCGGCTGGGCCCGTGAGCCATGGCCGCTGAGCCTGCGTGTCCGGAGCCTGTGCTCCGCAACGGGAGAGGGGAAAAAAAAGAAATAAGCTTTTCTCACCTCTCCCACTGTTCAAATCTACCAAATCCTCAAGAACCTGTGAATGCCCCCATCTCTGTGACGTGTCCCCTAAAGCCTTTCTGTCAGAAATCAGAGTCAGAGGTATCTGAGGATTCTAGTATCAGCTGTATCTATTGTGGGGACCTATCAAATGGATTTTAACCTCTAAGGCTCAATTTCTTCATCTATAAGATGGAGATAATACCTACCACATAGGGTTGTTCAAGTGTTTAATGTGTAAAACACTAAGTAAGAATAATGCCTGTAATGTAGGTGGGTTAAAAAAATGAAACCCCAATCTCCACCCATGTATCCTTCTTTTGGACGCTTACAGACACCTGCTTTTCTTTCATGGTGCCTCTTCTCTATCCTGTACTACAATAGCGTCAGTACTATCTCTTCCCGTCTGCTAGATGATATATTCCTTGACTGCTAAGCTGTGCAGCTAACACTTTTTTGTGATCACTTGCCTTTCTCTTAAATAAATAAACCATTAAATGAAAGGCTGAGTGGTTGATGAACTTCTATTCTGGTCAGATAAATAGAGGCCTGGCAAAAGAATAAGGAAAAGAGAAACAGAGTATTTTACGTGCTTTGTATTTGACTTTCTATAAAACTTTTTTCAACAGGATAGATAAAATGCTTAATTATAGCAAATTATAGCGGCTTACAGATGGGTGCATCTATATCTCTTTTTTGAATGGCTTCATCTTTTGTTTTCTTGTTGATTCTGCCTTTATCCAAAAAATGTTGAAGGGCTAGATTACACCTGACAGCAGTCTTGGCAGTCGCTGGAGAATTCCAGCCTTTGCAATGCAACATTCTTTGGGAGAAGAGAAAATTTTGCCTGCTTTTCCCCCCAAAAAGGATTGAAATTCTGCATTCTTTTTAGTTGACAATTGACTGGAACATTTTGCAAATAAGTGCCAGGCCTCGATGAGGTGCAAAATACTGACTGTATTAGCTAGTTATTTAGAGAGATGTGAAGATGCTCTTGCCAACATACATTCAATTTAGGCTTTGGATGCTTTGCGTGATCTCCCAGGCAGCACTTGTTTGAAAATGTTGGAATTTAATTTTTAAGTTTTCACATTTTTTTTTGTTCTTATTTTAAAAAGCAGCAATAACTTTAGTTCTTTAGAGCAGACTCTAGGGTTAATCTTTGTATATGTGTGTATGTTTATACACATATATGTAAAATCTAGAAAAGTTTTTTTTGCTCTGCTTTCTTATTCTTTTGCTCTCTTCTAATTTGTGTCTTTGAACTTCAACTTTCTCAGTGTCAGAATACTGAAAATGGAATAGCAGTGCTGTTTTTTGTAGAGATGACCTTTTTAGGTCCACACCCTTCTTGGGTTAACCATGCAGATCGACATATAATTCTATAACCACAGACTACAAGGTCATTAAGGGGCAATGAAAGGTCCTTTACCCACCCACCATGTAAGGCGTGTGACAGAACCCACTTAAGTCACATATGACCAAGAATTTCTCCCCAACCAGGAGAAACTCTGTTCCTTGATAAAGCTCATTCCAAATTGTCACAAATTAATATTTATAATAGTAACAACAACTTACACTTGTATATGCAGAAAACATTCATCACTTCTACTGTCCTAGTGGGAGATTTAGACATGTCTGGGCATGTTTAGCAAACTATTAGGTTAGGCTTAACTAGGGCTTTGTCATACATGAACGGGTTATGCACTTTACAGCTCTAGGGGAACCATTCACACAGGCTATTTCACTATGACAAGCCTTGACCTAGGGTGGAACATGAGCTCTGGGTGGTGAAAAATACCAGCAACAGGGACAGAAGCTTAGAGAAGAGCAACAGTAGCATCAGAGATTCAGCTTTAGGATTCACCACAAGAGCAGAAAAAGTAAACTGTAGTCCAGGATGATTCACAAGCAAGTAAGATTTCCCCTGGGGAGTCCCAGAAATGCCTGAAAGAGAAGAAATTTTTGAAGGGCTGTAGTTCCTCCATGAGAAGGAAATGAGGTTCAAAAATATAAGTGACTTTCCCAAGGTCGTGCAGGTAGACAAACCAGGATCAGAAGTCACTGGGAGTTTCATAGTCATGTATGACCACGAACAGTCTATAAACCAGGACTCTGTGAATGACATACTTTGCATCTGGTAGAAGACTGAAAGACAGGGACATCTCTGAGAGTGTGCCATAGTGTTATCAATATTATCCTTATAGGACTGGTGTGAGAATTACTTAATAGCCATGTGCTTTGAGATATCAATAAACAAGAAAAAAAATTCAAACTTGCATCCAGTCCTGATACAATTATTTCATTAAAAGATCCTTTTGTTACGACAATGACCAAACAATGTCAGATGTAGTCTACCACCCATCCACCTTACCCCGAAGTTGTAGGTCTTTTTAGAGAACAGCATTGAAAGAGAAGTTTCAGAACTATTTTTTATATTCTCCAGTGCAACCTGCTGCAATGAATAATAGCTGTACTTAGGCCTCATGTTTGAAAGTTTTAAAATCTAATATTGCTGCATATGTTTTCTACTGTTTACTTACAATTGCATGGGCTTTGATACCAACAGACTTGGATGGGAATTCCAACTTGATACTTTTAAACTGTGTAGCCCTGGATCGGTCACTGAGCCTTTCTGAAGCCTTTTCCTCATGTGTAAAAAAAGATTATAACATTCACCTTGCAAACTATACTATAGAGATGTTATCTGATACAGTTTTTCACAGATGGTACTGGTATCCACTTTTTTAGTCCCTAAGAACTAAAGGTTAAGTATACTGCGGGATTTCCCTGGTGGTCCGGTGGTTAAGACTCCGCTCCCAATGCAGGGGGCCTGGGTTAGATCCCTGGTCAGGGAACTAGAGCCCGCATGCCACAACAAAGATCCCACAGAGCCAAAAGAATTTAAAAAATGTATACTGCAACAGGGGAACTCCCTGGCAGTCCAGTGGTTAGGATTCTGCACTTTCACTGCCAAGGGTGTGGGTTCAATCCCTGGTCAGGAAACTAAGATCCCGCAAGCCGCGTGGCCAAAAATAAAGAAATAAATAAGGTCATAAGAAGATAAGATGATCTAAATCTGTTCAAATACTTACATATGTACAAATCTATTAGTATATCACAGAATATGGACCCAACCTAGCCTTCTTTATATTTATAAAATAATTTTATTGGGTCTTTTAAAATTTTACCAATGTAATACTTATATAAAATAATTCAACCAATGGAGGAGCATATAAACAAAAACCTTCATAGTCTTCCCCTTTCCGCCATTCAATCCCATTCCCCTGATAGCACTCCATTTGATAAATGTCCTTCCCCACATCATCCTGTGATTACACTACCATATACCAATGCCTAAACTTGTCAATCTTACCACCATCACTCCAGCAACAAAGCACCTTGGAAATGTCAGCTTCTGTTGTTCTCTTGTGTGTGGGCACTCTCTCCAACCACACCTAAACTATGATATGCCATGGGTGGGGTAGAGGACCTCCTACTAAGAAATTATCTTAAATGTTAACAGGAGCCTGTTGGAGTCCTTGTGAATGGGGGCTCTACTCACCAAAAAAATGGCTGACATCACTCACTAATCAGGGTGATCTTTACTGTCCAGATCAGGACACCTGTGAGAGTGAAGGGGCACACTATTAATAGTTACAGCAGGATAACCAGGACTGTTGGACACTAACTGGTATATGTTGTCTCCCTACATTTAATTCATACTGAGTCCTCTGCCTCCTTCTCATTCTCCCTCAAAACATGCCTTTAATGATATTATGTCCATTTCAGAATTCTTCAATGACTCCCCACTCTCTAGAACAGTATTTCTAAAACCCTTTGTCTCAGGATATTAATGCCCCTAGTGGCTTTTTTTTTTTTTTTAACCAGAAGTGCAAATTGGAGGCCTACAGGTGCCACCTCGCCCTATTGTCTTCACACTACACTACATTCATATGACCTGCCTGGTCTCTGAAGGTATTTGAGTTTACGATCCCTGCTAACTTAACATTCCCAAACTTATTTAACAACAAAGTCCTTCTCTCCCTATCCCAGTGTGTAAGACTTGTCTTCCAACTAGGTTGTTAGCTCCCTTTCATTTTCATACTTTGCTATATTCAGAACAGATGTTCAGTAAATATGTCCTGAGAGGAGGGAGGGAAGGAAAACAGGAACAAAGGGAGGGAGGGAGATTTATTTGATTAAGCCAATGGATACTTCCCATGTATTCCTGACTAATCTGTTTTTTTTCCCCCAGTGTTATTGAGTGTTATATATAATTCACATACAACATTGTATAAATCTGAGGTATACAACATTGATTTGATGGATGTATATTTTGTGAAACGGTTACCACAATAAGTTTAATAAACATCCATCAACTCACACAGTTACAAATATTTTTTCCTCGAGAACTTTTAAGATCTACTCTCTTAGCAACTTTCAAATATGCCATACATCCCCAGAACTTATTTATCTTATAACTGGAAGTTTGTACCTTTTGATCATCTTTACCCAATCCCCCCCTCCCCAATTTAATCTATCGTCTGATTCAGCCTGTCTTTTGGCCGATCAGTGGATACTGGTGATATGAAGAGTACACAAGTTCCTGTCTACCCCTATGTATTTCCCTGTCACTGGAGTCACTAATGGGGAAAATGATAAAAGCATGAGTACTAATTTGTTAGTTGTAAAATGAGAAGCAGAGAGCCCAAAGGTATGCCACAAAAAGTGGGCAAGCTCAGTGGTTGGGAAGCTGCACAGAAGTGTAGAGGGACTAGGAGATATAGGATCAAGGACTGAGGGATGGGACTCCTTGAAGAAACACCAAAGGCAGCACTAGCGTTGCTTAAGACCAATTATTTTGAGTTGCTAATTTTGCCATGAAAATTTTCACTGTGGTACTTGTGATCAAAAAATGTCAGCAATTTCTTCAGATGTTTTAGGAAGTATGGTTTGGGGACACACTAAATGTCAATCCTGTTAACTGCTATTGAGGAGTTAATGGTAGGATGGGGTCCCTAAAACATAGTTAGGTGTGGTCATCTTCCTTCCCTACAACCTCCTAGGCAACCAAGAGGCAAGTTTGGGGCAATGGTACTGTAAGAGAGATGCTATTATATATCGAGATCTGCTGATCTTAGAAAAGTTACTATCGTCGGAGAAAGAAATGTGATGATGATGGTGTTGATGCTGGTGGTGGTGGCAATGATGATGGTCGTAATGATGACAATGATTTGATAGGGTAAAAGGGGTAAACAACCAACAGTGAGAAAGCCTGGGTACTAGCTCAGCTCTGCTATAGACCAGCTCCATGACTGTGAACAAATCAATTATTCTAAGATGTTGCTTTCTCATCTCTATGATGGGAAGATTAATACTTTCCTGTGTGCCTCTTAAGGCCGTTACATGGGCAAAGCAAGAAATAGATGGGATCACTCTGCAATAAGCGACGTGCTTAATTAAGTAAGTAATGACACAGATTTGCTCGATTGCCTTTGCCAACCAAGTTATCATGAAGAGTTGCCAGCCAGGTTGCTAGCTTTCACACGGGATCATGTGAGGTAAAAAAAAAACTCCATATGCAGAGGCTGTTGGACTTTGGGAGCTTTGTGTGAAAAATGTAACGAAATATGTGAGGTTTTAATAAGTGTAAGGTTTGCAGTCCTAATTCAATGTAACATACAAATTTTTTTAAATAACACATTTTTATGACATTTATATTTTCAAAATGTTTTCTAAAATAGCTGACCCATAATAGAAAAGAAGTATTCGTAAGGATGAAAGGGAAAACGGTACAGCTGAGAAGGAAGTGTTGGCCTAGCATTTAAAACTCTAGTCCATTATTATTGCAGGGCTCTGAGCAAGGACCTCAGTTTCCCCATCTGCCAATTGAAGATGAGGAACTGGATGATTTTCAATGTCCTTACTAACTCCAGCATTTGATAATTCTATGAAATTACCTATGTTTTCCCATGTTTCCAGATGGAGATGACTTTGAATGGCATTCTCATTTGAGCCAGCCCTGCTGTCATCTCTGGTAGTACTGGTTCTCCTGTTATTGATGGAATGTGACAAGTAAAGAAGACATGGAGAAATGTGCTTTGAAAACCAAACATGATATACATTTATATCTCAAAATATCTGCTTACAGTTTGCATGTAATTTGTAGGATGTAAATGTCAAAGCAAAAACTTGATAAAGTTAGCACACAGTAGTTGGGTTTAACAGAGAACCAGACATGAACCTGGATACCACTAATGAATGGGCTACCATACACAGGCTGGACCAGAGCCCTCCAGATCACAAGTGGCAGAAGACAATCTATAAGAGGGGGGAGTACTGGAAATCAAGACACATTGCTGAAGACCAAACAAATGTCCGTAATGATCTGGGCTTTCTTCAGTGCAGTTTCCGGAACCGAGTGCATCCTGTTTCTAAAAGTTGCAAGGATAGCATGTTAGAATTTACTGTAAGTAGTTTAGATGCTTTAGGGTTATTAAATAATCTTAGTCCATTATGCCACAATCATCATCTTGATATTGAAGCACCCCTATATAAGATCCCACAGTGTTTGCACCATTTTGCAGTTGCATTCCATGCAGTGTCCTTCCCCTTCATTAATCTTTCCCAACTCCTTTTAGTCAGTTTTGGGAACAAAGAGAAATCCCAGAGATGAAAGAACTCTTTATTAGTTTCCTTACTTTCTACACCACATCTTTCAGAGAAGGAAATCTCTTAATCTTCTCCTACAACTTCCTCTAAGTTCTAATCAGTTTTGTATCAGGAAACACTTGATATATAAGCTGATACTGTCTTGCCATGAAAGAAAACCTTTACAAAGACCCCAAAAAGGTGCTACTGAATAAGGCATTTGGCAGTTCTTGACTTCCATGTCTCCACCATATCTCCCAGCACAATGTACACCATGTACTCCATAAATGTCCCTTTTATGAATCTGAGCTTTTGTATATATCCTTACCTCCAACAGGAATGCTCACCTATCCACCCACTCACCCATTCCTCTGACACATCCTTACTTACCCTATAATACCTAATTCAAATATCCTCTTCTCCTGGAAACTTTCTTTGACCAATACCACCCTTCATACATGCATATACACACATGCACACACATGCATACAGAGTTAGATGCTCTTTAACTCAGCTCCCATAGCAAACTGTACTTCATTCCTACTTATTGCCACAGCACACTGTAATTGTTGGCTTATTTCCCCCTCCAAATTTAGATAATAACTCTCTTGTGGTCAGGGACTGTCTTATTCATGTCCATATCTCTGCCACCTAGCACAGTATTTGGACTACAGAAAGTAGTCAAGAAATATTCAGTAAATGAATAAATGCATCCATCTCAAGTACTGGCCCCTCCCACTACTTCTCTAAAGCAATCTTTTTTGCTTCCACATTAAAATTATGAAAATTTAACAAGTTCTTGGCGACAATTTGGAAGCATCACTAGGACCTCTCAGACGGTATTTCTCTTGTGCTTCAAAATGTATCTGCTTTGCATGACAGTCCAGATGTCAGCCTTTCCACATTTTCCCAGAATTACCTTGAGCTGAATATGTACCTCCCGTGTACTTCCAAACCTTCTATCTGGGCAGGCAGCTCTGTTGTTAGCTAACTGTCGGCGTTACACTGCTGTATTCATAAAGGATTGTCAGCACGGTGCAGTATTACTATGCGAGATCATTTGCTCATGTAAAAGACACATTAAACCTAGCAGTTGCTTTGTCTCTTGTCAAGGGAATTGTGTGCTGTTACATTAGAGATGAGAGTTTGCAGTGTCAACATGCTACTGCTGTTTTTGCTACCCACTTTGGAAGAAACAACAATTCGTGCGTTTCCTTGTTCTTCTTCTCTGTTAACAACTTAGCCACTATCCAAACAGGAATCTTATCAGTGCCAGGAAAATAAAATCCCTTGGGGCAAGGGTCATTTCATGCAAGTTTCTCTACCATGGGCTTGAGTCATGTTCTTTATCCTCAGGCCAGTGTCTGGGGCACTGCCACTCCCTACTAAGCGGCTTCCCACCATCTACCATATGAGTTTCCAAACTGGCATTCAGGATTTCCCATTGTCTCATTTTTACCAGGCTTCCAACAGGCTTCATACTGAATGCCCCCTCCAACACCAACTTCTTACTGGAATTACTACCTATTTGTTGCCTAAACTTTTGGAAACCTGCTCCACTGGCCAGGCTAACTCGTTACCTACACATGCAGCAGAGTTCCCCTCCAGAACTGCACATCCCCAACGGGCAGTCTAATTCCAAAGTCCTTTTCCTCCTAGTCTGCCCCATTCTACAGACATTAACTGTGCCATATCTGCCCTATCCTGAAACACGACACGTGATAGGATATGATATACAGGATATTTCCAGTTTAAAGAAGAAGGAGAAATGATTACTGAAAGAAAAAAATCCAACTTCCTGCCTCTGTTTCCCGCAAGATTTTCTTCCCTCCTTCATCCTTGTTTCCAAAATCCCTAGCAGAAAACGAAATATCCAAACCAAGCAAAAAAAAAAAAAACAAGAAGAAAAAGTTTAAAGAACCAGAGGCTCTTGGGGAAAATTGAAGTCTTTGCAAGTAGGAAAAGGTGTTAATGTTAGCTTAATCACTGGCCAGGACTACTTTTTTTAAGGCTCACTTTGGTAACCTCTATTACTACTAAGAAACAGCATATTTTCAACACTACATCTTCCCTCAGCAGGCCCCTTTCAACAATATATTATGGCTCTGTTATAGACTCACCAAATTGCATTAATCACTTTCTTCAAGATGCAGGTTGTACTGGATAATACATTTTTAAGTTTCCTTTGCTGCAAGAGCTTTCTAGCAATGGAGTAGCCTGTAAAAAGCCAGCCCTTTCCATTCTGAGCCCAACAATGCAGGATATTCTCTTTTCCTTTAACCGTCTCCTGCTCTCTGGTGTATACCTCCCTAGCTTTCTGGTCATGTTCTTAATCTCAGGTTCCTTAAGGATTCAGCCAGTATAATAATCTGTCTGACTAGCCATCTTTCTGGCTCTCCATATTTTTTTTTTTTTTTTTTTTTTTTTTTTTTGCGGTATGGGGGACTCTCACTGTTGTGGCTTCTCCCGTTGCGGAGCACAGGCTCCGGATGCGCAAGCTCAGTGGCCATGGCTCAAGGGCCAGCCGCTCCGCGGCATGTGGGATCTTCCCGGACCGGGGCACGAACCCGTGTCCCCTGCATCGGCAGGCGGACTCTCAACCACTGTGCCACCAGAGAAGCCCTGGCTATCCATATTTTTAATGAATCAAATAAACAATGTGATATAATTATTTTATTCCTTTTTGGTTAAACTCATGGAAAGCCTGAATTTTACAAATAAGAAACTTTTGCCTACCCAAGGATATGGCTGACAGCAGGTGGCTTTCAAAAGCAAGATATGAAGTAGGAGCCTGTTTTTCTTAATGAAGTAAAATGGATCCTAACTTTGTCATTCCTCAAGAGTATGGTTCAACTAGAAAAATCTTAGGTAATATGTGTTCATTTCTAGAAATTAAAGTGTATATAAGTGATTCTATGCATCTCAATCTAACACTGAAGCACAAATTCACTTCAAATACCTATAGTCTATTAGTGTTGTGGTTTTAATGAAATTCTAGGTACAAGTTTATATTTTCTGAAGAATTTTTTAACTGTTTACATAACAAAATAAACAAATATTTTGAACATCTATTCTTTTAAAGCTATTTTTCTTAGTTTTTCCCTTGAGCCCTCTGCTCTCTTTTAAAGATACCATGTTCTTTTTTAAAAAGTAATTTCTTCACTTCCCAGAACTACCATGATTTTTATAAAAAAGTCAACTTTAAATGATCTATTCTCATTTTTCTCTTGTCAGTTTCATTGCCAAGCCCTGTGACCTTAATTGATTATCAAATTGAATAACTGGAGCTTGCAGGTAGCAGCCTGCAAAAGAATTCCGGGGGGAAACCTTCAAGATGGCAGAGGAATAAGACGTGAAGATCACATTTCTCCCCACAAATACATCAAAAATACATCTACATGTGGAACAACTGCTACAGAACACCTACTGAATGCTGGCAGAAGACCTCAGACCTCCCAAAAGGCAAGAAAATCCCCGTGTACCTGGGTAGCGCAAAAGAAAAAAGAAAAAAACAGAAAAAAAAGAATAGGGACAGGACCTGCATCTCTGGGAGGGAGCTGTAAGGAGGAAAAGTCTCCACACACTAGGAAGCCCCTTCACTGGCAGAGACGGCGGGCAAGCTTCGGAGCCACGGAGGAGAGTTCAGCAACAGGGGTGCAGAGGGCAAAGCGCAGAGATTTCCGGACAGAGGATCGGTGACAACCAGCACTCACCAGCCTGAGAGGCTTGTCTGCTCACCCACTGGGGTGGGTGGGGGCTGAGAGCTGAGGCTTGGGCTTCGGAAGTCAGATCCCAGGGAGGGGACTGGGGTTGGGTGTGTGAACACAGCCTGAAGGGGCTAGTGCGCCACAGCTAGCCGGGAGGGAGTCCCGGAAAAAGTCTGTGCCTGCCTAACAGCCAAGAGACCATTGTTTTGGGGTGCTCGAGGAGAAGGGATTCCATCCCTGCCTGCCCACAGAAGGCAGAACACCACCTAAACAGGTCCCAGAGATAGGTGCGAGCCACAGCTACCAGCACAGACCCCAGAGATGGGCATGAAACGCTAAGGTTGCTGCTGCAGACACCAAGAGTCCTGTGTGCGAGCACAGGTCACTATCCACAACCCCCCGGGAGCCTGTACAGCCCTCCACTGCCAGGGTCCCGTGATCCAGGGACAAGTTTCCCAGGAGAACACAGGGTGTGCCTCAGGCTGTTGTAATGTCACCCCAGCCTCTGCAGCCACAGGCTCACCCCACATTCCAATTATAACTACTGTATCCCCTCCGTCCCCAAGCCTGAATGAGCAAGAGCCCACTAATCAGCCGCTGCTTTAACCCCCTCCCATCTGGGTGGGAACAGATGTCTGAGGGCTACCTACATGAAAAGGCGGGGCCAAAAGCAAAGCTGAACTCCAGGAGCTGTGTGAACAAACAAGAGAAAGGGAAATTTCTCCGTGCAGCCTGAGGAGCAGCGGATTAAATCCCCACCATCAACCTGATGTACCCTGCATCTGTGGAATACCTGAATAGACAACGAATCATCCCAAAATTGAGGTGGTAGACTTTGGGAGCAACTGTAGTCTTGGAGTTTGCTGTCTGAAACTGATTTGTTTCTGATTTTTATATTTATCTTAGTTTAGTTTTTAGCACTTGGTATCATTGGTGGATTTGTTTATTGCTTTGGTTGCTCTCTCTTCTTTCCTTTCTTTTAGTTTTTTACTTTAATAATTTATTTATTATTTTTTTTCTTTCTTTTTTTCTCCCTTTTCTTCTGAGCTGTGTGGCTGACAGGGTCTTGGTGCTCTAGGTGGGTGTTGGGCCTAAGCCTCTAAGGTGGGAGAGTCGAGTTCAGGACATTGGACCACCAGAGACCACCTGGCCCCACGTAATATCAATCAGAGAAAGCTCTCCCAGAGATCTCCACATCAACGCTAAGACCCAGATCCACCCAACGGCCAGCAAGCTCCAGTGCTGGATGCCCCATGCCAAACAACTAGCAAGACAGGAACACAACCAAATCCATTAGCAGAGAGGCTGCCTAAAATCATACTAAGTTCACAGACACCCCAAAACACACCACTGGATGCGGCTCTGCCCACCAGAAAGACAAGATACAGCCCCACCCACCAGAACAGAGGAACCAGTCCCCTCCAGCAGTAAGCCTACACAAGCCAATGAACAAACCTCACCCACTGGGGGCAGACACCAAAAACAATGGGAACTACGAACCTGCAGCCTGCAAAAAGGAGACCCCAAACACAGTAAGGTAAACAAAATGAGAGGATAGAGAAGTATGCAGCAGATGAAGGAGCAAGGTAATAACCCACCAGACCAAAAAAATGAAGAGGAAATAGGCAGTCTATCTGAAAAAGAATTCAGAGTAATGATAGTAAAGATGATCCAAAATCTTGGAAACAGAATGCAGAAAATAAAAGAAACGTTTAACAAGGACCTAGAAGAACTAAAGAGCAAACAAACAATGATGAACAGCACAATAAATGAAATTTAAAATTCTCTAGAAGGAATCAAAGGCAGATTAACTGAGGCAGAAGAACAGATAAGTGACCTGGAAAATAAAATAGTGAAAATAACTACTGCAGAACAGAATAGAGAAAAAAGAATGAAAAGAACTGAGGACAGCCTCAGAGACCTCTGGGACATTAAATGCAACAACATTCGAATTATAGGGGTCCCAGAAGAAGAACAGAAAAAGAAAGAGTCTGAGAAGATATTTGAAGAGATTACAGTTGAAAACTTCCCCAACATGGGAAAAAATATAGTCAAGCAAGTCCAGGAAGCACAAAGAGTCCCATACAGGATAAATCCAAGAAGAAACACACCAAGACACATATTAACCAAACTATCAAAAATTAACCACAAAAAAAAATTATTAAGAGCAACAAGGGAAAAACAACAAATAACATACAAGGGAATCCCCATAAGGTTAACAGCTGATCTTTCAGCGGAAACTCTGCAAGCCAGAAGGGAGTGGCAAGACATATTTAAAATGATGAAAGGGAAAAACCTACCACCAAGATTACTCTACCCGGCAAGGATCTCATTCAGATTCGATGGAGAAATTAAAACCTTTACAGACAAGCAAAAGCTAAGAGAATTCAGCACCACCAAACCAGCTTTCCAACAAATGTTAAAGGAACTTCTCTAGGCAGGAAACACAAGAGAAGGAAAGGACCTAAAATAACAAACCCAAAACAATTAAGAAAATGGCAATAGGAACATACATATCCATAATTACCTTAAATGTAAATGGATTAAATGCTCCCACCAAAAGACATAGACTGGCTGAATAGATACAGAAAACAAGACCCATATATATGCTGTCTACAAGAGACCCACTTCAGACCTAGGGACACATACAGACTGAAAGTGAGGGGATGGAAAAAGATATTCCATGAAAATGAAAATCAAAAGAAAGTTGGAGTAGCAATCCTCATATCAGACAAAATAGACTTTAAAATAAAGACTATTACAAGAGACAAAGAAGGACACTATGTAATGATCAAGGGATGAATCCAAGAAGAAGATATAATAATTGGAAATATTTATGCACCCAACATAGGAGCACCTCAACACATAAGGCAAATGCTAATATCCATAAAAGGGGAAATCGACAGTAACACAGTAATAGTAGAGGAATTTAACACTCCACTTTCACCAATGGACAGATCATCCAAAATGAAAATAAATAAGGAAACACAAGCTTTAAATGACACATTAAACAAGATGGACTTCATTGATATTTATAGGACATTCAATCCAAAAACAACAGAATACACTTTCTTCTCAAGTGCACATGGAACATTCTCCAGGATAGATCATATCTTGGGTCACAAATCAAGCCTGGTAACAAAATTGAAATAGTATCAAGTATCTTTTCCAACCACAACTCTTTGAGACTAGATATCAATTACAGGGAAAAAACTGTAAAAAATACAAATACATGGAGGCTAAACAATTGCTACTAAATAATCAAGAGATCACTGAAGAAATCAAAGAGGAAATCAAAAAATAGCTAGAAACAAATGATAGTGAAAACATGACAACCCAAAACCTATGCAATGCAGCAAAAGCAGTTCTAAGAGGGAAGTTTATAGCATACAATCCTACCTCAAGAAACAAGAAAAATCTCAAATATACAATCTAACCTTACACCAAAAGCAATTAGAGAAAGAAGAACAACAACAAAAAAACCCCCCAAAGTTAGCAGAAGGAAAGAAATCAGAAAGATCAGACCAGAAATAAATGAAAAAGAAATGAAGGAAATGATAGCAAAGATCAATAAAACTAAAAGCTGGTTCTTTGAGAAGATAAACAAAATTAATAAACCATTAGCCAGACTCATCAAGAAAAAAAGGGAGAAGACTTAAATCAACAGAATTAGAAATGTAAAAGGCGAAGTAACAACTGACACTGCAGAAATACAAAGGATCATGAGAGATTACTACAAGCAACTATATGCCAATAAAATGGACAACCTGGAAGAAATGGACAAATTCTTAGAAAAGCACAACCTTCCAAGACTGAACCAGGAAGAAACAGAAAATATAAACAGACCAGTCAGAAGCACTGAAATTGAAACTGTGATTAAAAATCTTCCAGCAAACAAAATCCCAGTACCAGATGGCTTCACAGGTGAATTCTATCAAACATTTAGGGACAAGCTAACACCTATCCTTCTCAAACTCTTCCAAAATATAGCAGAGGGAAGAACATTCCCAAACTCATTCCACGAGGCCACCATCACCCTGATACCAAAACCAGACAAAGATGTCACAAAAAGAGAAAACTACAATCCAATATCACTGATGAACATAGATGCAAAAATCCTCAACAAAATACTAGCAAACAGAATCCAACAGCAGATTGAAAAGATCATACACCATGATCAAGTGGGGTTTATCCCAGGAATGCATGGATCCTTCAACATATGCAAATCAATCAATGTGATAAACCATATTAAAAACTTGAAGGAGAAAAACCATATGATAATCTCAATAGATGCAGAGAGAGCTTTTGACAAAATTCAAAACCCATTTCTGATAAAAACTCTCCAGAAAGTAGGCAAAGAGGGAACCTACCTCAACATAATACAGGTCATATATGACAAACCCACAGCAAACATCATTCTCAATGGTGAAAAGCTGAAACCATTTCCTCTAAGATCATGAACAAAATAAGGTTGCCCACTCTCACCACTATTATTCAACATAGTTTTGGAAGTTCTAGCCACAGCAATCAGATTAGAAAAAGAAATAAAAGGAACCCAAATCGGAAAAGAAGTAAACCTGTCACTGTGTGCAGATGACATGATACTATACAGACAGAATTCTGAAGATGCTACCAGAAAACTACTACAGCTAATCAACAAATTTGGTAAACTAGCAGGATACAAAATTAATGCACAGAAATCTCTGGCATTCCTATACACTAATGATGAAAAATCTGATAAGAAATTAAGGAAACACTCCCATTTACCATTGCAACAAAAAGAATAAAATACCTAGGAATAAACCTACCTAAGGGGACAAACGACCTGTATGCAAAAAATTATAAGACACTGATGAAAGAAATTATAGATGATGCAAACAGATAGAGAGATATACCATGTTCTTGGATTGGAGGAATCCGTATTGTGAAAATGACTATACTACCCAAAGCAGCCTACAGATTCAATGCAATCCCTATCAAACTACCAATGGCATTTTTCACAGAACAAGAACAAAAAGTTTCACAATTTGTATGGAAACACAAAAGACCCCAAATAGCCAAAGCAATCTTGAGAAAGAAAAACGGAGCTGGAGGAATCAGGCTCCTGGACTTCAGACTATACTACAAACCTATACTGGACTTCAGACTATACTACAAAACCAGACAGTATGCTACTGGCACAAAAACAGAAATATAGATCAAAAGAACACGATAGAAAGCCCAGAGATAAACCCTCGCACATATGGTCACCCTATCTTTGATAAAGGAGGCAAGAATATACAGTGGAGAAAAGATAGCCTCATCAAAAGTGGTGCTGGGAAAACTGGACAGCTACATGCAAAAGAATGAAATTAGAACACTTCCTAACACCATGCACAAAAAGAAACTCAAGGTGGATTAAAGACTTAAATGTAAGGCCAGACACTATAAAACTCTTAGAGGAAAACATAGGCAAAATTCTCTATGACATAAATCACAGCAAGATCCTTTTTGACCCACCTCCTAGAGGAAAGGAAATTAAAGCAAAAATAAACAAATGGGACCTAATGAAACTTAAAAGCTTTTGCAGAGCAAAGGAAACCATAAACGAGATGAAAAGACAACCGTCAGAATGGGAGAAAATATTTGCTATTGACGCAACCGACAAAGGATTAATCTAAAAAATATACATGCAGCTCAATATCGAACACAAACAACCCAATCCAAAATGGGATTACTAATAGACATTTCTCCAAAGAGGATGTACAGATTTCCAACGGACATATGAAAGGATGCTCAACATCACTAATCATTAGAGAAATGCAAATGAAAACTACAATGAGGTACCACCTCACACTGGTCAGAATGGCCATCATCAAAAAATCTAGAAACAATAAATGCTGGAGAGGGTGTGGAGAAAAGGGGACCTTCTTGCACTCTTGGTGGGAATGTCAACTGATACCACTATGGAGAACAGTATGGAGGTTCCTTAAAAAACTAAAAATAGAACTGCCATACGACCCAGAAATCCCACTACTGGGCATATATCCTGAGAAAACCATAATTCAAAAAGAGTCAATGACCACAATGTTCATTGCAGCACTATTTACAATAGCCAGGACATGGAAGCAACCTAAGTATCCTTCGACAGATGAATGGATAAAGAAGATGTGACACATATATACAATGGAATACTACTCAGCCATAAAAGGATATGAAATTGAGTTATTTGTAGTGAGGTGGATGGACCTAGAGTCTGTCATACAGAGTGAAGTAAGTCAGAAAGAGAAAAATAGATACCGTATGCTAACATATATATATGGAATGTAAAAAAAAAAAAAAAGGTTCTGATGAACCTAGGGGCAGGACAGGAATAAAGTCACAGACATAGAGAATGGACTTGAGGACACAGGGAGGGGGAAGAGTAAGCTGGGACGAAGTGAGAGAGTGGCATGGACATATATACACTACCAAATGTAAAATAGATAGTGGGAAGCAGCCACATAGCACAGGGAGATCAGCTCAGTGCTTTGTGACCACCTAGAGGGGTGGGATAGGGAGGGTGGGAATATGGGGATATATGTATACATATAGCTGATTCACTTTGTGATACAGGAGAAACTAACACAACATTGTAAAGCAATTATACTCCAATAAAGATGTTAAGAAAAAGAATGACAGTCCTCTAAATAAGGAAGGATTTTTCTGCTTGATTTCCTTCAAACTGGTACATCTGCATCTTGAGCCTTTCAGCCTTCAAGCAGCAACCGCATCTTTAGGTCATCTGGTTCTCAGTCCTTTAGACTTCAGACCAATATATCTTATTGGTTCTATTTCTCTGGAGCAAATTGACAAGTACATCACACACTTTGAATCACACAACAAGTAACTTTTGGTGAATGGCTTCCTTAACTCAGCATAATGCCTTTGAGATTCAACCAAGTCATTGCATTATACCAATAGTCCATTCCTTTTTTTTCTAAGTGGTATCCCATTGTACAGAAGGACACTTGGGTTGTTTCAAGTTTTGGGCAAATACAAATAAAGCTGCTATAATCATTCAGCTTTTTTGTGTGTGAACTTATGCTTCTTGAAGCATATGTCCAAGGTAGAGACTAATTACTGTGAATGTTTAGCTTATAAGAAACTGCCAAACTATTTTACAGAGGGGCTTTACCATTTTGCATTCCCACCAATAATGAATGAGAGTTCTAGTTACTCTGCATCCTTAGAGGCAAATGATATTAACAGTTTCCTTTTAACCATTTTAATAAATGTGTAGTGGTATCTGATCATGGTTTTAATCAATGGCTAATAATATTGAACATCTTTTCATGTGTTTGTTTGCCATCCTTATATCCTCTTTGGTGAAGAGTTTGTTCAATTATTTTGTCCATTTTTAATTGGATTCTTTTTGTTGTTGTTGAATTTTGACAGTTCTTTATATTTTATGTATAGATTTTCTTTGTTGGATATATATTTTGTAAAATTTTCTCCTATGCCAGCAATTTGTCTTTTCCTTTTTACTGTGTATTTTGCAGAGCAAAATTCGTAAGTTTTTTGAAATCCACATTATCAGTTTTTTCTTCCAGAGGTTGTGATTTTTGTGTCACAAAATTTTTCTCCTATGTTTTATTCTAAACGATTTTAAATTTTATATATTACATTTAGATCTACAGCCCATTTTGAATTAATTTTTATATAAAGTATGGAGTTTAGATTAACATTCTCTGTTTTCAGCATTTGTTTAAAAGATCATACTTTCCCCATTGAATTTCTTTTGCAGCAATGTTAAAAAAATCATGTAATTTGAAGCTTTATTGTTAGATGAGTACATATGTAGGGTTGTTATATCTTCTTGTAGACTTGACTCCTCATTTTGTAATGTCCCTCATTATTCCTCGTAATTTTCTATACTTTAAAATTTACTTTTTCTGTTATTAATATAACCACCTCACCTTTTTTTTGATGAATGTGTGTACGGTATATCTTTTCCTACCCTTTTAATTTTAATCTTTCTGTATTATATTTCGTGCATTTATTGTGGAGAGCATATAGTTGGGTCATATTTATTCATCCATCTGGTAATCTTGGTAATTTCATTGATTTGTTTAGATGATTTTAACTTAATGTAACTTTATATGTTTAGATTTAGTTTTACCATTTTATTATTTGTTTTCTCTTTGTTCCCCCCTTCCCTCTTTTCTTCCTCCTACTGGTTTATTTGAATACTTTCTTTAGTATTGAATTTTTACTTATCTGTGGTGTTTTCATCTAATCTCTTTGTATAGATTTTTAGTGGCTGTTTAAGTATTAAATACATATATATTATATATATAAAAAAAAAGAATTCCAAAGGTACCAGGGATACATATACCTATAAGAAGTTTGGATATATATGATGATAGAAAAAATAAATGATGTATTAAAATTTTAAAATGGAGAATTTTATGTAATTTTTCTAAAACTGAGAGATTATAGGCACATAAGCCATATTTCAACAGCTGATGACAAAAATGAGATTTAAATACATGGCTGTCCCTTGGTATCCACAAAGGATTGGTTTCAGGACACGCCATGGATACCAAAATCTGTGTAAGCTCAAGTCCCATAGTTGGCTCTCCATGTCCATGGCATCTGAATCCAAAGATTCAACCAACTGCAGATCATGTATTAGGTCTGTGATAAGATTAAGGCTCCCAGATACAGAGGGCTGCCTCTATTTACTGAAAAAATTTCCATATAAGTGGACCCTCACAGTTCAAATCCACGTTGTTCAAAGATCAACTGTATACATTTTATTAATAAAGGGATGTAAATTGTTAAAGAAATGCAAATTTAAACAACACTAAAATATAATTTTTTGACAGTAAAATTGGGGGAAAAAAGATGATACTACATAATGTTGGCAAAAGTATAGAGGAAATACTGCTCCTGTTTTCTGCAACTGGGAGTGCTAATTGACAAAACATTTTACAGGGCAATTTGAAAATACATGTATAATTCAAATATCATATATCCTGTGACTCAGAAATTCTATCTTTTTATTGAAGTATAATTGACATACAATGTTATATTAGTTTCAGGTGTACAACACAGTGATTTCACATTTTTATATGAGATGATCACCATGATAAATCTAGTTACCATCTATCACAATTTAAATTTATTACAATATTATTGACTATATCCTCTATTCTGTGTATTACATCCCCGTGACTTATTTATAACTGGAAGTTTGTGCCTCTTAATTGCATTCATCTATTTTTCCCAACAGCATCCTCCTACTCTCTGGAAACTACCAGTTTTTTCTCTGTATCTATGAGTCTCTGTTTCGTTTGCTTGTTTTGTTCATTAGATTCCACATGTAAGCAAAATCATACAGTTTGTTTTTCTGTCTGCTTATTTCACTTATCATAATGCTCCATAAGTCCATCCAGGTTGTCACAAATGGCAAGATTTCATTCTTTTTTATGACTATTTCATTATTTATATATATATACGTATATTATAGATAGATTCTTGAGGTAGGCCTGTGTCACTATAAACTTGTCTCTTATAACTATTTTTGCTACATCCTATAGATTTCGGAAGGTTTTGTTTCCATTTCCATTTCTCTCAAGGTATTTTTTGATTTCCTCTCTGATTTCTTCATTGACCCACTGTTTGTTCAGTAGCATACTGTTTAGTCTCCAAGTGTTTGTTGTTTTTTCATTTTCTTCTAATAGTTGATTTGTAGTTTCGTATCATCATGGTTGGTAAAGATGTTTGGTATAATTTCAGTATTCTTAAATTTATTGAGACTTGTTTTGTGACCTAACGTGATCTATTCTGGAGAATGTTCCATATGCACTTGAATGTGTATTCTGCTGGTTTTGGATGGAATATTCTGTATACGTCTATTAAGTCCATTTGCCTGTGTTGTTTTAGGTCAGCGTTTCCTTATTGATTTCCTCTCTGGATGATCTATCCATTGCTATAAGAGGGATATTAAAGTCCCCTACTATTATGATATTACTGTCAATTTCTGTTTTTAATGTCTGTTAATATTTGCTTTATATTTTAGGTGCTCCCATATTGGGTGCATAAAGATTTACAAGTGTTACATCCTCTTGTTGGATTGATCCCTTTATCATTATGTAATGCCCTTCTTTGTGTCTTGTTACAGGCTTTAAGTCTATTTTGTCTGATGTAAGTACTGCTACCCCAGCTTTTTTTTTCATTTAGATTTGAATGAAATATCTTGTCATTCCTTCACTTTCAGTCTCTGTCCTGAGATCTGATGTGAATCTCTTGTAGGCAGCATATAGACAGGTTTTGTTTTTTTATATCCATTCAGCCATCCTATGTCATTTGATTGAAGCACTCATGTTTAATTATTGATAGGTGTGTGCTTATTGCCATTTTATTCATTGTTTTTGTAGTTCTTTTCTGTTTCCTTCTCTTGCTCTCTTCCTTTGTGCTTTGATGACTTTCTTTAGTGTTAGGTTTGGATTCCTTTCTCTTTGTTTTTTGTGTATCCTTTATAGGTTTTTGGTTTCTGGTTACCATGAGGTTCCTGTATAACAACCTATGTATATAGATGTCTATTTTAAGTTGATTGTCACCTAAGTTCAAATGCATTCTAAAAATACATTTTTACTCCCTCCACCCCAGTGTTTTACTTTATTGACATCATATTTTACATCTTTTAATTTTGTGTATCCCTCCACTAATTATTGTAATTATAGTTTATCTTATTACTTTTGTCTTTTAACCTTCATACTAGCTTTGTAAGTGGTTGATCCATTACTTTTACTATATGTTTGCTTTTACCAGTGTGATTTTTTTCTTTCATATATTTTCTTATTTCTAGTTATGGCCTTTTCTTTTCCCTTAAGGAAGTCCCTTTAACATTTCTTGTATAGCCAGTTTAGTGGTGAAGAACTCCTCTAGCTTTTGCTTATCTGGAAAACTCTTTCTCTCTCCTTCAATTTTAAATGATAATCTTGCTGAGTATTCTTGTAAGTGTTTTTTCTCCTTTCAGCACTCTTGCTGAGTAGAGTATTCTTGGAAGTTTTTTTTTTTTTTTTTTCCTTTCAGCACTTTGACTATATTATGCCACTCTCGTCTGGCCTGTAAAGCTTCTGCTGAAAAATCAGCTGATAGCATTATGGGGATTCCCTTGTACATAACTAGTTGTTTTTTTCTTGCTGCCTTTAAGATTCTCTCTTTATCTTTAATTTTTGACATTTTAATTATAATGTGCTTTGTTGTGGGTCTCCTTGGGTTTATCTTGTTAGGATTCTCTGTGCTTCCTTGAGTTGAATGGCTGTTTCCTTTGCCAGATTAGGAAAGTTTTCAGCCACTATTTCTTCAAATAAGTTTTCTGTCCCTTTCTCTCTCTCTTCTCCTTCTGGGACTCCTATAATGCAAATGTTAGTACACTTGAAGTTGTCCCAGAGATCCCTTAAACTACCCTCATTTTTAAATTTTTTTTTACTTTCTGCTGTTCCTATTGGGTGATTTCTACTACCTCATCTTTGAGATCACCGATCCATTCTTCTGCATCATCTAATCTGCTGTTGATTCCATCTTATGTATTTTTCATTTCTGTTATTGTATTCTTCAGCTCCGATTTGTTCTTTTTTACATTTTCCATCTTTTTGTTAAAGTTCTCCCTGTGTTCATCCATTTTTCTCCAAACTTCAGGGAGCATCTTTAGGACATTATTTTGAACTCTGTATCAGGTAAATTACCTAGCTCTGTTTTGTTTAGTTCTTTTTCTGAGGTTTTGTCTTGTTTTGTTTGGAACATATTCCTCTGTCTCATTTTGTCTAAATCTCTGTGTTTGTTTCTATGTATTAGGTGAATCAGCTATGTTTCCTAGTCTTAAAAGAGTGGCCTTATGTGGAAGGCTTCCTGATGGGCCCAAAAGAGCAATCCCCTCTGGTTACCAGAGCCAGGCACTTCAGAGGTATCCCATGTTGGGCTGTGTGCACCCTCCTGTTGTGGCAGTACCATGGTTGCTGTGGGTGTGTTGGTGGGCTGGGCTGGCCCCCTGTGGTGGGAGCCACTTGGGAGTGGGTTACCAGCTGGTGCAGGGTGAGTGGTGCTAGGAAGGTAGATGGCAAATGTCAGAAATGGTGCCCTCCAGCACTGGGCCAGCTAAGTAGAGGGAGAATTTTTAAAATAGTGCCTACCAGTGCTTTGTTTCCCAGAGAAAGTTCCATCAGATCCCTGCCCCTTCAGCACTCACCCTAAAAGTAGGCAATGAATCTCCTTCATATATGATCCAGATGCTTTTCAAATTGCTGCCTCCATACTGGGACTCAGAGCAAGTGGGTTTGTGCACAAACCCTTTAAGAGCAGAGTCTCCTTTTCCTATAGCTCTCTGGCTCTTCCAGATGTAAACCCCACTGGTTTTCAAAGCCAACTCTTATAGGGGCTTTTCTTCCTGCTGCAGGTCCCCAAGGCTAGGCTGCCCAATATGGATCTCAGACCCCTCACTTCTTAGGGAGGACCTCCACTGTTCTGATAACACCTCCCACTTGTGGGTTGCCATGCCAGTGGTATAGGTCCTGACTAGACTGCATCTCTGCCCCTCCTACCCATCTCGATGTGTTTTTTACTTTATATTCTTAGTTGTAAAAGAGCTGTTCTACTAGTCTTCAAGTCATTCTCAGAGAGTTATCCTATATGTAGTTGTAGTTCTTGTGTGTCCATGGGAGGAGGTGAGTTCAAGATCTTCCTACTCCACCATCTTGATCCCCAGCAACTTTATCCTTATAAATGCATATGCACATATACTAACACAAATATACGTACAAAAATATTTTCTGACTGAGTGTTGAGCACTAGCCCTGGAATAAGACAGACCTGAGTTTTGGAATTGCAACTCCATTATTTCCTAGACATGTGACCTTGGACAAATTACTAAGGACATCTAGATTTCACTGTCCTCATCTGCAAGGTTATTTTGAGAATTAAATGAAATGAGGCCTATTGAGCATGTAACAAACTGTCTGGCATAAGTACTTATGAAGTGTTTATTACTCTTCATAGTGATGATAATATTATTATAAATACTATGCAGCATCATTTATAGTAGCAAAACACCCAACTATCTGTCAATTGTGGAATCAGTTAAATAAACTTAGGTCCATTCAACAGAATAAAACATAGTTATTTAAAAATGAGATCATTATACATAGAAATAGAGCCAAGATATACTATGAAAAAAATCAAGTTTCAGTATTAAAAGTATTATTCTATATATGTGAAAAGACATAATAATACATTTTTACTAGGATATATAGAGAGAGAAGGAGAGAAAGATGGAGCAAATGTGAGTAACAGATACAAGAATATGAACCAAAATATCAATAGTGATTATCTCTGGAAAATGGATTAATGGGGCATTTTAATTTTCTTCTCCATTATAAATCTCTATATTTTATTTTTTTAAATGAGAACATATTA
Source organism: Lagenorhynchus albirostris (assembly GCF_949774975.1). Classification (NCBI taxonomy): domain Eukaryota; kingdom Metazoa; phylum Chordata; class Mammalia; order Artiodactyla; family Delphinidae; genus Lagenorhynchus; species Lagenorhynchus albirostris. The sequence goes on along the minus strand of NC_083095.1, from coordinate 68,080,710 downwards.
TTACTTCTGTAATAAAAAGATTATTTTGAAAGAGTAAAAATGAATTCAATACATAATTCTTCATATTGAAACTTCAAATCAGAGAAAATAAGATGTGTATTCTTATCAACTCTTAGCAAATAGAGCTGTTTCAAGATGAAATGCTCAAGTATAAAGGGAGCTTTATTCTTTTCCCCTACCTTAGCTTAGGCCTGTTTGTTTGTTTCAGTGTATTGAATATGTAGGGCATTGAAAGAAAAACTCAAGGATGATAGATACATATAAAACACACAGGAATATTTTTAAATGAGTCAACATGAACAGAGAGAGATAATTTATTAAACTAGCTGTTTTCTATTTTTCAATTATGTATATGAAGGATTATCTGGATCATTTTCATCCTCAGATTCCCAGAATCTACTTTATAGAAAGTGTTCAAATCTAACCCAATCTAACTCTTACTTCTATGAGGAAACTGAGTCTCAGAGAAGGTGAGTTGCCCCCCGTGGTCAGATTGCTGGTTAGTGGCAGAGTCAGGTCTTAACCCAGGTCTTCCACTTGCAATTCAATTTCCCTTCCTACTCAAGTTGTTCCTTCCCCAAACAGTGTTACTAAGTAGATAAATTGGCCTAGATTCTTCCCTCCTTAAGGGCAGTGGTGATAAGAGGGAAAACTCTAATAAAGCTATACAACTTTATAATTTTATTTCATCCTAAATTGTTTCCCCAGTGAGTATTTTAAATGTAAAATACTAGGCAACTGGAGTGTCTACTATTATTGTGTCCCTTTAAAGATTCTTCTGCCTTACTAACTTTCTTCTGGTCACTTGATAAATCAAGGATGTCTGATATCTTTGTGTTAACTTTACCTAGGAAAAACTAAAAAAGGACAGAAGAAAACTTTCTCAAAATATAAACTAGATTGGAATACCATTATGAATTTGGAAGTGTGATCCCCTTCTTTGAATGGCTTTTTCTGTTTCTTCTGCCCATTCAAACAAATTTCTTCTTAGTCATGATTTAATGCACTTCCTCTGCCTTAGCTATGGCAGCACTCATCACAAAGGAGATAAAAATGTCAAAGCTAAAGAAAGGTAAATGAAAGGGAATGAAGGATCCAAGCACAAGGGATAAACAGGCAATGCCAACCAAGGAGAAAGTGAACTCTGAGCAGTGGTAGGAATTTTACTTAGCTGAATTTACTTAACATGGTGGCAAATGTAAGCGTGGCATAACACATAAGGTTTTTATGAGACCTGATATTTTTCCCCTAGATTCGAGTCCATCCGAATTTAAGCAGGCAGAAGAATGATTGATTCAACAGTATATCTTTTACTTAATTCAGCCCCAGTTAAGTTTTTCCCCCATTACCATGTTACACAAGGGCAACCCCACACTGGCATTTGGTTGTTAATTACATTTGATGTGCAGTAACACAAGAGAGCTAATTAACTTGCATCAAAAAAGCTTTATTTACTGTGACAAATTAAATAAACTCATAAAGTGTTCAGCCACAATGGCTCTCAGTTATTATGCAGTCCAAGTAATGTAGTGCAAACATATTCCCAGGCCTCTCTCAGGTATCACTTCAGTCTCGCAGCCCTTCTGCACATGCAGATTATAAATGGATCTTTTTAATGAATAGAACTGAAAGTCAACTGCTCTTTGTTTTGCTTTGTTTTATGTATGTGTGTGCATGCGTGTGTTGAGTGTGTATGTGTTCTCTAAGGTACAGCTGGATACACTGGTCATATTCAATTTCCTTAATCCTTGCTTACTTCACAGTTCAACAGATTTTTCCTGGACTTTAATCAGAGAACTGTCATAAAGCAAAAAGGGAAAAAATGTTTAATGTTCCAAAGCCCATACTCTCTGTTAAGCATGACTGCCTAAAACTGGTCACCTTCAGACTCTTCTTCTAGATAGTGTTGACTCTTTAACAGAACATCACTACTCTATGATGACTCAAAAACAGTGCCTTTATCTTTTCGTAGAGTAAAAGGATAAGATTAGCTTCCTCAGCCAACAGAAAACAACAGAAGAACTGAGTGTCTTTGGAGCAAGTTTTCTTGCTTTGGAAAAACTGGTTATAATTTCCACCATTCTTTGCAAAATAGGGTTTAAAATTCATTACCTGTGGTACTTATTTAAGAAAATACATTCTCCTTCTATTTAGTTAATTGGTAAGGTAATTATTTGAGGTTGGTAGCACAGCAAAGTGGAAAAAACCACTGAACTTGAAACTAGAGGATAATAGTAACTAGTTCATGCAGCTAAATAAGTGGCAGAACCAGGACTAACTCAGAAGCTTGCCATCAACTATTATCAGCAAAGCAACTCTGGGCAAGTTATTGAACTCGCATTTCCTTTTCTGCAAAATGTAGACAACATTTAAGAATGCTTATAAATGGGAATTACAATAAATGAAACTGTAAATTGTTGATGTCATTATGAACATTTGTTGATTGGCTTCACCAAAAAAATTCATAATGAAAGTCTCTTAATTGCCATCTTTCAATAGTAGAGTTCTATATCTATAGGCCAAGAAATGACTAGGGAAAAGGACTTTCTTGAAGAACAAAATGTTTCCTTATCTACACGACAACTCAGAATAGCAGTATCTCTTGAAGAGACTACTGTTCTGTGTACTTTGAGTAAAGAGGAGAAGAACTGAGAAACCGAAGCAAGGTCTAGGGAAACTCCTGGCTCTCTGATAACCTCCCCAGGCATTTCTGAAAGTGAGCCATCCTTGAGTCCCTCGTAGAACCCTCCAAGAGAAATAAAGGCAAAAGATTGCCTTGGAATTGATCTTCCTTTAAAACTGAACTGAGTGGCCTCTAAAAATTTAGCCCACGAGTCATGTTTGGTCATTTCCCATTAAACCTCAATCCAAAAGGAAGTCATGCTTCCCAGAGATGGATGGGAAGACACCCTCAGGGCAGGATGTCTTTCTGGAATAAGCTGTAGTTTGTAGCTGAGGTCCAGAGTCACTCTGTTCCTGAAGGACTTCTATCCTCCTTCTACCTAATCAGTGTTTTTGTCTTTTGGACAGACATCAAGTTCAGGTAAAAAAGGCTCACCAATAATGCACTGTATCTGGCAATAGGTCACAGCAGGTTCTGGTAAAGAAGTCACAGTAGGAAATGCAGCTGAGTGTGGGCATAACAAAATGTCCTTTATTTACAGGAGCATAACCTGTAATACGCAGTTTCAACATTGGGGTACACCATAGTGAGTCTAAAAGACTGCTGATTCTCTAATGAAAACTTTGAGTGATTCCAAAGGTCTAGGGTCTTGTACGCTGGGTGATTATTATACACTAACAAGGCAAGGTGATTATTTTACCTCAGAATATTCATAAAAACAATGGCACACTTCTACGCCTGCCAACATTTCCTTTCCAGGGCACTACAGTTCACAACTGTCACATAGGTCTTCTAATTGAAAAGATGACAAAAGACTGAACAATTTTGTTTTTCACTAACTGCCTTCTTCATAAACTACATCTCACTTAAGTGGCTCCCAAAGACCTATACTTCATAAGCAGAACCATCTGCCTCCCCCCCTCACTCAGGAAAATTATGAGATAAAATGAAAACAAAGACTCAAAACGGAAATAAAGCCTGAAATAGATCATCTGTGCAAATGGAGAGATACAACTAGTAATACTGAAAATCTTATAGCCTAGTCTACAAGGAACAATCTTATAGTTCTCTATCGCATCAGGAAAGATAGGCACATAAGAGGCTGACCAATTTACTATAAACAACCCTTTTTATGCTAGACTGATTGCAGAGATGTTACTATAATGGAGAATTCTGAAGAGGACATTAAAATACAACTACAATGCCAAATGGAGTAGTTGATTTTTAGAGCTTTATTCAGACTGAACGTGACACTACCTTCTGCGTATGGAAGTGTCCATGGGTGGCCATTAAATCAAACTGAGCATCTTACAAGCCTATTCATATTTACCAGAGTATGGTGGCTCTTTTAACCAATTCTGCAAGTGCATATTGCAGGGACCTAGAGGGGATGTAAAGACCCTTCTAACACTGTTCAGAGCTCTCTTTGATTACAATGCTCCCTGTGGGACTACAGGAGTTACTCACCACTCCCCACTCCCCATTTTGAATGTTAAGAAATTGTGAACCAAGCAAGTGACAGTGCATTCCTTTCAGCTTGAATCATTTCAGTGAGATTCAAAGAAGTCAGTCAAATCAATGCCAGTTTGTAATTCCCCTCTTGTATTTTAGGGGAGAAAATTGGAAGGAGACCCACAAATCTCTCTGATTCTGCCCTGCTTCTGGGCACAAAACTTGCTGTGACTCTATTGTGAAGATATGCCTTGAGCTGCAGTGGATATCCCAACTTCTCAGGGTCAGGGACTTGAAAAGAACGACATGACTTTGGCTTTTTTTGACCATAGGAGTCTGTGAGACTTTACACTGTTGAAGCAGGAGATGTCAATATTCTTTCCCTTTCAAAATACCAAATTAGGGTGATTCTCCTAATCTGAAACATCCTTGAGGATCAGAATAGGGCTCTTACCTCTCTCATTTTCTCATCTTAATGGGTCATGTTGTATCAGTCGACAATTACAATTGTAATTGTATTTCAGGTAAAGTTTATGGAGTAGAAAAGAAAAGGAATAGCTTGTTTACCTTTAGGACATCCTAGAACTTAGAGGTTTAATGGAGTATTGGAATACAGTCTCCATCGAAGAACCACAGTGAGAGAATACAAGCTCACTCCATGCCGCTGTCACTATCGAATTCATTTTGCGAAATGCCTTTGAATATTTTCAGTGATAGCCAAGTTTTCCTACTTAGAGGATGGACTTTTAAAAACAGTTTAAATACACTGATTATCAATTTCAATGAATTAGGTAATGAATTAACTGTCCTAGAGAATATTATTTTTATTTGGAAAAAAAGAAATGGGACTGTAATAATCTAATGCTAATCTTCTTATGAGGTTCTAGAATTGATTCTGAAAGCAGTATGAAAACTTGCTTGCGAAAAAATGTTATGCTCCACGTAAAATGTCTGCTTCTTTGAAAAATACCCAGAGTCCTACATACCTATTAAAAACTGGCCAAGGACCAGATTGCAAAATATTTTACAACAAACAGCCACTTGTTCATGCAAGAGATACTGACCGAGCACCTACTACATAGGAGCCAGGCACTGTGTTAGGCTGGGGATCCAAAGATGATCAATAAATATCCTCAAGAGGACTATAATATAGTGAGGAAAAAGCCATGGAAACAAACAATATTATAATGTGGTTGTTATGAGAGACAGTTGTACGAAGTGTAGGGGCAGCATAGGAAAGGGAGTGCTTAATAATAATAGCTAACACACAGTGCCTTTTATGTGCCAGGTTCATACTAAATAAATTAACTCATTTACTCCTCATATCAACCTTATTATAAGGTTAGCACTATGTATCTGAAAGAGGCAAAGGTTATCTGAGGAGTAACATTCAAGCTGAGGCATGGTAACCTGAGATAGTGGGACGTAATTGAGATTACAAGTAGTGCATCATGAATGGTGAGTGAAGTCCTGGGTAGAGATGGAAAGGGAGCCAGAATGAGACTGTACATAAATATACACACATATGAAAGGCCCAATTCATTGAGGGCCTTAGGTGACAACCAAAGGAGGTTAGGATTATCCTGTAGATGATGGGGAACTCTTAGAGAATTCTGAACACCTGTTTGCACTAAATCCCACCCCATATAGCCAGTCAACTATAGGGGAGGCTTACAAAGACAAAGGTCAGAATTAAGTGCTGAAAACGTCCTTCACGGCATCAGCAAAATGGAGTAAGCTGCAAGATCTCTGAACACAAGGGATCTGCTTAGCAAGGCATGATGAATATCCAAAGCCTTGGCTCTCTTGATAACCTGAGATAGTCGTCTCATGCTCCTAAGAGGGCCAGGCAAAGTGGCCTTTGACTCGGCCTTAGCGCTCCACTGAGGACCCTGGGCCTAACCACGGGAACGAATTCCAGTCAGAACCAAAGCTCGTTTGTACAGTTAAATGAATAAACGTGTTTAAACCTAGGCTCTGACTTCTTACCAGTCTGTGTGGCTAAAATACCAAAGAGTAGTTATAATAGGAGTTCTAGTTACCGTTTTTCTGTCCGCTATAGCATTTAAATGAGACTAAATTCAGCTGTTTGAGTGCCCTCTGACAATATTTTTTCTCTTAGCTCCATGACTGTTTTATCACTACACACACACTTGACCTAATCGGCACCATTCTGCACTCTAAAATGTTTATACTGTTAAATGAATTTTTAATCTAACTTTTACAGCATTCAATTTCAGTTGCATCAGCCATCCACAGTGTAATACCTAATGTTTTAAAATAATCTAGACAGCTTAAAAAAAAAGCAGGGGGAGGGGGAAGAATCACCATGTTATGAAGCAAATGATTAATTAAAGCAAATTAGATTCTGGCAGCTCTTGCTATCGTTAGCATGTGTTCCCTGACTAGACTAATAAATCTTGGTTGAGAATGTATGCTTTCACAAGGTTCAAGAGTCACCTGGGAAAGGACATTATTGACTAATATTTTTGTGTTGCTGTTAGTTTTATATTCTATTACCCTATGGAATAACAACTAATATTTTTCAAACATTTAAGAGTGCATTCAGGAGTCTGACTTTGCTCACTGTTTAGAGATAGACTTGGGGGCGGTGGAACCCAGCAATTTCTCTGTATGCTTGAATAAATTACAATTAGCCGATATAGCTAATATGTCGGCAAATGCTAGAAAATCTAAAATACGCAACACTGTGAGCGCCTGTCGCATAATAACGTCCTTGCTGTGGCACAGCCCCGGGATCTCAGCAGCTGCAAACGTTCTCTACACCACACCACACAGCACAGCGACAACAGCATGGCTCTCCTCTCTTCCAGAGGTTTGCCTTCTTTCCTTTCCTAGTATCTGGCACTTCCACATTGAGTAAAGTAACAATGCTGGGGCAAACAGCTCTCTGAATCCAACCAAACGCTGCTGCCATGCAAACTAAACAGTCTTTGCATTGTTCCTGAGGGCACAGAAGGGAGATGTTGACAACTATTTCAAGAAAGGGGCCACATATTTGCGTTTATTTAGACTCTTCCAAGTGTTATTACCCCAATCAACCTTTAATCATTTTTTTCTAAACTAAATAGTTGCATTTTTCAAACTCATACTGTTTATTGCCTAATTCTTAGGTTTGAAAGTATATTTCCTACAACATCCCCATTTGCTTTACCTTAGGCTCAGCCAGCTGTGTCCTTTTTGCCCAAATCCAGGCAAATGCCAGTGTAAACTGCAAGCTCGGTTGCCTGCAGTCTCTAGTCATCATATGTCACATTGTCTTAAAACTCATCAGGAGAAAGCATACATTTATTTGAAGTCTGTGACACTGTGACAGGAAAAAAAAATTATAACAATAATATAGGTACCAGGAATAAATTATCTTGAGGTTTGTTCAATAAGGGGGAGGGAAGGAACATAATCCGCAAAAGTGAAATTTTGATTATAATAAATAATTACATGCTATTAAATATTTGTACTGGTTTTGAAATAGTATGGCCCATAAAACGCTGAGACATGGTCAGATGAATTAATGTTCCTCCTCACAATTCTATATGTGTTTAACCTCTACCCCCTGCCAGAGCTGTGTTCATTTTCATTTCTAAGTGAGCTGGGTAGGACTACCAAAAACTAACCCTACATTTAAATATGTACATTATAGATATTCCCTTTTTGTTCCTTTCAGCTGAAGACTCTGAAGTGAGCTGTGATTGCCCACCAAAGTAATTTCCTCTACCCACTCCCTCTACCATCCTTCCACCCTCCACATTTGACCACGTTTCTCTTTTCCTTGGGCAGCACAGCTTCCTGGTGCCTCAGCAGACAGGACGACAGCCTACGGTACTGCTCAGTATGGCAGCACAGCCCCACGGCCTGGGTGTTTATTCAGACAGTTTTAAAATGATCCGGTATTGCATGAGTTAAAAAAAAATTCCCCCTGGAAAAGCTAATTATTGCATGCAGATACTTCTTTGTGTGATCAAGGAGGGGACAATTTAATAGGCTCTGTAATACAACCAAGAACAAAATTGCTTTAAAGGAAGTCTCTTGTTGAGTGACAACTCTGTTGCCTGAGCCAATTAGGTCCCAATAAAGAGTGTTGAATTGGCTCCTGCTTTCTCATTAATTATGTTCTGTCACAGACATGGGGCTTGATTTAGCAATTTTGTATTACATTAAGATACTGAAAGGCCGGGAACAAATGGCTCACTCTGATAATAGCCATTCTCTACACGGTGTGACATTTACTATCCAGCTGTCCGTAAGGCAGCCTAGCACTTCAGTTCAGGGGTTTATTTGTCATTGCTTCAAAGGGACACTCAGCTTTTCACAAAAAAAGAAACAGAGAGGCTAATAGATAGGACAAAATGTACTGCTGATATGCTTTATTAGAGATAGGATGCCAGGGTTTTGCTAACAAGCTCATCCGTTGGGACTCTGCCGAGTTTGCTGCCAATCATCCTACACACAAAGGCACACTAGTTAACAAGGAGAAATGAATTACAGACACTTATTCTGCCGGTGGGATCACAAATACACCAATCTGTGAAAGAGGCACAAACTCCAGAGACAAACTACATATTTGTCAATAACCTCCTAGAAAGAACCCTAGTGATTCTTTGAAGACCTTTGATTTAGCTTCCCTCTAAAATACATGTATAGGACATGTTTTCGTTACCATGACATTCCTTCTTTGTTATTTGTACAAATTTTCATCACATTAAAAACAGAAAACTGAGGAGGTCTGCAAATGTTTTAGTAGGTATCTACACACTACTTTTCATATCCCGCCACAGGGAGCTGCCGCTTTGGTTATTTCATTAAGAACAACAGAAAATTAAATCCTTAAACTTTCAGGTTTGAGCTATAATCTACCAATGCAATAGGAAATAATCTATAACTCAGAATCTATCATGTATACCAGTTAAATGAATAGGTTAGGGACCAAATGAAAACCAAATCCCTCTAGTTAAAGAATTAGATGACTTTTTAGCAGAAATAGGTATACATGTACCACTACAAATGTACACAAAGACATATTTATAAAATCTTTACATACATATTTATACATACATGTGTGATTTTATAACATATAAACATGAACCTAAATCAATGTTTCTCTGTATTAAGTAGAAACATTTTACACATTCTATTTATGAAACCGAGACAAATCTCTGGGCATGGCATCGATCAACATTTTTGCCACTTCTATTATTTGAACATTCTCCTGCAAACACATCATAGAGAAGGGCTTATTGTTGATTATAAAAAATGATAACTTTCAACTCAAGCTTACCTACTGACCACATGAGATTAATCAAATCTGAATATGTCATTTGCAGGTTAATTACAAAACGGCTCTCCAAAATACTGTCCTAGAGACAGTACACTGTTCCTCTGATTGCGGTCTGCATCAATTGGTTTAATTATCCTTCCCACCATCTTGGATTATGGGATAAAAAAGATAAAAGGAAATTTACCAGATCCCCTTTTCTCAGGCAGAAGCTCAAAGAATATAAAGATCTGTTGGGTTCAGTTTCAACCTCAGGGAGAACAGTCCAGCCCTCCATCTCTGCTGCTTTTACCCTTTCATGAGACTCAAAGCATTCTCTACCAATCCGTAAAGGCGTCAAGGGAGTGGCTTTTTAGGAAAAGCTTCCTTCATCTTTTCCTAAACAATTCCCCACATAGATACCCTGGCCTCCTCTATTCACCCCTACTCTCTTTAATTCCTCTGGATCTGAAATCCTAAATAATTCTTTATCTTTGTTGACCTACTAATAATTCTATGGAAAGGAGGCCATGAAGCAGAGATGTAGGATGGCTATATGCTTCAGTTGTATGTGTGATACATCCCTTTCTTCCTTTAGCCCTCATCAGCAGCAAGGGATGGGTGAAAATAATTTGTTTGGAGAAACAGGCCTTACCGAATGTAACACCTAACCATTTTTTTTTTCCAATTTCTAAGTATTAAAAAATCATTCTTGAGAAGGCACACTCCAAATCATCTCCTTCATTTTAAAATAATGCCTTAAAAATGGTAGAGGAGGCAAAAAAAGAAAATTATACAGTGTCAATTTTTCTTCCTTCTCCCCACTTCCCCAAGAAAACATCATATGCAAGAAAGCACTTGCACATTATGTCTTAACACCAATAATACCCATGAATTATATATATTTTTAAAAGCACGTATTGAACACAGACCTGGTTGAAAGAGCTTACAAACTAAAGAGAACCATGAAATACTTTTCTTCCTCTCTAAAATTTGCCATGTTTCTATTTTAGAAATGCCTTTGCAATAAATAATATATATAATAGAGGCAAGAATCACTTTATTCTCACTAAGCAGGAGCTTCATCTTTGCTATTCAGGTACTCCATAAGGCTGAAATCTTTCAAAAAGCCTGATCCCCCCTCAGGCTGTAGCGAAGGTATTTATATAGACATTAAGTATTTATGCAGCAATTTATATTTTCAAAATCCTTTGTAACCATTCGTTAGTTCATCCAAATAACTTCCTTCTGAAGTATCTGAGCGCTTTGTTTCCCAAGCACAGAGAGTCAGGTTCAGGGAGGTGACTGACACATGGCACGAAGGACTTGGATCACACATAAAGAACAACTGTATCTCAGAAGGGATTTCCTAAGGGTTTTGTGGAAGCTTCTCTTCTTCAAGTCTTTAAATATAGGTTGGATCCCTATTGAAAAGCTTTATTTATGACTTTGTTGTGGTTTATCTGCAGGCAGAGGAACTGAGTAAGTGATTCTGGTGCTTGCAGTCCTAGCTTTATATGCCCTTGGGATATTTATGTCCACAGAACAGCTCAGGAGCAGGCTGCAAATCAGAGGACACAACTGCTATCTCCACTTAAGGGATCGTGGCTTGCCAATATGAAATATTATGAAAGGATAGTTGGGAGAGCTGTGTCTTCAAAAAGGTTCTCTTGAAAATCTACTCCCACTGCTACGCCAAGGCAGATGTAGAGAACAGACCCCATATGCAAGACTGTGTTCAGCTTGAAAGACCCTACTTTGTCACACCCATTAGTTTCCTACTAATATGCTGATTCTACCTCTCTTCCTACCTTAACACTGTGGTATCTTTGGAATCACAAAGATGGCCCCCATAATTCCTGTCTTCCACCTACACTCAGGTGGTCTGTAGAATTTGAGATGCTACGACTGCTTTGACCACTAGATATGGAATAAGTGATACTGTGCCAGTTGTAGACCTACCCTGTAGAAGAACTGGCAACTTCTCCTCTCTCTGGGAATGTTCACTCTTAGGGCACTCCCTCTTGGAGCCCTGAGCCTCTATGTAAGAAGTCCAGACTCCTCTGCTAGAGAGAAAGACCACATGCAAAAGCACAGAGGCTCCAGATACATGAGTAAAGAAACCACTTTGGATGTTCAGCTCTGTCAAAGCCTTCAAATGACTCTATCCCCAGCCACCATCTTATGGTAATCACACAAGAGAGACACCCAAGTTAGATCCCAGCTGAGCCTCATCAATTCCAGAATGATGAGACCATAATAAATTGTAATTGTAAGCCACTAAGTTTTGGAGTGATTGGAAACAGATAAGAAGAATAACCACTATTAACGTTGCTTTCTCCATTTCCCTGTGTCCTCACAGAGCTATGAGAGAAAGCTAGAGGCAGGGCTGAGCTAGACTAAGCTAGAAGGATAGGGCTCTTGAGAATTGGCAGCATGGTATAGAGGACTAGAGTCAGTCTTGTGAAACCTTGGGCAAGTTATTTAACTTCTCTGAGTATCAATCTCCTCATCTATAAAATGGGACTAATGACATGACCTCAAAGCATTAGGACGATTTAATGAGCTAAAGGATGTTAAGCACCTAACAGAGTGCAGAGACAGGCAGGTCCTCAATAACTCGAACTATTATCATTATTGTTATCATTAGTAACATTGCCTAAGCATACTAGACTTCCTTTCCAATATCTGCTAAATCCACAAGCCATTGCCTTTTCCCAAACTGCCCTCAGCCTCATTAAAGGGGGCATCTAGAAGGCATTTACGTATGATCTCACCCCAAGATCATAGCTAATTGGACTTAAAGAAGACAGCTGACCTGAGAGAGACCAGTCAGATTCCTGATCATTTCAAATTGGAAATGAGACTGAGAGAAGCCAGTTCATTTCTGTGTATAACTGCAATGAGAACGGGTAAGGAAGCTTAAAGATGCCCAAATTCTACCCTGTGGACTGAGAACAGAGAATATCATTCCAGAGAGAAAGAGAAATAGACAAAGCGAGAGCAAGAGAGGGAGAGAAAGAAGAAAGGGCATTTCCTAGAACCCTGATGGCTATCCGAGTTCTGTTTCTTGGCTTTTTCTGAGACTCAATTGTAATCCTTCTCTAGAATATTCTAAGCGGCACCTATATCCTTATAACAGTGCCCTCTTTTCTCTTGATTAAGCTGGTTTCTATCAGGCATTCAAAAAATCCAAACAAAAGACAAGGAACTAAAAGAGGAAGCTTCAGATAGGACACAGTCAGTGGCCTCCCTATGCCAAAAAGCAGTTAGGATCCGTAATGGAGCCACTGAAGCAGTTTAAGCCTTGCATATCTCCTTTTCCATATCACTAAGGTTCTGTTTATCATTGCTAGAATGGTCCAATGTCCTCTTTTTTTTTAGTAACAGCTTTATTATGATATAACTTACAAAACATACAGTTTAAAGTGTACATTTCAGTGCTTTTAATACATTACCCCTAGAAAAGAACCCATACCCATTAGTAGTCATTTTCCATTTTTCTCTCACCACTAATCGCAGTCTTACGCAACCACTAATTTACTTTCTATAGATTTGCCTATCCTGGATATTTCATATAAATGGAATTATACAATATGTGGCCTTTTGTGACTGGTTTCTTTCACTTAGCATAATGTTTTCAAGGTTCATCTATTCTATTCTACATATCAGTACCTCATTCATTTTTATTGATGAATAATATTCCATTGTATAAATACACCTCATTTTATTCATCCATTCATCAGCTGATGAACATTTGGTTTATTTCTACTTTTGGGCTATTTTGAAAAACAATGCTGTGAACATTCATGTACAAGTTTTTGTGTGGATATATGTCTTCATTTCTCTCCAGTATATATCTAGGGATAGAATTGCTGGGTCATATGGTAACTCTATGTTTAACAGCCAGACTGTTTTCCAAAGTAAAGGCACCATTTTATATTCCCTCCAGCAGCATATTGAAAGGGTTCCAATTTCTCCACATCCTTATCAACATTTGCTATTCTTTGTTTGTTTAATTATAACAATCCCAGTGTATGTGAAGTGGTATCTCACTGAGTTTTATTTGCATTTCCCTGATGATTAGTGATGTTGAAAATCTTCTCATGTGCTATTGGTCATATGTATATCTTGTTTGGAGAAATATCTATTCAGATCCTTTGCCTATTTTTTAATTGGGATGTTTGTCTTTTGTTGTTGAGTTGTAAGACTTCCTTACATATTGTACCTACAAATCCCTTATCAGATATATGATTTGTAAATACTTTCTCCCAATCCCTGGGTTGTCTTTTCACTTTCTTGATAATGACCTTTGAAGCAAAAAAGTTTTTAACTTTGATGAAGTCCAACTTATCTTTTTTTTGGTTGTGCTTTTTATGTCATATCTAAGAAACCACTGCCAAAACCGAAGTCACAAGGATTTACCCGTTTTCTTTTAACATTTTATAGTTTTAGTTATAAAACTTTAGGTCTTTGATCCATTTTGAATTAACTATTTTATATGGAGGTAGGGATCCTACTTCATTCTTTTTGCATGTGAACATCCACTTGCCCCAACACCACTTGTTGAAAAGACTATTCTTTTTTATGTTCAACTGAATTGGCACCCTTGTCAAAACTCAACGGACCATAAATGTGTGTTTATTTCTGGTTTCTTTTTCTTTTCTTTTTTTTTTTTTTTGGCCACACCATGCAGCTTGCGGAATCTCACTTCCCAGACCAGGGATTGAACCAGGGCCACGGCAGTGAAAGCCCAGAATCCTAACCACTAGGCCACCAGAGAACTCCCTATTTCTGTATTCTTAATTCTCTTCCATTGATTTATAGGTCTATCCTATGCTAGTATCACACTATCTTGCTTACTGTAGCTTTGTATTATAGTAAGTTTTTTTTTGTTTGTTTTGTTTTGTTTTGTTGCGGTACGCAGGCCTCTCACTGCTATGGCCTCTCCCGTTGCGGAGCACAGACTCCGGACGCGCAGGCTCAGCGGCCATGGCTCACTGGCCCAGCCGCTCCGCGGCACGTGGGATCCTCCCGGACCGGGGCACGAACCCGTGTCCCCTGCATAGGCAGGCGGACTCTCAACCACTGCGCCCCCAGGGAAGCCCCCAATATAGTAAGTTTTGAAATCGAAAAGTGTGAATAGTGCAACATTAATCTTTTTCAAGAATGTGTGGCTTTTCCAGGTTTGCTGAATTTTCACAGGAATTTTAAGACCGGTTTGTCAACTCCTGCAAGGAAGTTAACTGGAATTTTTATAGGCACTGTGCTGAATCTGTAAATCAATTGACAGAGTACTGGCATCTTAACAATATTAGATCTTCCAATCTGTGAACATGGAACGTCTTATCATTTATTCAGGTCTTCTTTAATTTCTGTCAGCAATGTTTTGTGGATTTCAGAATTTAGCTTTGCATTTGTTTTTGTTAAATTTATTTCTAAGTATTTATTTTTTATTCTTTTCTGATGCTGTTGTAAATGGAATTAGTTTCTTAATTTCATTTTCAGATTATTTATTACAAGCGTACAGAAATATTAATACAATTGATTTTTGCATATTGATCTTGTATACTGCAACCTTGTTTGCCAGTTCTAATAGTTTTCAGTGAATTCCTCAGGATTTGGATTTTCCATATACAAGATCATATCCTCTATAAATAGAGGTAGTTTTACATTTTCCTTTCCGATCTGGATGCCTTTTATTTCATTTTCCCTCCTAAGCGCCCTGGCTAGAACCTCCAGTACAATGTAGAATGGAAGTAGTAAGAGCAGTAGTCTTTGCCTTGTTCTTGATCTTGGGGGAAAGCATTCAGGCTTTCACAGCCAAATATGCTGTTAGCTTTAGTTTCCAAGGTCTTCTTGGTCACTAAATATTTTGTTCACATTTTTGAGATATTTATATCAAATCTTCATGTTTTTGTATGACCAGACATTGTTCACTTTCTACAGAGTCTTAAAGTTAACATCCCATATTCCACCATACTCATACAGATATAACAGCATCAGTTTACACTGGGTTGTGCGAACAAGTATACTGGGTGAATCTCATAATAGAGTCCTGGATGTGCCCTTAACTCTTGCGCCTATTCTGAACCTCACCCTTCTGCCAATTGACGAAAGCAGCCCTGGCTCCTGCCACCTCTCTTTGAGAATCACGTGAGCGAAGTATGAGAAGTACTTTAGAAAATGCAACACTTCATGCAAAGAGATAATTCTTTATTCCTCCTAAAATATATAAAGATTTTTCTCATGTATATGTACCAAATGTTGTTGAAGACATCAACTCCTTTCCTCCCTTATTTGTATAATTGATGATTCTGTTGCAGCAGGCAGGTAGCTATAGATAAGAGCAGAGAAAGGGGGCAGGGGCCAAGGGGGCAGGAAATCACACATCTTGTGAACAGGGGGGTTCCATGGGCAGACAAGGAAAAGCAGAAACCTCCAGACTGACAGGAAACTACACATTTGGGGTGATAAGTGTCCTGGAGGCACACAAAGAAAGGTGGGGAAAGGCGGGAATCTCCTGCGTCCAAATTTAACCTGCTGCTCATTATGCCATCATTACAATAAAAGTAGTCGCGCAGATAAGAAGTACCTATCATGCATGCCCTGATGCCATGACACTTCCGATCAAAGATAAAAAAGGACAAAAATCTCTCCTTCCCTCGGGAAGGTGGGGCTGGAATGAAAATCAAGGAATACACTCCCCAAACCTCTCCTTCCCCAGTGAATATCCCACCCCTTCATTTGTATGCCCCTCATAACCGGCTTGCCAAAGAAACCCAGGGCAGCAGCTACTTACTTGCCTGCCCGCTCTCCCTCTGAGAGTGTATTCTTGCTTAAATAAATCCTCACTTTACTTTCTTGATGCCCCCCTGCCTCGTCTCTGAATTCTTTCTGTGACGAGGCAAGAACCCTAAATTCGCCGGGAACAATTCTGTATCATGATTAATGTAGAAAGTTTTTTTAATTTCCAAACTACATAAAACAAATTTTTTAAAAACTAACTCCATTTATTTGTTAGTTTATTTATTTATTTGTTTGTTTAGGTATAGCTGGTTTACAATATTAGCTTCAGATGTACAACATAGTGATTTAAAATTTTTATAGATTATATTCCACTTAAAGTTTTTATAAAGTATTGGCTATGTTCTTTGTGCTGTATGATATATCCTGTACCTTATTTATTTTATACATAGTAGTTTATACCTCTTAATCCCCGATTCCTATGTTGCTCCTCCCACTTCCCTCTCCCCACTGGTAACCACTAGTTTGTTCTCTATATCTGTGAGTCTGTTTCTGTTTTGTTATATTCATTTGTTTATTTTTTTATATCCCACATATAAGTGATAACACATAGCATTTGTCCTTCTCTGTCTAAATTCTTTATTTTTAATGCAGAACCAGAATTCAGACTCAACCTCTAAAGGTTTTTCTGTATATATTAAAAGGTGAAGTTTTTACCTAAATTGGGGATATATTTTTAAATGACTCACCAATTATATTTTCCTGGAATATTTTTAGACTTGTGTTATTGCTAGAAACATGGCAATTAAAATCTTTGCCCCTCAGTTTCATTATTTGTAAATGGAGGGGATTAAAGAACATAATAATAAAATCCCTTCCAATGATAAAATTCATAACTTTCAGATTCCATGAAGAAGTCTACCTAAGGTTGTTAAGATAATGTGAAACTTTTCTAAGGACTAATTCAAGTAGCTGTCTGCTTTATCTTATTGCCTTTTTAGTTCAAATATGTTTTGATTCTTTGCTAAACAGTGTTTTTTAATTTTTTCAGAAATCAGCCCAATTTTTTCCTTTGATATTAAACAGATTACTTGCTTTCCAACAATTAATTATTTCTATCATAAAAAAACTTTTCACTTCGTGGTATTATTTAAACACTGTTACATTAATGGAAAACATTATTCTCAGGATTAATTTCTTTGATATGTACTTACTTACATTTACCATAATGCACACTACTGTCTTAGAGCACCACGATTTACAGAGCAATTAACAAAATGTGGATTTAAGTTGAACATTTGCATAAATTAAGAAATGACATCACTTTCTCTGAGAGGCCTTCCCTGATTCATCAGCCTAGATCTGATCCCTCTGACACATATTTACACAGCTATATACTTTTCCTTCACAGTATTAAGTATCTAATGTCATATTTCTCTGGGTAGTAATTATTAATATTTGTCTACCCACCAGAGTAAGCTCCTCAATGATAGAGCTTAGATCTTTTTTCTCTTTAGGACAAACATAGTGCCTGGCATTTAAGGATTAACTGAAGAGAATGGAAGGAAGGGAGGAGGGAGACATAGCTTTAGCTGAAAAGTCTGTGTCATTGCCATGGGGCAGGGTCAGCCAGGGAGTCCTGAACCACTGACACAAAAGAGTTCACCTGGCTTCCAGATTCAGCAACAGTTTTCACTTCTAGTTCGGTCCTCCTTCCTTGCTTCTGTCTTGCTTTCCAGGATCCAGCCTACCTTTCCCCAGACTCTGGTTCCTCTCACCTCTCTACTTTTGGCCCTTCAGTGTCACTAATCAGCCACCTTTCCATAGAAGGTTTCCCAAGCCTGGTTACCAGCAGAGAAATCCACCCACTCAAACCTAGCCATTCCGATTTGGTTCAAGATAGAGTCAATGCTTCCAACTTGTTTGCAGGTATGAAAATCATATTTAACTCAAATTCTACATGTTATTTTTAAAGTCAGTTTAAGCCGAATAATAAGGATTAGAAAGAGGTCCATTATAACTTTGAGCCCACTGAATAGTCTAGATTTGCAAGGCAACCACCAAAGATATTATTTCCTCCTGAGACTATTCTTCCAATCCAGGTAATGGCATGCTGGCGATAGTCAAATAAGATAATGTATATCCATTGATGGATTTGTGTGTGTCATCCTAACTAGAGTCATAAAAATTAAAATGCACACTTCAATTGTGAACACATTTTATTTATCTGGGGAAAAAAGTTATTTATAAAATAACAGAATTCATATTATTGGAACACAAATTGCACATGTTGTACATTATCATTTAAAGTAAATCAAGAAATCACAATTAACAGTAGTTCATCTGGGGAGAAATGATTATGGCTGGGGAAGAAGAAGCAGGGAAAGGCTGTCACTTTTTATTTTGTGCCCTCCTAATCATTCTGAAATTTCTAAAGAGATACAACTTTTATTTTTCTTAAATATCAGCAGGAACTATCTAGGTAGAGAGATTATGGAGAATATTTTCAATATCTTCTTTATATTTTTATATTAAGAAACTATTAAAATTCCTTTTAAAAAAGAAGGCACAGATTTTTTTTTAATCAAGAAGGTGACATTTAAAGGAACAGTGAAGTAATAAAACTACCTAGGTATAGATCAGGTATGTCCTGATCAATTTAAAGTGTGTTTATTCACTGCCTAATGATCTAACATTGAAGACCTAGCTCATATGTCTCCCTTCAAAATCCTGCAATGCAGTCCCAGGTTTCAATCAGCACAGAGGTCTCACTGAGGGACGTGGCTCCTCTTGCTTCAGGGAAACAGTTGTGTACGCAGAAGTAAGCACTGGGCCAGGGGTTTGTTATGTGCTATGTATACAAATATGACTCGGTTGTAGTTCTTGCCTCCCAGTTACACAGTCTAGTAGAGGAGTAAGATATAGTAAAACAAATAACTAAAACATTCTAGGACAATTCTATATCTTTCTATACAATTAAAATACTCTAGGTACAACATGCCACGGGTGCACATAAGAAGGAAGAAGACAGAAGACGTTTCATTGAAAAGATGCTCAACATCTTATGATAAGGCTGGAAATCAAACTACTTAATCAGGAAACAGTTCAAAATGTGCTAACATAAGAGCATGACCCTCAAAATCTTCCCCACACTAGCCCCAAGCTCTGTTGCCAACTTCATCTCCTACTGGATGTGCCCATAATTACTATGTTCCTGCCACACATAAACCCAAGGGTCACCCAACATGCCACGCACTTTCAGGGGATTCTTCCGCTGGTGCTCTTCCCTATAGGTTGAATGTCCTTATTTTTCCAGACTGTCAAAATCTTAATTATCCTTTAATTATTTTCATCTAAATGCCACCCTACCTGATGCTGCCGATTAGAGTTTCTCCCTTCTTCCTCTAATATTTATTATATTTACTACATGCTAGGCACTGTTCTAAATCCTTTACATGTATTGATGGATTTAATTCTCAAGACAACAATTTTGGAAAAGCATCGATATTGATCCTATTCACAGACGAAGTAACTGACTCACAGCAAGTAAAATAACTTGCTCAAGGTCATACAACAATAATGGCTAGTTTGTTGAGAATCAACTGCTCTACAGAGGTGGTTCGTTAATACCCATAACAACTCTGTGAAAGCGTTACTCTACTCAATATTCTGTGATAACCTATACGGGAAGAGAATCTGAAAAAGAATAGACACATGTGTAAGTGAATCACTTTGCTGTATACCTGAAACTAATACAACATTGGAAATGAACTCTACTCCAATAAAAAATGAAAATTTAAGAAAAAAATTTTTAAAAAAGAGTTACTACATTCTCCTATTAGAGGTGAGGGTTAAAGAGGTTACTAACAAGCCCCCACTGCAGTAAGTGTGTGGAGCCAGGATTCAAACCCAGTCAGTTTAACCATCTTGACTGCAACACCCACCTCAGTCCCACCACTACCACAACACTCTCTTTTTACTCCACTTCCTAATTTGGTTCAAAGACCTCTTGGAACAGTGACCCCCCTCATCGCATTATATGAATGTGGAAACTGAGGCCCAGAGAATTACTCAGGTCTCAATCACAGACCATGTTCTTGTCATCATATCGCTCTGCCTCCCTCAAAAACCTAGGAGGGAGCTGATAATGAGCCACTCTAATTGCTGACCTCCCGCGGTTACCTTCCTGTCCTGGGTGACTGGGCTCTGGCAAGACAGAGCTACAAGAAGAAGGTAGCAGACTCTGTGGGGGGATGGCAAGAGTCTAAGACCTGTTATTTATACGTGCTCAAACGAGTGCACATACATGTACCAAGTTAATCTGTGGGCTACCAGGATAATTAATTTAATGTACGAATAAAATAACATACAGATGTATAACAGAAATGAGTAAAGATGGCTATTGCTAAGCCAACGCAAAATGGAGAATATGCCCAACACAATGAAAGAGATAAGTTATCATCTGCATGTGTCGCCGTTTCACGTGAGTTAAGGTGCAAATCTTACTGATTCTGTCATCCTGTACAAATCATTTTAACTTGTTACCTCTCCTTGGTCTAACATAATGCCTAATTTTAAAAACGGACAGTCTTTAATGATTTCCAAAAAAAAAAAGGATACTTCATTTAATGTCATTTTTATACAGGTGAACATCTAAAAGGAATACCAGTGTTATTAAACTCTCAGAAGTTCTTTAAATCTCTTTTCATCAGACTTTGCATGGATTTACTGCACCTTATGATGCATAGGAGTGGTATTTTACTATTTGTCAGGGGTATTGCCTGACACCTTAATATGAACTCGTTTTAAAATGAACATATGATAAAGTGAGAATGGTTGAACCTTAGCTCCTCAAATACTATCTAATAACATATTCTAGTTACACAAATAATATGAATGTGTGGTTAGGAGAATAATGTAAAAATTTTATAGCATCTTAATTTTGCAGAGCACTTCACAGTATATGAAATACTTTCATAAACATTATTTCAATTTGATCATTACAACAACCCTATAAGATAGAGAGAACAGGATTCATATTCCAATATTACATTATGTGTGTGTATGTGTGTGTGTGTTTGTATGATGATTCCCTAGATTAACACAGCTAATAGGGCAGCAAAGCCAGTTGAAATTGCTTTAAGTCAAGTCTGTTTCCAGGCTCTGTTTATCTTTCTAATGGCCAGGATGATTTTTAGAAATCATCTACTCTAATTCCCACAAGTCGTAGATGAAGAAACAGCCCCAAAGAAGTACAGTAATCCAAGGCTATTGACCAGTGAGTGGTAAAGTCCCAGAAATCAAAGCCTCCTGCCTTGAACATTTTTTCACTAAACTGAATTAACTCAAGCTGAGGGCATCCTATTATGAGAGAAAGTAGACAGTGCTGCTAATTCAGTCATGCATTGCCTCAGAGTTCTGCCCCAGGGACAAGTCTCGGTGTGACTACATTTTACAATGTCTTGTTGGGCTTCTCCTAATGAGGCTAAAGATGCAACTATATTAAGAAAGAAATATTACCGAACCAGCATCCCCTACCCCCCCCCACCATGATAAAATTCTAGGCGCTAGCAGCACCTCTACAGCCCTACATTAATGCAGAGGGAGCCATCGCTTAAAGAGGTATGGCAAGAAGAAGAGATAAGGCAAGCCTGGAAGGAGGCTAAAAAATAAGGCAATCGTCTTGGTTGTGCTTACAGAGATCTCATGTCTCCATACAAAGCTAAACGCCCACAGTGAGCCCGCTCTTCAGAAAATGTGCCTGGGCTCACCACTCCCACCACACTCCGCTGCTCCCCAGTTAAATTTACACTCGTGTCCAGCACTGTGGGAATGAGACCGCAGCCTGTCCTATCCGACCAGATGGGTTGAGAGTCTCTGTCAACACCAACACTATTTTGTACCGCTGACTGAAATACTTTCAACATTATTCTTAGTAATTTTTTTATTATAGAAGTAAAACTCTGAAAACTTAATAAACTCTTTCTTCAAAGTTACTGGCCTTTTAAAAAGAGTCTTAACCACTATTTTGGGGGGAGTAGCAGTCAAGAGAACGTGCTTTGTAATTTGACAACCTTTGTAAATTGACAACAATTTAGGTTTAAATCCTAAACCTTCCATTTATCCGCTATGGGATCTTAGACAAGTTACTGGACTTTGCTAAACTTTATCAACTGTAAAATAACTTCTGCCTTTCAGGGTTGTTACGAAGATTAAAGAAGATTATATATTTAAAGCTATTAGCACAGTGCCTGACATTGGATGAACACCAAATAAATGATAACTCTTGTCTTTATTTTTCCATAAAAAGTATCAGGGTTCACAAAGATATAATGATTTTTGATTTTACAAATGACTGAGGCTAAATATGCCCACTGGGTGGTTAATTGACACTTATTCACTCGTTCATTTGGCAAACACTTCTTGAGAACCTGCCATGTACTAAATGTTATATTTGCTATAATGATGACTAAAACTCCCTCCACTGTCAAGGTGTTCAGAGACTAATGGATATTCAATTCAATTATATACATTGCTAACAAATTCCTTATGCATCATCGAACATTTGTAAGTGTCTGTCTCCTCCCCTACGGAAAGCTGCTGATGGCACAGACTACATCTTACTTGCTCAGCATCACAATACCTACTTAATACACTCTCTGGCACTTAGTCAGAACTCAATAAGTACGTGCTCAATAAATAAATTGACTTGAACGAAATGAAATCACTGTTTCTAGGAAGCACTTGTTTTTATGATTTAAATATTTAGTTAATATTTTGGATCCATATAACTTATTTTAAGATTCAACATCTTCTTATGTTACTTCATTTATTCAAATAAATCTCTCTTTAGGAAAAATGGGAGTTGATATTATTATATACTATATATATCTATGTAAAATTAACTAATAAAGTTAAATTAGTAAAGAAACTGACACTTTTAATTTGGTAATATAGAAAGGTATGAAACTTCATTGTAGGGTATTGGCATGTTCCAACATTGTAATGGTATAGTGACCATCAACCAAATGACATTCCAAACTGGGTATGGCATCTGTCACCTATTGATGATCTAATTTGATTCTACTGACCTAACTGGCCAAGAAGAGCCCTTTACCCAAAATTACATGAATATCACACTGCAATCTATGGACTCCATTGTAAAGGATGACTTCCCCAGACAGGTGGATTATTCAACAAAGAACTATTCTTGACCATAAACTTACCCCTCAATTCTATCTCTTACAGGTCTTGATCTTTAACGGACTCTTCCTCTTCTTCTCCCAATACCAGAGTTTAATGTAATTTCAGCCAAAAAACTCTGTAGCTGAGAGACTATAAGATAATCTTCAGTTTTAAAGCTGTGGGTCATTAACACAACTTCTAGGAAAGGGGCTCACCCTCTGTTATAAATATTGCCTGGTTCACTACAGGCAGAGTTCACATACACACCTTACTATGCAAAGAAATTTTTAAAAATTAGAAATGAAAATTCATTGATAAAAGAATATAATTCCACTAGACACCCAGAGCCTCTAGCAATTGATTTCAAGTAGATGCTGCCTGATTGCTACTCACCTTATTTAAATGCAGAAATCTCAACTTCAGCTTGTGTTAATGGCAATCTTACTAGCACGACTGTATGTCCTACATTAGTGACTGTCTTTTCTGCTCATTGTGCATGTAAGGCTAACTTCATGATCCACACAGTGGAGCATGGGACTGAGGAAATGATCCCACTGATTCTGGCAACATCTCAAATATTTGCCACTTTCATGTAGATTTTGTGACAAACAGACATATACACGTTCTGACTACCTGAGAAAACAGTTACAGGAAGAAAATCCACAGCTGAATATTAATTTTTTAATAAGAGAAATGGGGAGACAGAATGAAGATCTGATTGGAGCAAATCCCACAAACTGAAGGCATACCCTTTGGGAGATTAGGCATTCTCTTCTGAAAAACTGATTCCTGGTTCTCTGCCATTTTCTATCTTTGTCCCAGACTGGGGGCTTAAATGGAACCTGAAGACTAGAGGCCCAGACTGGTAATGGATTTCTAGGAGTTCATTAATGGTGATACCTGAAGTAGAAAAATGAATTTAAAAACTTTTGTGTTTATTCTACATTATTTCCACATAACTGTAAGTACTTGTTGCACTGAATTCCTCTTTTAAAAAGTGTGTTTCAAGGGACTAGAAGATATGAACCAGACTGTGGGTAAGCATTTGTAAAGCAAAGGAATGGAATACCTGAAGCAAAGAAGTCAAATGCGTAATCCACCCTAGAGTTTTTCCTGGAAGGGTTCCCAGGGTGCTTTATTTGAAGTTTATGTAAAGGTGTGAAGTTTAGCAAGGTTTAGCAAAAAACACAATAAATCCCCCTTGTTATCTTATTTATAATTTTGAACTGCTGAATAATTCTGGTATGGAAATAAAAACCAAAACATGCATTGATTTTCAATATAAAGTAATGCTAAAAGGCTGTCTTAAATACACAGCAACTATACTCTATTACAAATAATTTTGAATTTCTTAAAAGTCCATTCAACATTTTAGTTCACCTGACTTGATTTTGGGACTTAGGATGAGTCTTCTACTGATTTCAGTTACATTAGTTAATTCCAATAAACATTAATTAAATACTGGACATTTCTTTGTTAGATGCTTCAAGGCCTGTGAACTCCTTGAGAGTAAGAGCAGGGTCTTATTTATTTAGTTGAAGAATAAAAATAGAGAAACTAAATTACCATCCATGGTATACATAGTGGGAGAAACGTAGAAAACAAATTGCTATGCTGTTCAAAGCATGGGAAAATCACCACTGTTTGTGAAAACCAAAATAGGCATCATTGGAGAAGCAGCATTTATATGGGCCCTGATGGATGGTGAAGATTTTGATGGGCCCAGAGGCACAGTTAGGAATGTGACAAAACAAGCAAAAGAAGAGCATGGGCTCTGCCCAGATTCCAATTCAGATTCTACTATCAAACAGCTGTGTGATCTAGGACAAGTCATTTAAACTCTCTTACCTTGATTTCCTTATGAAAAAATGGAGCTAGTAATAATACTTACCTCTTAGGATAGTTGTAATAATTAAATAAATTATTAGAGGGATGGACTGGGGGTTTGGAGTTAGTAGATGCAAACTATTACATTTAGAATGGATAAACAACGAGGTCCTACTGTATAGCACAGGGAACTGAATCCATTCTCCTGGGATAAACCATAATGGAAAAGAATATTAAAAAAGAATGTATATATGTGTATAACTGAGTCACTTTGCTGTACAGCAGAAATTAGCACAACATTGTAAATCAGTTATAAGTCAATTAAATAAATAAACAAACAAACACAAAGTGCTTAGAGCCTGGAACATACTAAGTCCTGTAAAAGAGTTACCTATTAACATTCTGTGTAGAGCAAAGGCATGGTTAAAAGAAAATGTGTACAGAATGATGAATAACTGGCTGGAGTGAAGGGCAAAAACAGGGGAGTAGTAAAAGATAAAACTAGCAGGATAAATTCTATTGTAGAGTGCATCAAATACCCGAGAGTTTATTCTAAATCACGTAGGAAGTAGGGAGCCAATGGAGTTTTGTTGCTGTTTTTGCTTTCTGTTCTTGCCTTTAACTGAGGTACCAGGTTAAATCAGAGTTGCACTTTAGGAGAATTAATCTGGCCCTGGTGCAAAGGATGGATTAATGGTGGGATAGACAAGATGTGAGGAAAAGCTAATGCAAAAAGCAGACCAGAAGTAATAAGAGACTTAGCTAAGGTTGCAACAGTAGAAATGGAAAAGAGAAGACAGGTTCTCTCATCTGTTCATGATAAAAATTAAATAACTTAGGTATCAGGGAGAATTTTTAAAAGGTTACCAATGACTCTGGTTCAAGTCTAGGAGACTTTGATGTCAATAAATAAAATAGGAGAGTCAAGATAAGCAATTCTCACGCAGTGACGATGAACAGCTTGCCTTTGGATAGGCTGAGTTTAAGGTATCTAGAGGACAACCCACTGGCAATTAAAACTATGTATCTGCAGATGACAATATGAAATTATCTGTATAGAGATAACAGATGAAGAAACAAGAACAGATAAGACTTCTGGGAAAGAGCAGGAGAGAAAGAGAAATATTGGGTTGGCCAAAAAATTCGTTCAATTTTTTCCGTAAGATGGCTCTATAGTAGCACTTAGTTGTCTTTAACTTCATTCGAAACAAGTTTGTTAGATTGTATTGTGACAGCTGTCATATCAGCGTGAGTTAAAAAAAAAACTTATCAAATTGGAGAAATTTTGTGTAGCCATATTAATATTGAAGATGGAAGGAAAAAAGCAACATTTTTTGGCATGTTATGCTTTATTATTTCAAGAAAGCTAAAAACACAACTGAAATGCAAAAAAAGATTTGTACAGTGTATCTTTTGTGACTGATCGAACAAAAGATCAGTGACAGATCAAACGTGTCAAAAGCAGATTACAAAGTTTCGTGCTGGAGATCTATCGCTGGACGATGCTCCACAGTTGGGTAGGCCAGTTGAAGTTGAGAGCGAACAAATCAAGACATTGAGAACAATCAAGGTTGTACCATGCGGGAGATAGCCGACATACTCAAAATATCCAAATCAAACATCGAAAATCATTTGCACCAGCTTGATTATGTTAATCACTTTGATGTTTGGGTTCCACGTAAGTTAAGCGAAAGAAAACTTCCTGACCGTATTTCCCCATGTGATTTTCTACTGAAACATAACAAAAATGTTAGTTTTTAAAACAAATTGTAATGGGTGATGAAAAGTGGATAGTGTACAACAGTGTAGAATGGAAGAGATCATGGGGCAAGTGAAATAAACCACCACCAAGCACACCAAAGGCCGGTCTTCATCCAAAGAAGGTGATGTTGTGTATATGGTGGGATTGGAAGCTAGTCCTCTATTATGAGCTCCTTCCACAAAACCAATTACTTCCAACAACAAGTATTGTTCCCAGTTAAACCAACTGAAAGCGGCACTCGACAAAAAGCATTTGGAATTAGTCAACAGAAAACGCATCATCTTCCATCAGGATAACGCAAGACCGCATGTTTCTTTGATGACCAGGCAAAAACTGTTACAACTTGGCTGGCAAGTTCTGATTCATCCGTCATATTCACCAGACATTGCATCTTTGGATTTCCATTTATTTCTGTCTTTACAAAATTCTCTTAAGGGAAAAAATTTCAATTCCCTGGAAGACTGTAAAAGGCACCTGGAACAGTTCTTTTCTCAAAAAGATAAAATGTTTTGGGAAGATGGAATTATGAAGTTGCCTGGAAAATGGCAGAAGGTAGGGGAACAAAAGGGTGAATACATTGTTCAATAAAGTTCTTGGTGAAAATGAAAAATGTGTTTTTTATTTTTAACTAAAAACCAAAGGAACCTTTGGCCAACCCAATAACTCCAAGAATAAGACAGGAAATCCCATTGTAAAAGGAGCACAAACAACTAGAAAGTAGGCAGGGACCAATAGCAATGGAAGTGGACAGAGATCACGTGGGAGTCACCCAGGCCTGACAGTTGCATCAGTTATTTATCACCATCGTGTTTGCTGTATAAGTGATCCCACACCTAACTGAAACTCCATAGCTTTAAGAGAAAAATTAATTCTTCCTTAAGTTGTTATGTTTTTTATTACTTTTTCCTCACTGTGGAGAAATCATAAAAATCCCTTCTGAATGTGAGACTTAACTTGGTCTTAAGTTCACACTCCAAACCTATGAAAATTAAATTATAGAAGCATCTCTTGCATTTATGCTTAAGGACATAGAGACTGCTCCCTCTGCTCTTACTTAAGTTTATTATAAATAATGATGATGGTGATGATGATGATATCTAGAGAGATAACTATTTATGCCTTGCATATATCTCTTTGTACAGTCACTGCATATTAACCCTTCAAGAAGAAAATATTTCCTACACCTTAATCTTCTGACTCTTTAATAAGAGGAAGGTTCTCATATCCCCAAAGTAGAGCCTGTAGAATTAAGGGAACTTGAAATTGATATAAAAAATCATTTTCTTCAATGAATTCAAGTTGTTATGTGTCAACTTCAATTTGGCATTGGTAACCCCTGCATTCTCGCTATTTCCCTCCTTCTATAAATTCAACTTTTTTTCTTGACACCAAACTGATCCCATTACCTAGGCTTCCTATTAACCTCTCTCCATATCCCATCTATGCTTATCTACCATCCCAGGCCACTTGTTTTCATTGCCTCATTACCTCTAGCATCTCTGAAGCATTTAGCCCATAACATTTATGCTGAAATAATCATAACCCATGTCTTTTTCTCTTCCCCTTTCTCCTTTTACCATCAGAAAAAGACTTTCCATTATAAATGTGTCCTTTGGATCATTTTATAAACTGAATCCTTGCTAAATCCCCAGAGCCTTTGATCAATTCCTATTTGTGTGATTTTTAAGTCTACTTTTGTTTACTCTTTCATTTTTATTCAACTAGAATTTACCAAGCATCTATAGTAGTAGACATTTATTGATTTTACATCTATTTCTTCACTTTGGGGCCCCCTAATTTTACTTCTTCATTCCCACTCTTAATAAAGACAGTTTAGATTGGGTCCCAGGGGTGGAATGAGACCTGGGCATGAGGAACTCACAGCATTTCATAACCTGGAACCGTAATCATTGGTACAGGGATGAGCAAATGAACCAATTTAGGCCAATGAGAATGGATCCAAAAACTTCTGCAGGCGCTAGAAAGAGAGTCTCTCTCTTCTAAGAGGCTGGATGCTGTGACGATAGGAGCCTGAAGTTTCCTGGGGTCACCTCTGAGATTTTCAGGTAAATTAACCAATATATTCCTTTAAAAAAAATGAATCTAGTTTGACTTGCTTTTCTGTCACAACCATTCCCACTTCTGCATCTACTATGGGTCAAGCACTATCTTAGATCCTAGAGAAATAGAAAAAAAATAAGACATATTTCTGCCCTCAAAGAACTCACATCTAGTAGATAAGATAGATGTATGTAAAGATCACAAATCACAAAAAAGCAAGGACTAGAAGGTGCCTTGCACTCCAAGATTTAAAGAACTGCTTGAACTACTTTGTTTTCCAGCTGAAGAGAATGGAGTATATACACATGCAAGAAAGTTTTTCTAATTAGTACCATTCCATCATAAATGAATGAATGAATGAATGAATGAATATCCAACCTTAACAGGAGAATGAATAAACTAATACAGTCATAAAAGGGACTATCAGCAAAGAATTCATAACTATGTGAATAATACTGAATGAAAAGTAGATCACAGAAGAATGCATGGAGTATGACATCATTTATAACAAAGTTCAAAAACAAGCAAACTCTAAAAATAAGGAAGTTATGGATAAATACATAGGTATTAAAATTATTTTTTAAGCACAATTCAGTATAGTGGTTACTGGAGTAACACTATAGCAGCAGGGGTTTGCAATGAACAAGGGATCTAAAGAAAGCCTCAATAACATTGGTAATATTCTACTGCTTAAGTGTAATTGTGGCCTCTTGAGTGTCTAGTTTATAATTACGTTTTCTAACTTACACACTTTAAAAAGTGAGTACTTTTTAAAACTATGCTTTTAAAAACTATCTCCCAAATATGCTGCCTTTCTCATATTTACTTTCCATGTTTATAGTTTTAAAAACCTATCACTAAACATGTTGACCCATAAACCACTAGGGTTTCAATAAGTCTTACTATGATTAATTATCTGAATCCCTCTTCTAGATTTATGCAACAATAGTAGAGGATGACATTGAGTTCAAATTAACATATTTTCTTCTTGGTTCCATATTTCTATAATGTGATTTATATTTTCAGGGTCATTCAATTTTGAATAATGAAAAGGAGATTCAGAAAATGAAATTTACATCATTAATCCAAATATACATACAAATATCCCCAAAACATTTGTCTGTAAGTTGCAAAATCCCTCCAATATAAACAATAGAGGAATGATTTGATGACAGCCACAGGTACAGTTCTGTTGAACTCCTGGGTTTGTTGCATTTGAGTTTAATTATTTCTAATGAAACTTCTCCCTCTGTTTGGCCCTAACTAAGGTGTAGGATCACTTAAGCTGTGCCGGCAGTCTCAACTTGTAAGCACAAGAGGCCTCTTTAGCCCACAGGCGGGCTGCCTTACACCTTGTACAGGCAGATAGAGAGAGATTAGGGTCTGTGAGTGTAACTCAGTTGTGTCTGTCAACATCAGTCAATGCCAAGCTGTGGGGACAATTGTCAAAAATGTAGGATCGGGTCCTGCTCATGAATTAGCTTTTCATCCCATTCAATCACGTTACTAAGTACCTACCACATACAAGGCACTCAACCAGGTGTTTGGCGTAATTAAAAGGATGAGACCTAGTTTCCGCTTTGAGGAATTATTCCCAAGGTATACGTTAGAGCAGTGGTTCTCAAACTTTAGCTTGCATCGGAATCACCTAGAGGGTTTGTTAAAACACAGTTTCCTGGGCCCCACCATCAGAGTTTCTGATTCAGTAGATCTGGGATGGAGCTGAAGAATTTGCATTTCTCATGTGTTCCCAAGTGATACTGATGCAGCAGGTCCAGGGGACCACATCTTCAGAACCAATGTGATAGACTGTTTCAGAGGTCCAGGAAGCCTCTCAAGTTGTTGGCATACTTGATTAAATAAATAGTCATTGAAAAAAATGACTTGAAAGAATTTTTCTTCCAAGTGTACAGCAAATATATTTTTTAATATTATTGGTACTATTAATTTTTAAATGAATAATTATTGCTGACATATAGGGAGTCTTTATTACATGCCAGTCAGGGCTAGCTGCTTTACAGGCATTGCTTCAATGGATTGTCACAGAAACTCAGTTAGGTTGGTATTATCATCTCCATTTTACAGATGAGGAAACTAAGGATTAGAGATGTTAAGGAACTTGCCCTAAAGCAAGGTTTCTCAATCTAAGCACTTGACATCTGGGCCTGGATAATTCTTTGGGCAGGGGGCTGTCCTGTGCATTGTAGGATGTTTAGCAGCATCTCTGGCCCATATCCATTCGCCAGTAGCATTCCCCCTCAGTGTGACAACCAGAAATGTTTCCAGACATTATCAACTGTTCCTGCCTCTGGTTGAGAACTATTGCCCCAAACAGTTTAGGAAACACCTAACCATTTAGCATCCTCATCTATCAGGAGGTCATGTGTATTTTCACTGCAGAAGCACAGAACTTTAAAGCTGGAAAGAAAGTTAGAGATTATTTGAATGAATCTGCTCACATTCAGACAAGGAACCCATGGTCCATAGAGGTATTACAGCATTCTGCCAGGAATCAGGGGGAATTCAGATCAATACCAACTTCTTCAACAGTGTATAAACCTTTCTTCATTTGGCTGCCCCATTTATTCTCAAGAAATATCCCAAGCCCACGTGCACACATAACAAGTATGTTTTACTCTGTGCCAGCAAATGCTCAAAAGGCGAACGGCCTGGCTCCTTCTCATTGCATGTCCCAGAATGCATGAGGAAATGTACTGGGACCCCTGGGGAAGTTTTGTAAAAGGGCAGGTCCAAACAGAATAAACTGATGGGAGCTGAAGACACTCATGTAAACTCATGTAAACCTGCCTGGGTTTGCCTTTCAAAAAGACAGCTCTGTCAGTGAAAATACAGAGTTTGCCCAATATGAAGAAATCTGGTAATCATATACAATTACAAAACCTCTAAATGTTAGCAAGTTGAATCAATCATCCAAGTGGTTTTCCTTGTCCAGAGTCCAAATTGCAATAATTGGATGAAGACATCTGCACTATTTTAACCTGTCATGTTAAATATCTGTATTTTGTAACTCATCTTGATAGCTAATTTTCATGGAAGTATGTGTTAATTGAGAAAAAAGACATCTTTAAGATGGTTATCATAAGATAATCACACCCTAGGGCATTGTGAGGCAAGAGGTTCTGCTCTGGATCTGTGATTCTCCAAGGATATGATTATCACATGAGAGCTGCCACACCTCCTGAAGAGCTACCTCTCTGCGCTGTCTCCACCTGACTCAGGTGGCGGGTGTTGAGTCCCTCCATTTTTCACAGCATCACATTCATCTCTTCCCTGGAGGCTGTGTGGTTTCTCAAAAATAATACCTTGAGGCAAGGTACAGTCAAGAAAACAGTGCTCTTCAGAAGAAGATGACCACAGGGAAAGTTAAACTTGGTTTTTTGGAAAACACACACACACACACACACACACACACACACACACACACACACACTCATAGATTTAGATCCTATTTCAGTGACCATTCTTTCCAAATCCCAAATGGACACTCTAACTCTATATACCTTCATTCTTCCCTAGTTTTTACCAGGTCATTGCCACCCCACCACCACTCTGTTTATACAATATATACCTTTTTTAATGAAAAATCTGTTTATTTTTATCTAGCCATGCATTGCCCATGTAACTAGTCAAGTATCAGGATTTTATTTCCCCCTGAAGACTCTTGCTTAATACAGTGTATTTCTTCTGTTAACATGATGCAAAAGACAATCTAATGAATTAAATCAAATATATCAATTTGCAGTGTTGAAAATGACCCTTATTCAGTTATGACAATTAACTCCTACAACTAGCCAATTTGTATGCCGAAAGACTTCAAAGTGTTAGCAGGTTATGGGGTTATATATACTCTGACAAGCAACAACAGAAGATCTGTTCCACTGATACTAACACTAGCCTTAGGAGTTCTAAAATTAACATATAAGCTATAGCAATATTTGTTAAAGGTGCTGCTACAGAAGTCAATATGGAATAAAAACATTTTCTTTCTTTAAGCCTTTCACTTTTTAAAATGAAGAGTTGCTATTTTGTAATGTTTACTTTTGAATATATAAACTGTGAAATAATGGTGAAAACACTTGAAAAGTAGCCAAAAGATAAGAGAAAAAAACTCCCTATCGACTGTATCCTAGATTTAAAAAAACATGTGAAGTTCTTTAAGGCTGTTCTTTAAAACTCTAGTTAGAGAAAGGAAGGAGACTGTCAATCTGCAGTAGCGTATAAAGATTTGAGGTGCTGATGCATTTTCCTGCTTTGAGTGCACGAAGTCGTCCTTGTTTCGGGTTTCCCTGGCAACCCTTCTCAAAGTATGTACAGGAAGAGCAGGTCCTAAATGGAGTCTGGTCTGAAGAGGGGCCATAAAAAAAAAAAAAGAGTCTAAGTTCCATATTTTTATTCTTTCAGAAGTGCATGTGTGTAATGAAGGATGGACAAGAAAGGAGAACACATCATTTTTCAGTCATGGCTACCCATGTGAGAGTGAGATAACAATGATTTTTGAAAGCCTGTGTTGTTTTCCTGGATATGAGACATGCAAGGAGACATGGACTTCCTAGAAAGTTTCTTTCAAAGACCATTTTCATCTCAGAGCTGCCTCAATAGCCAAAGATGAGTAGAAGCTTTTGCTTTTTTTTTTTTTTAATATATCTTTACCAGAGTATAACTGCTTCACAATACTGTGCTAGCCTCTGTCGCACAACAAGTGAATTGGTCATGTGCATACATACATCCCCACATCCCCTCCCTCTTGAGCCTCCCTCCCACCCTCCCCATCCCACCCTTCTAGGTCCTCGCAAAGCACTGAGCTGATCCCCCTGTGCTATGCTGCTGCTTCCCGCTGGCTAACTATTTTACATTTGTTAGTGTATATATGTTGATGCTACCCTCACTTTGCCCCAGCTTCCCCCTCCCACTGTGTCCTCAAGTCCATTCTCTATGTCTACGTCTTTATTCCTGCTGTGCCACTAGGTTCATCAGTACCATTTTTTTTTTTTTTAGATTCCATACATATGTGTTAGCATACGGTATTTGTTTTTCTCTTTCTTACTTCACTCTGTATGACAGACTCTAGGTCCATGCACCTCACTACAAATAATTCAATTTCGTTTCTTTTTATGGCTGAGTAATATTCCATTGTATATATGTGCCACATCTTCTTTATCCATTCATCTGTCAATGGACATTCCACCCTGAACACACCAGATCTCATGTGATCTTAGAAGCTAAGCAGGGTCGGGCCTGGTTAGTAATTGGATGGGAACTATTTGCTTTTGGTGATGCCCTAAGTCTAAGTGATTTCTCTTCATAGAAAATTTTCATGAAGTCATCCCCATGGACAAAAGCTTATTGAAATTGTTAACAACTGACTTCCTCATTTATAAAAGCAATACTGTGCTTAATCATTGTCTTTTATCAGTGGTCTCTGCTTCCTAACCACCCACTTAGACTCTACCTTTGCCACATGACTGCAACTGGTACCACAGCTTGCCCAGCACAAGACCCCATGAACTCCGCTCAGATTGTACGGTATGTTACCTCTGTTGATGCCCTTCTTAAAACTTTCCTCTTACTTGGCTTTGTGACTCTGCTGTTTTCTCTTCTTCCATTTCCTTATTTTCCCTGGCAGGGCTGGGACCAGGGTAAGGCAAGTAAGACACTAGCCTTGGACACAAAATTTAGGGTTGTACCATAAAACTCGGTAATCAAAATAAATGATATTTTAATGCAATATTTTTTTAAAAAAATAATTATATGCAAACAATTAATGATGAACAAATGTCAAAATTATAAATAAAACAGGATCCATGTTGATTAGATCAAATCAGTATTCATTAGAATACTTTTACTTCCCTCATTCCCCACTCTACTATGACACATCCCACTCCTAAAGTTTGCATCATTAGTCATACTACTTCTATTTCAAGAATCTTTATTTAGCAGTTATATGTTCCCATCATGCTACAATAATACACACACACATTTACACATATACATTCATCATCTGTTCTCATTCAATTTTTCAATTTTTCTTTGTCGGAGATTTTCTTGAATATTCTCCCCAGATATGGTATGTAGATATACATTCTCAGGATTATTATGCATCCTCAGGTGTTTTTATCTGCAAACAAGTAAGGGGTATCTTGGCTGGATGCAGAATTCTCATACTGCCTTCTTTTTCTCTTGGTAGTGTTTGGATTTCACTCTACTGCCTTCTATTTTCCAGTGTTGTAGACAAGAGGTCTGACTGCCAGTTTGATTCTTACCTATTTTTAAAACAGTTTGTTCCCTCTCTGGGAGTCTATACAATTTGCCTTTTATCCTTTGAGCTCAGAGAGATTCTTGGGCTAGGACTGGGTTGTTTTTTTTCTTGACAATAATGCCAGGAACTCAGTGAGCCCTTTGAATCTCTGGCTCAAATTTTCCTTCAATACAGAGAAATTGTCTTCTATTATTTGTCTAATTATTGCCTCTTCGCCATTGATTCCTACATCTCCTTATGGAACTCCTATTTGTATCTTGAGTACCTGTTCTCCAAAACCACTATCTTTTCCCTCTTGATTTCTCTATCTTCCCACTTCTGTTCTGCAGTGTTCTTTTTTTTTCCCCCACTTTATTTCCCAGGCCCCTAATTCAGAATTCAATGGCGACTATCTTTTCCTCCAATTCATATATTGATTTTTTTAATTCAAAAATTATGAGTTTTTTTAGTTCCAAGACTGTGAGAGATTTTATACTGTGTTTGAACCTCAAGTTCTCCTATTAATTTTTGTTCAAATTGTCTTCAGTTCTATTTCCTTTAGGAGCTACATATTCTGGATGCTGTTCTTCTCCTATCACTGCTGATCCTCTAGTTTTCTTTTCCAATTTCTACTCATTCTCAGACCTCATGTGCAGAGTTTGGGGTGCCCTAAAGAGAAACACGCTGCTTCCACAGACCATCTCCAGCAGTCAGTTTATCAGTTTGCTACCAGGGAATTGTAAGGAAGTCCTTCATCTTCCCACTCGCACCTGTAGTCAAGTCTAGGGCTCCTCCAGCCTCCAGAGTAAGGTGCCTACATTCACCTGATCCACTTCCCCTTACCTGTTGGGAGTCAGTAAGGCCACTTCCTTGGGGGTGCTGCTCTTCCTCAGGAGGTGGGCAAAGGGGACCCAAGCCGAGCCCTCTGCAGGGTGCATGGCATTCTGGTCCTCACACCTGAGTGTTCTGCTGCAGTCTGTAGGCTTCTCTTCAGGCCCAGAGAGCACAAGGCTTTGTGCTTGCTCCCCCTCCAGCCCTGGTAGAGGCCTTGCTCACACCTTCCATACCCTGCACACAGCCAAGCAACTTCCTCAGTGTGGCAGAGGTGACTGGGACTTAGGAGCAGAGCTGGACAAGGAGTAAAGTACCTACTGATTCAAGCTCCATCTTTCCAGAATCAGGTAGGTATTCAATTTTTTCAACCCCTTAAACTATCCTTTCCTTCTTTCCTTATTTCAGTTAATGTCATTGGGGTCTCATAGTACGCTGATATAAAATATCAGTCATTTTTGAGAACTCATTTTCCTTATCACCCTCTTTCAACTAACCTACAAATAGTTTTAAATTGTAAACCCTACATTATATCTTGAATCCACTTCCTCCTTTACTTTTCCAGCTGCCATACATTTTTTTCAGGCCTTTATTGTATTACCTCCAGCCTAAATGTATGCATTAACTTCATCACTTACTTCTCTCCCTCTATTCGGTATACTGTTGGCAGGTACTATACGAAAACATAGTTGTGACTGAGTGATTCTTATTATTTACTGAAATCAAATCATCCAAGGTTTTCTCCCATAAATTTTCGTGAACTTATCACACATACACACTCATTCATGCACATGCGCACATGCGTGTGTACACACACACACACACACACACACACACACACGCCGCCTCCTCCTCAGACACACAGCCTAGCACTTTCCCAAGTCCCAGTTAGGCTTATCTTGTCTTTTCTCCTCTTTCCCAGTCCATCTCCTCTCAAGTCCTATTTATCCTCCAGGGCTCGGCTCTCAGATGTCTCTGCCATGAAGGCTTCCCCTGTTCTCTGTCTAATGTAATACATACCAGTTTCATTCCCCTGCAACATTTTCTTTGAATCTTTATTATAATTTGCATTTCACTCACGAGAATCTGTAAACTCCTTGAATGCAATGATTATGTGTGTGGTTTACCTTTGCTTCTTCCCCACTACCTGGAAAATTGTAAGTACTTCTACAGTAGTGAATTGAATAAAACTATTCAGATCAACATTTATTTGGCCTCTCCAATGTGCCACTCAGTGAGCTAATGCTTGAGATGAAACAAGCATAGACCCTGTCCTTGGAGATTCAAATGCCAAGTTTTATACTGCAATATTGCAATTAAATGATCTGATATGTATCCATGTGTATATGTATCAGATTATATATAGTTGAGGGATTTCTTTTTTGTCTTAACCTCACAAACCCTACTACAGAGTGTGTTCCAACACTAGCCTGCACCTTGCTGTCCAGCACACAACATCCAGGCAATGATCAATGTTTCTTTCTGTCTCTTTAGACTGAGAAATTGAGGATGTCCTGGGTTAACTGCCAATTTCCCCATGAGTTCCCAGCTACTACCCTGATTGACAACCTTTTGTTCTAGCTCTATGCCTGGTACCCAGGTGCACAGGATGCAACTCTCTGTGGATCATCATTGCTCTAGGTTGGCAGGCTCACTGAGGGTCTATATTGGTTCCTGATTCTGGCCGCATACTGCTAGCCAGACAAAACCATGCATATATGGAGATGGACAGGCCAACACACATTTAGTTTCTGAGATCTCAGATGAAAACCACGACATTAAAGAAAGTAGGAGTTGGGACAAACTACTCTCTCCCTGATATTGTCAGAGACAAACTACAGGCCTGGATAATACTTAGATCTGACCCAATAAAGAGTGTTATATTAGGGCTTGTCCAAAAAGTAATGGTGCGGTTCCAGGTGTCCGCTCCTCTGGTGAGACAGGGCCGGGAGATGCTCTCCCCAGCTCCTTGCCTGGGTGAGCAAGTCAGGCTCTAGGGCCGGCAGAAATCCTCGTTAGAGGGTCCCACCGAGTTCCCCGGTCAGAGTGCTGCAGCTGAGCGGAGTGGCTGCTTGGGACTACTGCTCAGGTGCTGCAGAAAGCCTTCTTGGAATCTGCCATGTTATCACTTTGGGACCATTGTCCAGCTGCTCCCGACTTGGCCACATGAAGGCTCAGACTGTCCCAGTCTCTGAACTGAAGAGAACCAAGACTATTAGCATATCTCTCACCACCATCAATGCAAGGTATTTCAATGAAGAGCACAAGGAGGACATCTACAAATCCCAGACTGGCATGTGCAAGTTCTGAGGAATGGTGGAATAACCCAATGTATCTAGGTGACCTTTGGAGACAGCTGAGTCAGAGTAACAACAGGGCAGTGGCTGACAGCCAAATCACAGCCCATCTTCTCCATCCATGTGGCTGACAGGGGCTTGTGCTCCCGCCAGCTGTCAGGCCTGAGCCTCTGAGGTGGGAGAGCCAAATTCAGGACATTGGTCCACCAGAGACCTCCCGGCCCAACTCAATATCAATCAGTGAGAGTTCTGCCAGAGATCTCCATCTCAACGCTAAGACCCAGCTCCACTCAACGACCATCAAGGTCCAGTGCTGGACACCCCATGCCAAACAACTAGCAAGACAGGAACACAACCAAACCCATTAGCACAGAGGCTGCCTAAAATCATAGTAAGCTCACAGACACCCCAAAACATGACACCGAACGTGGTCCTGCCCGCCAGAAAGACAAGAAACAGACTCATCCACCATAACACAGGCACCAGTCCCCTCCACCAGGAAGCCTACACAAGCCACTAAACCAACCTTACTCACTACGGGCATGCACCAAAAACAAAGGGAACTATGAACCTGCAGTCTGAAAAAAAGAGACTCCAAACACAGTAAGTGAAGCAAAATTAGGAGACAGAGAAATATACAGCAGATGAAGGAGCAAGGTAAAAACCAGACCAAACAAATGAAGAGGACATAGGCAGTCCACCTGAAAAAGAATTCAGACTAACGATAGTAAAGATGATCCAAAATCTTAGAAATACATTGGAGAAAATACAAGAAACATTTAACAAGGACCTAGAAGAATTAAGAGCAAAAAAACAATGACGAGCAACACAATAAATGAAATTAAAAATTCTTTAGAAGGAATCAATAGCAGAATAACTGAGGCAGAAGAACAGACAAGTGACCTGGAAGATAAAATAGTGGAAATAATTACTGCAGAGCAGAATAAAGAAAAAAGAATGAAAAGAATCGAGGACAGTTTCAGAGACCTCTGGGACAACATTAAAAGCAACAACATTCGAATTATAGGGGTCCCAGAAAAACAAGAGAAAAAGAAAGAGTCTGAAAAAATATTTGAAGAAATTATAGTTGAAAACTTACCTATTATGGGAAAGGAAATAGTCAATCAAGTCCAGGAAGCGCAGAGAGTCCCATATAGGATAAACTGAAGGAGAAACACGCCAAGACACATTAATCAAACTATCGAAAATTAAAAATAAAGAAAAAATATTAAAAGCAGCAAAGGAAAAGCAACAAATAACATACAAGGGAATCCCCATAAGGTTAACAGCTGATCTTTCAACAGAAACTCTGCAAGCCAGAAGGAGTGGCAGGACATATTTAAAGTGATGAAGGGGAAAAACCTACAACCAAGATTACTCTACCAAGCAAGGATCTCATTCAGATTCGACCGAGAAATTAAAACCTTTACAGACAAGCAAAAGCTAAGAGAATTCAGCACCACCAAACCAGCTGTACAACAAATGCTAAAGGAACTTCTCTAGGCAGGAAACACAAGAGGAGGAAAAGACCTAAAATAGCAAACACAAAACAATTAAGAAAATGGGAATAGGAACATACATATCCATAATTACCTTAAATGTAAATGGATTAAATGCTCCAACTAAAAGACATATACTGGCTGAATAGATACAAAAAACAAGACCCGTATATATGGTGTCTACAAGAGACCCACTTCAGACTTAGGGACAAATATAGACTGAAAGTGAGGGGATGGAAAAAGATATTCCATGAAAATGGAAATCAAAAGCAAGCTGGAGTAGCAACTCTCATATCAGACAAAATACACTTTAAAATAAAGACTATTATAGGGGACAAAGAAGGACACTACATAATGATCAAGGGATCAGTCTAAGAAAAAGATATAACAATTGTAAACATCTATGCACCCAACATAGGAGCACCTCAATACATAAGGGAAATGCTAATAGCCAT
Organism: Lagenorhynchus albirostris; assembly: GCF_949774975.1. Lineage (NCBI taxonomy): Eukaryota > Metazoa > Chordata > Mammalia > Artiodactyla > Delphinidae > Lagenorhynchus > Lagenorhynchus albirostris. Next base: position 68,040,443 of record NC_083095.1, on the reverse strand, counting down.
AACAGGAGAAATCAACAGTAACACAATAGTAGGGGATTTTAACACCCCACTTTCATCAATGGACAGAAAATCCGAAATGAAAATAAATAAGGAATCACAAGCTTTAAATGATACATTAAACAAGATGGACTTAACTGATATTTATAGGACATTCCATCCAAAAACAATACACTTTCTTCTCAAGTGCTCATGGAACATTCTCCTGGATAGATCAAATCTTGGGTCACAAATCAAGCCTTGGTAAATTTAAGAAAATTGAAATTGTATGAAGTATCTTTTCCAACCACAACACTATGAGACTAGATATCAATAACATGGAAAAAACTGTTAAAAATACAAACACAGGGAGGCTAAACAATACACTACTAAATAACCAAGAGATCACTGAAGAAATCAAAGAGGAAATCAAAAAATACCCAGAAACAAATGACAATGAAAACATGATGACCCCAAACCTATGCAATGCAGCAAAAGCAGTTCTAAGAGGGAAGTTTTAGCAATAAAAGCCGACCTCAAGAAACAAGACACATCTCAAATAAACAAGCTAACCTTACACCTAAAGCAATTAGAGAAAGAACAAAAAAAAACCCCCAAAGTTAGCAGAACAAAAGAAATCATAAAGATCAGATCAGAAATAAGTGAAAAAGAAATGAAGGAAATGATAGCAAAGATCAATAAAACTAAAAGCTGGTTCTTTGAGAAGATAAACAAAATTGATAAACCATTAGCCAGTCTCACCAAGAAAAAAAGGGAAGAAGACTCAAATCAACAGAATTAGAAATGAAAAAGGAGAAGTAACAACTGACACTGCAGAAATACAAAGGATCACAAGAGATTACTACAAGCAAGTATATACCAATAAAATGGACAACCTGGAAGAAATGGACAAATTCTTAGAAAAGCACAACCCTCCAAGACTGAACCAGGAAGAAATAGAAAATATGAACAGACCAATCACAAGCACTGAAATTGAAACTGTGATTAAAAATCTTCCAACAAACAAAAGCCCAGGACCAGATGGCTTCACAGGCGAATTTTATCAAACATTTAGAGAAGAGCTAACATGTATCCTTCTCAAACTCTTCCAAAATATAGCAGAGGGAGGAACACTCCCAAACTCATTCTATGAGGCCACCATCCCCCTGATACCAAAACCAGACAAAGATGTCACAAAAAGAGAAAACTACAGGCCAATATCACTGATGAACATAGATGCAAAAATCCTCAACAAAATACTAGCAAACAGAATCCAACAGCACATTAGAAAGATCATACACCATGATCATGTGGGGTTTATCCCAGGAATGCAAGGATTCTTCAATATATGCAAATCAATCAATGTGATAAACCATATTAACAACTTGAAGGAGAAAAACCATATGATCATCTCAATAGATGCAGAGAAAGCTTTTGACAAAATTCAGCACACATTTATGATAAAAACCCTCCAGAAGGTAGGCATAGAGGGAACTTACCTCAACATAATAAAGGCCATATATGACAAACCCACAGCCAACATCGTTCTCAATGGTGAAAAACTGAAACCATTTCCTCTAAGATCAGGAACAAGCCAAGTTTGCCCACTCTCACCACTATTATTCAACATAGTTTTGGAAGTTTTAGCCACAGCAATCAGAGAAGAAAAAGAAATAAAAGGAATCCAAATCGGAAAAGAAGAAGTAAAAGTGTCACTGTTTGCAGATGACATGATACCATACAGAGAATCCTAAAGATGCTACCAGAAAACTACTAGAGCTAATCAATGAATTTGGTAAAGTAGCAGGATACAAAATTAATGCACAGAAATCTCTGGCATTCCTATACACTAATGATGAAGAATCTGAAAGAGAAATTAAGGAAACATTCCCATTTACCACTGCAACAAAAAGAATAAAATACCTAGGAATAAATCTACCTAAGGAGACAAAAGACCTGTATGCAGAAAATTATAAGACACCGATGAAAGAAATTAAAGACGATACAAACAGATGGAGAGATATGCCATGTTCTTGGATTGGAAGAATCAACATTGTGAAAATGACTATACTACCCAAAGCAATCTACAGATTCAGTGCAATCCCTATCACACTACCAATGACATTTTTCACAGAACTAGAACAAAGAATTTCACAATTTGTATGGAAACACAAAAGACCCTGAATAGCCAAAGCAATCTTGAGAAAGAAAAACGGAGCTGGAGTAATCAAGCTCCCTGACTTCAGACTATACCACAAAGCTAGAGTAATCAAGACAGTACGGTACTGGCACAAAAACAGAAATACAGATCAATGGAACAGGATAGAAAGCCCAGAGATAAACCCTCGCACATATGGTCCCTTTATCTTTGATAAAGGGGGCAAGGATTTCAATGGAGAAAAGACAGCCTCTTCAATAAGTGGTGTCAGGAAAACTGGACAGCTACATGTAAAAGACTGAAATTAGAACACTTCCTAACACCGTACACAAAAATAAAATCAAAATGGATTAAAGACCTAAAGTAAGGCCAGACACTATAAAACTCTTAGAGGAAAACATAGGCAGAACACTCTATGACATAAATCACAGCAAGATCCTTTTTGACCCACCTCCTAGAGAAAGGGAAATAAAAACAAAAATAAACAAATGGGACCTAATGAAACTTAAAAGCTTTTACACAGCAAAGGGAACCATAAACAAGAGGAAAAGACAACCCTCAGAATGGGAGAAAATATTTGCAAACAAAGCAACTGAGAAAGGATTAATCTCCAAAATATACAAGCAGCTCATGCAGCTCAATATCAAAAAAAAAAAAACAACTCAATCCAAAAATGGGCAGAAGACCTAAACAGACATTTCTCCAAATAAGATATACAGATTGCCAACAAACACATGAAAGGATGTTCAACATCACTAATCATTAGAGAAATGCAAATGAAAACTACAATGAGGTACCACCTCACACCAGTGAGAATAGCCATCATCTAGAAGTCTACAAACAATAAATGCTGGAGAGGGTGTGGAGAAAAGGGAACCCTCTTGCACTGTTGGTGGGAATGTAAATTGATACAGCCACTATGGAGAACAGTATGGAGGTTCCTTAAAAAACTAAAAATAGAACTACCATACGACCCAGCAATCCCACTACTGGGCATATATCCTGAGAAAACCATAATTCAAAAGGAGTCATGTACCACAGTGTTCATTGCAGCTCACAATAGCCAGGACATGAAAGCAACCTAAGTGTCCACAGACAGTTGAATGGATAAAGAAGATGTGACACATATATACAATGGAATATTACTCAGCCATAAAAAGAAATGAAATTGAGTTATTTGTAGTGACGTGGATGGACCTAGAGTCTGTCATACAGAGTGAAGTAAGTCAGAAAGAGAAAAACAAATACCGTATGCTAACACATATATATGGAATCAAAAAAAATGGTTCTGAGGAACCTAGGGGCATGACAGGAATAAAGACACAGATGTGAAGAATGGACTTGAGGACATGGGGAAGGGAAGCGGTGGGCTGGGACAATGTGAGAGAGTTGTATGGTCATATATACACTACCAAATGTAGAATGGATGGCTCTTGGGAAGCAGCTGCATAGCACAGGGAGATCAGCTAGGTGATTTGTGACCACCTAAAGGGGTGGGATAGGGAGGGTGGGAGGGAAAGGCAAGGGGGGGGATATAGGGATATGTGTATATGTATGGCTGATTCACTTTGTTATACAGCAGAAGCTAACGCACCATTGCAGAGCAATTATACTTCAATAAAGATGTTGGAAAAAAAAGTAATGGCGTGGAAATTCATAAATTCCTGCTTGAGAGGACTTAATGATGTGCTGAGTTCTACATTACATAGTATGACTTAAAATCACTTCCTACTAAGCCCTCTGATTTGGGGCAAAATATTTAACCTCTCTGGTTTCAGTTTCCCATTTGGTAAGATGGAAGACTAGAACTACTGACTTTTTGGCTATATACAGCAATAGACTGTGGGTCTATAATATGTTCTGAAATTAGAAATTGCTAGCTAAACATGAATCTGCTGAAGACAAAAGAAGGGAAGGACAAAGTCAAAATTCCATGTCAGAGATCTGGGAGGAACTCAATCGTGAGATGCCTTGTTAATCAGTAGTCAGTCACAGCAGATAGAATTCTGGAGTCTTTCATTACCATCCACTGCGTAGTGCACCTGGCTGTTTTGTTGAACATACATTGATTAGTCCTCTAAATTCACTCAAGTAGACATGATTGAGGATGATTCCAAAAGTACCATGACTGTATTTGTCAAGAAATAAATGGGTTAATGTCAAAAAGCCACTGACTCTTGAATTCCAGTATCTAAATGGCTACTGTTCCTCTCAGCATAGAATTTTCTGGAAGACAGAACACATACTAAAGCTCCAAAAAAGAAAATATCCATTAAAAATACAAAGAGACAGGGGCTCCACTAATGTAATATGAAAATTCAACTTGCAAGTAAGATGCCAGAGTTGAACTGATTGCTGTGTATAACAGTGACACAAATATAAAGACTCCCTAAGGCTAAATTGGGCTCCTGCTTTGAAATTCTAATTAGAAATATGAGTGCCCCAACTCTGCAAAAGTACATGTGTGTTTAATTATTCTCCTTTTTCACCTTATCTCTTCCATTATTTTATACCCTTTTCCCTCCTCCTTTCTTGCTGTTCTCAAGCAACCCATGCTCCTCACTTAATCTAAGTGTAGGGCCTTTCTTTAAGTTGGCATTAATTGACAAGCAGTGTTTAATTATTATTTTTTATGTCTGAAGAGGGCTAATATTAACTCTCCATGGGCTTGAAGGCGAGCCCGGCCCCCTTGTTTCTGGTGGCATTGCTCTGCCTTCACCACCTGCGTTTCTTGAGTCAGGCAGACATGCCACATACTCTTCATCTTAATGGTATGTATGTTCATTTATGCTAATTGAGGCTGCTGGGCACCTCACTTGTCTTCTACCATTGCAATTGGCACTTTGGACAGCTGAAGATTAAGTCATCTTTACACGATCTAAGAGGTGTATGGAAAAAACACAGCCTTGAGGACTCTGAACCTGGAGTCTTCTTAATGCCAGGAGTGTGCCTTGTCAAAATGGCATCCTCAGTTGGCACCCAGCACCTAACGTTGCTCCATATTTGACTGACCAATAATTAATATCTCAAAGGACCTGTAAACCATATGCTTATGCACTGGTGCTCTGGATTAAGAGTGGGAACCTCACATATTGCCATAATCGTGATGATCTGACTTTTCCCTAAATTCATCAATCACACCAGAAATCTATCTAGTCCACTGGCATAATGGTCAACCTTCTGAATCAAAGCTGGAGAAACCCTTGTTGACATTAAGTATGAGGTAATCTGCTTTTCAAGAAGAGACATTTTATTCAGTTTTCCTTATCACCCTATGTTGAGCTTGAACCTCTTGGGTTAAAACAGGACCTGAACCACCAGACAGAAAGGGCAAATGAAAGTTACCCCAGTGAGCTACAAGTCAAATCCAATAAGGACAGCTGAAGTAGAAAAGTATCCAGGATTAGGTATAAATGAACAAGTAGGAACTCTAGGTCTAAGATCAACAGGCGCTAAGCCAGGAAATTAGGGTAAGAAGAGTGAAAAAACAGACTTAGGTTCATGGGTTGAGGCTTCCAGGCACAGTCACATGTCCCTAGAGTCTCAAGGTCCTAGGTGACACTTAGAAATACCATGGCAAGTGGAAATGGCACAGGATCTAGAGTCAAAGAACCTGGATTCCAACCCTGACTCTAACATATACTGATTGTATGAAAATAGGCAGAACACATCTTTAAATTTATTATAATTTAAATCTTTCTTACAGAATTTTTGTGAGGATTAAATGAGATAATATATATGAAAGCAGTTTGGACATCTTAAGTTGCTTTATAAATTTTAATTATTATTAACTTGAGACATATTTCCTTAGAAGTAGTGGAAAACAAGAATTCAACTGGTACTGTGGTTCAGCCGCATATGGATTTAATAGCATTATTGTCTTCTAGTTAGTTTGGCCATCTGTGGATCATTCAAAAAGAAACAACAAGCTTTGGAAAACAAGCCATTCATAAACCAGGAACTGCCCATATATGCCTTGTGATTGAAAGCTTTTGACCTATTAATGCCCATAAAGAGCAGAACTTGGAAGGAATCCTGTGTTGAATGTTTTTCTTTCAATCTAGATTTATCAATGTACTGGTACTAGTCATCAAGTAAATAAATCACAAACTCAATTTATCTCTGCCAGGCTCCACAAACACCAACTTGTGTGCTAATAACATAAAAGAAAACAGTAACTGTGTTTCAAACACACACACACACACACACACACACACACACACACACACACACACACACACACACACACACACACACACACCAACCATCAGTGGTTCTCAAAGTGTGGTCCCAAAGCTGCAACAGCAACAGTCTAACAAACCTGGAAACTTGTTAGAAACAGCAAATTCCATTGAGCCCCATGATCTCTGAGGATAGGGTCCAGTAATCTATGTTTTAACAAGCCCTCCAAGTGATGCTGACACTCTCTGGAAATTTGAGAGCCACTATATTGCACTGAGAACAGAAGTAGCAACATAAGCACGATTTGGGCTTCCCTGGTGGCACAGTGGTTGAGAGTCTGCCTGCCGGTGCAGGGGGCACAAGTTCGTGTCCTGGTCCGGGAAGAACCCACATGCCGCGGAGCAGCTGGGCCCGTGAGCCATGGCCACTGAGCCTGCGCATCCGGAGCTTGTGCTCCGCGATAGGAGAGGCCACAACAGTGAGAGGCCCGCGTACCGCAAAAAAAAAAAAAAAAAAAAGCACGATTTTATTTGTAGATTACTGTGGGACCTTAACTAGTTTTTAAACCTTAACATGTTTTAAAATGGCTGAAGTTTCAATACAACATGTGCAACTAAATGTCACAACTATAAAGGAATGACCAAGACAATATAGATTTTAATTTGTATTTATAGGTTTATTATTTAATGAAGTTCATTTTTCCAACCTTAGTCTGAATAGATGAATGTCTTGGTCAAGTCTAATTTCCTGTGATACTTGAGCAATTCAAACATTCCAAAAAAAACTGAGCATATTTTTATTTACTAAGGTCTCTAATCAAGGTGTAAGCTCTTACAATTACTCTTGGTAACAGAAATGTAAATTAAACTCAGTTCATTCATTTTAGCAATCTCTCCTTGTTTGGCTTTTAATAGTATATAAGTCTAGCTATTATGTTAATACCTTGTTATATAAAGTTTATAATATACTTTAATAATATAGACAATAAAATTACAATTTAATATGGTAGGGTAAGAACAAAATAGATTTTCAAGAAAAATAGAGGCTATGATTTTTTTCTATATAATTATTAAAAGAAAAATCTTATTTGACTAATGATTGGAGGTGCAAGGTCAATTTTTCTCCTCTTATTCATTTTAACAAAGTAAGCTACACAAGTATCAATAACAGTATAAAAATCTCCTATGAATCAGTCAACCATTTCTTCTTTCATAAATACTATAATTTAAAAATATTATGTAAAAATAAAGTTTTATTGCACATATTACAGCAACTTTATTTTCATCATGTTTAGGCCTGAGGGTTAGGACCCAGAACTCTCTGCCCTAGAATTCCATCAGCCTCCGTTACACTTCTGGGTCACTGGAAATGATGCCCATGTAGTTCCTGAGGAAGCACGGTACAAGTATTTGTGAATGACTTGGCTTTTCCTGAAAGTACCTCGTCAACAATTACCAACACTAAATGCAATCTTCCTACCACAAACCACAGTTTGTAACATTAAGAAGAAAAGCAGACAAGCAATCACAACTTTAACTTACTCTGACCAGCCCTTCTGGTGATATCTGGAACTAGCATCAGGGCTTCCTTCTGTTTCTCATTCCTCAGTGTCCCACAGCATCCTCCTGGGAAAACCCACCCACACCCTCCAGCCTGACCATCATTTTGTCTCCAGTGAAACCGCAGAAGAATTTCTATCCCTTTCCTACTCCCCCTTATTTAAAACATTGCTCCACACAGTTTGGCATGACACTTCTTGCTTAAGAGAAAGTTCTGTTTCTTCCCAAATGAAAACTGAAAACTACAGAATAAGATTTCTAGCCTTAGAGAGTCTACTGATGAGAAAAATGGAGATCTAGGATTTAACATGAAAATCCTGGAATTATGGGAATGAGAAAAGGGGAGAGAGCTGCTGAATTTATGAGAACACCACATATCATGAATCATGTAGGTATAAAACTTAACATATCTAAATATTTTTAAATAACCCTTTATAATAGCATTTTATAATTACAGTGGGACCCTCTGGTGTGTGAATTATGGTATATTCATGTTTAGCTGCATTAACTGCACTCAGCTTTTAGCTATGTGCCTAGCAACACACTGGGTATGAATTAATGTGCAATAATTCATGGCCTGTTGTGTCTTATTAAATATAGCATTGATTCAATTTTAGAACTGCAACATAATGACTCAAATATTTTTCAGAATGCTAAGTGCCCCGTACGATTTTCACTTGAGAGCCTGTTTTCACATTTGCAACCCTCACTTACAATAGTAATATTTTTCTACTGCAGAGAAAAAAAATGCAATTGCCCACCCAAAAAAATAAAATACCAAGAGGAATTACCTCCTGAATAGCCCTGTTTACCCTAATAAATATGAGTCTCTAAAAATCTGCTTTAAACGGGGGAAAAAAAAAGTTTTCTGTCTTTCAGGCCACTTTAAAAACTACTTTAAAAGACTCAGTTTCTTTGTTCTCCATTATTCTGTGATTCAAAGCAAAATAATAATATGTCACATTTAGAGGAGAAAGTGCCCAGCAAGAGAGCTGTGGTCCAGTTCTGATTCTGCTAATTTACTGTGTAATTACCAACAAGTCACAATCACTCTGGACCTCAGTTTCCTCATCTGTAAAACAGGTTTGATGCTGCCTCTTTTCCCATGGCAGGTGGTGTTATGAAAAGAAAAACAACATAAATCTGTGAAGATGCTACATAAATCAGTACAGGCAATGTGCCTAGCTAGCTCCATACTACACATACTTCATGCTAAAGAGCTTCCATGTCCATTATCTCATTGTAAACTCCCAACAATGCTGTGGGTGGATAGGTACTATTATTCCCATTTCACAGCTGAGCTTTGGTCACAGGATGTTCTACCCTGCAGTGGCAGATGCACATGAAGCAGTGAAAGACCTAACCTGAATAAACCACGATTTCCAAAGTCACAGTTAGAGTGCCCTAACATCTACTGGACAGAGGAAGAAACAGAGAGGAACTGACAAGTGTAACTTAGTGGCAAAGTTACAACCCAAATCCTGGTCTAGAGACTTTCAGGCAGACCAGAGACTACCCTTATGATAAAAAGGATGAGCAACTACCTGACCTCATAATTTTCACTTGAGCCAGTGAGAAGTCTCTCGCCACAACCTTAGACAACACTGGACACAACTAAATCACAGTTTTATAAGTGATAGTGAGTGTTCTGTCAGTCCAAATCTCATACTGCAATACTTTTCCAGTGGATATCCTTCCATGTCTTCATGTTCAGAATTACATTTTGAAATGACTTTTGATTTGTTTTAAGCAAAATATAAGATCTATATTTTATTAACTGAAGGAGGTTACAGAACTTTCCTTTTGTTACTAGCTACCACAGTGCTTGCTATATGCCCTAATTCTCCCAGAAGTCTGACGTTCTCTGCAAGGATGAGCTATAAAAAAAAAAAAAAACAATAACCAAAACCAGTATTATAACAGAGAAGAATAAACCTGAGTCCATATTGGATCTATTCCCTCAGCTCTAATCCTTGTGCTCTATTGCCTGTGCTTAGTCATGCTGGCTCTGCACCTTTGTAAAAGAATGTTGCCTGTAACCTGAAATATATATGATAGCACATTCTTGAGGCTCTACCTTTTAAAGGTATAACACTTTTCCATTCATATAGAGATAAAAAGTTTCGTAACAGAAAATGAAAACTGTTTTGTTGGAGGTTTAAAGGAACATTGTGACCATACCTACATGGACAGCTACAAGAACAAAGGATTCCATCACCAAGAAATATGCAACCACCAGCCACATCCCCCCTCCTTTTAGTATAAAAGAAGCCTGAATTTTAACTCGGGTAAGATGGTTCTTTGGGACACTAGCCTGCTGTATTTCTGAATAAGGTAGTGACTTGTCCCAACACCTGTCTCCCAATTTACTGGCCTGTAGTGGGGCAAGCAGTACAAGCTTGAACTCAGTAACAGTATCTCATGCCCAGCTCATGTTCATGCATCTGACAGTGCCACTTCCAGCATAAAAGCACCCCTGGCACCAATACTGCAAAAAAACTTTTAATTTTGGCCCAAGATAATTTATTTCTTTTGTGCTATGAGGAAACCTGAGGAAAAGTAGTAGGTTGGGGCCACGACCAACCTTACTGGGACAGAATGTACACTAGGTATACACTAGGGATCAGTGTATCTTGGTACATCCGTGACATATACACAGACATGGAACAAAGAAATATGGAGTTCTTTTAGAGTAAGTCAAACCCAGTTTCTAACTCTAGCTTCCTCATTACTAGTATGTGACCCTGCAGACTGATTTAATCTCTCTCAGCATGTTATTTAATTGTAAATGGAGCAAATAACAGTTGCTATCTCACAGAGTATGAGAATTCAATGGAATGTTCCATATACACCATGGAGGACAGAGCCTGACACATAATAAGCACTCAAAAGTGCTAACTAATATTACGCTACAGAAATTATTGTGGGTCCATGTTCTAGATAAGATATGGATCAAATGCTAGTTATTATAGGTCAAACATGTCTAAGCCTTTCCATTCTATAGGTACCTCATCACAGAATTTTATTAAATATATGAATGCTCCTAGCATTCTCTTATATTATCACTACACAAAATTTTCATTGCACTCAGCATGTACCTACGTTACAGTTCATTCTGCCTTATGGCAGAATTACTTGTACATTTGTCTCCTTCCTGACACAGTAAGCATGGGAGAGCAGGAAGCACAACTGACTGTCCTGTTCAAGGACTAAGACAGTGTGGTGCATCTATCCAGCTGGAGTCCAATAAAAGTCAGTTGAATTATACTGAAGATGCCACCACAGAGTAAGGCATCCACTTGCTCATCATATCAAAGCAGATGCTGTTGGGTAACACAATTATTGCTTTCTGTTAGGAGTTGTACCAGAGGCTCAAGTGAAGACTCTATGAACAGAAGAATCATGGAGGAAATTAGATGGCTAGCCCAGTTCACCGCAAGTGAATGTTATTTTGGGTCAGGCTTTTTAGAATTCTAAAAGATTCTTCTGCACGCTGGAAGACGAAGGGTTATGATTCTGAAACACCAGTGGCTTTTTCACTCTTTAATGCAAAATAAAAGCCCATTTAGACTTTCTTTTGCAATTATCACCTATTTGAATTCTGGTAATGCTTATTTAGTTAGCAATCTAGCTCTTTTCCCTGTTTAAAAGAAATAAATAGCTGAGCAGATTTTTTCTTTCATACGTTGATATGAGGAGACCAGGATTTTGATCTTCTTTGATATGACAACAGAGACTTGTTTAGTGGCAACAAGTCTTCTGAGGCCTGATCTCCTCTCCTCCACAAGCTGAATGAGCAGAAGAGAACACAAGGGAGGCAGACCTCTTGGCGCCAGGACTGAAGTAGCAGGACCTGTTTCTGAGAGCTCAGGTAGTAGGTGGACTCTACTCTTCCTGCCCAGCCAGAGTGACAGAGAATAACGGGGCAGACAACTGCAGGAGGGGTGATGCCAATCCCTGAACAAGTAGGTGCCCCTGGTTTCTCCTTTATATGGAATTCCCCATTATTCTTCTCGTCCTCTTTCTTACCAATCTTATCAACCTGCTGGTTTGGAAATTACATCAAAATAGGACATTTTTTTTTTTTTTTGTGGACCATGCTCAGAAATTTTCAGAAGAAAGCAAGATGGACCAAGCTGTATTATCCCTGTCTCAGAGAAACCCTTATGCATGTCACATGGAAATTCAGCTGTCATCACCCTGCCTCCTTCAAGACGTCTGTACCCTATTCTTCAAAGCACTGGAGCACATATTAGGCAGAACAGCTAGTGCATTACTAAAATACCCTGACAGGTGTGGATAGACTTTACTGCTTCTCCCACACCCCACACACACACACACACACACACACACACACACACACACACACACACACACACACACACACACACACACACACACACCCCATTTACCACTTCAGAGATCTCTATTCACTGAAAAGATTTTCCAGTCTTCTCTGTCATCAAATCTGGACAAGATCTTGCTTCTACCTCCACTGCAGCTGTCACTGTTCTCCTGACCTTCGACTGGACCCCCAAGCCAATAAAATTTCATGCTTCTTTTGAAGGTTGTCCCATGGAGTTACCAGAGGCAATGGAACATAATGGTTATGTAAGTGGACTCTGGAGCCAAACAGCTAGATCCTAATCTTGGCTTAATCCCTTATAAGCTATTTGTTTGGGGACAAGGTTCTTAATCTGTCAATGCTACAGTTTCCTCATTTGGGATGATAGTAATCGTGCCTATGTCAGGTTATTGTAAATATTAAATAAATTACTATATGCTAAGTATTTAGAAAGTACCTGGAACATAGTAAGTACTTAATAAATGTTCACTCCTAACAATGTTCTATCCCCCATCATCCCCATATTCTACTTGATATGATTTTGTTCTTGGTTTATTACTAATCTTAATTTAAAGCTCTGAACTCGGGACTTCCCTGGTAGTCTAGTGGTAAAGAATCTGCCTTCCAATGAAGGGGACATGGGTTCGATCCCTGGTCGGGGAACTAAGATCCCACATGCCGCAGGGCAACTAAGCCCACGCGCCACAACTACTGAGCTCATGCACCTCAGTGAGACAGCCCGTGCGCCCTGGAGCCCACACGCCAACTGGAGAGAGAAAACCCACACACCACAACTAGAGAGAAGCCTGCGCGTCAACGAAAGATCCCACACACCTCAACGAAGACCCCGCGTGCTGCAACTAAGATCTGATGCAGCCAAAAAAATAAAGAAAATAAATAAATATTAAAACTTTGAACTTCAGATTTCTTTCCCTCGGATGATATTTTTCTAAGAGGATGTTCTCTTTTTTCTTTTCAGTTCAAGGTACTCAAGTTGCATAGACTTCTTATGATGGAATACAAGACAGAGAAACAAGTAAAACTGCCCTGAAAGCTTGATTTTCAGACCTAACTCATATAATTATTATTCTGGAGAGTTAAATAGTGCCTGACACAACTGGCTTTCAATAAATTCAAAAATAAACAAATACATTTGCTCTCTTTTCTCATTGAGCACAAGGTGGCTAATCCCAGAAGGGGGGGAAAGTCTCTTCCTTCTGCCCTACTTCCCCCAGCCAATTTCTCCACCATAACTTTCAAGGAACATTCTAAATACGCCCTGGGTGACTTATCTCCCCAAATGGGTTCAGGGACACATATCACGTCTTATAACCCTTTGGGTCATTTGAGTGCTTCATAGACTGTGAGGGCTAATTCATTTGTTCAGCTGCAGACAGAGATGATCTCTTCCTATTTCTTAGAACACTTTTTCCCCTGGGCTTCTAGCCACCAAAATCTCCTGCTATTCTTCCTTCTTTCAGCCATTCTTTTTCTGTCTCTTTTTCAGATCTTCCTCCTCTATTCAAACCCTGAATGATGATGTGCCCAAGAGCTTGGTCCTTGGCACTCTTACCTTCATATCTCTGCCTCCTTCCTGCACAATCATCTCCCATCCCAGGGCTCCAAAGAGTCTACGCCTCTGGGACAGGCCTCTTCCTTGAGATCTGGACTTCCGCATTCAACCTCCCTCTCACCTGCTCCAGTCATTTATCAAACACACAGTTCAAGCTCAACACAGCCGAAGCACAAGTCTTGATTTCTAACTCAAACCTACTCCTCCCCCAAGCTTTGCACTTAGTACATGGGAACACCATTCTCACGGTTACTTGGACCCAAAACTTAGGCCTCACCGCTGATTTCTCCCTCACACGTACTCCACAGCCAGGTCAATCGTAAGTTCTGTTACCTCCATGTTCAGTGTGTGTCCCAAACCTAGACTCCCCTCACTGCCCCCTCTTCTACCAGCCTGGTCCAAGTCACTGCCATACCGCACCTAACTGATGCAATGGGCTGCCTAACTGGTCTCCGCTGCCATCTGCCCTCTCCCACCCTAACAGTCCATTCAACACAGCAGCCAGCCATATCTCTAAAACAAAAACCAGAGTCAGTCATATCCCCGTTAAAACACATCAACTTTCAGATTTTCCTACTTGAATAGAAGCTCCAAGAAGGCAAAGGTTTTGCCTGTCTTGTTCCTTGCTTATGCCTAGCAACTAGAGCAGCACCTGGCACATGACAGTACCTCAATATTTGTTGAATGAATAATGACTTCATTAAATATTCAATGAGAGTCTACTTTGTGTTTGGTCATGTGCTGAATTCTGGGAGCATATCAAAAAAATAACAAATATGGTCCATGTCCTTATGCCTAGTGAGGAATGCAAACATTCACATAGGTAAACACTAACAGATACGACAGTGTTACATGAGTGTGATGGTTAATTTTTTTTTTTCAGTACGCGGGCCTCTCCCGTTGCGGAGCACAGGCTCCAGACGCACAGGCTCAGCAGCCATGGCTCACGGGCCCAGCAGCTCCGCGGCATGTGGGATCCTCCCGGACCGGAGCACGAACCCGTGTCCCCTGCATCGGCAGGCGGACTCTCAACCACTGTGCCACCAGGGAAGCCCCGATGGTTAATTTTATGTGTCAACCTGGCTGGGCCACAGTACCCAGATATTTGGTCAAACATTATTTTGGATGTTTCTGTGGGGATGTTTTTTGGTACGATTAACATTTAAATTGGTGGACTTTTAGCAAAGCAGACTACACTCCATAGTTTAGATGGGCCTCATCCAATCAGTTGAAAGCCTTCATAGAACCAAGACTGACCTTCCCCAACAAGAAGTAATTCTGCCAACAGACAGCCTTTGGACTTGAACTGCAACAATGGCTCTTCCTTGGGTCATCAACCTGCCAGCCCAGCCCATCAGATTTTGGACTCTCTAGGCCTCCAGAATCGTGTAAGCCAACTACTTAAAACCAATTAATCAGTCAACCTCTCTCTCTCTCTCTCTCTCTCTCTCTCTCTCTCTCTCCCCCCCCACCCCCATCTAACTATCTATCTAACTACACACACACACACACACACACACACACACACACACACACACACACCATACACACACACACACACACACACACACACATCCTGTTGGTCCTATTTCTCTGGAGAACCCTGATTATTACAATGGGGAAATGAAGGGTGATGTAGGGGCATATATTAAAGGGTCCTCCTAACATAGTTTGAGAAATCAGTGAAGGCCTCCTAAAGGAACAACATTTACGCCAAGATTTACATCATGGGTAGATGTCAGACACGACCAGTGTAAAGGGGAAGCCAACACTATTCCAGGCAAAGGAAACAGCATTTTCAGTGGCCCTACTGTAAAAGAAGTGCTTTCCAGGCACTAAGAAGTACAGCCTTGGCTGGTTGATTGTCCTCATATGAGAGGTGCAACCTAGATGCTTCATTTGGCAGGCCTCACACTAAGAAAGTCAAGCACACTGTCACACAGTCCCTCTCAGCAGAGGTCGCAGTCAGCCTGATCTGAAGAGAAACACCATACATATTCATCCCTCCTGTTGGCAAAGTTCATGCCCTCCCTCTCTGCACAGGGATATAATCAGTGAAGTCTGACATGACTCCAGGCTGCAGACACCCAAGAAAACAGCAAAGTCCTTATGAGGAGAGACCTAATTCAGCCTCGGAGCAGTCCAGTCAGCAGTCACTCCATTCTGAAACCTGTCAGACTGCAATGCTGTTCAAGGCTGTTGTTTTGACATTAGCTTGACACGTTCACATGTCACCCTCATTGTGTGAACTCCTACTCAGTGTTTTGTAATAACAGCAAAGGCATCAATATTTAAAAACAATCAAATGTATGTTTGGTTTAAATAGGCAGTTGAGCCACAATCACTTACCAAAAATCTTCTATGTGTATTTGCCTGTTACATATATTTTAACTTAACCTTTCATATGGGAAGTCTCTTATCTGAATTAATTAACTACAAAGGGTCCGTAATTTAACAGTTCCAGGGTTCTACTCTCCTCTCTAAAATATCATAAACTAAGTTACTTCCACACTTTATATGCTGCTTTCATCACCACTCTAAAGATGACATAAGATTCTGTAGGTATATACCAATAGATGAATGTCCTAAAAACTGCTCATAAGGTATAAATACCTTAACAGACATCTCCCTGATGGAGGCAAACTGCTGAACTCATTCACTTTGTTTTCACTCTTCCATTTGGCAGGTGTAGATGAGAACTGACACCAGATGCCTATGGAAGTGGCTGAAGTGACACTCATGTCCCCCCACATATTTCCCCAGGCCCCTACATTTTACTACAATGGTATATTTCTTTTTGCTAAGAGATTGATGAATAAGGACTTGCCCGGAAGTTGTCACATAAGCTGAATTTGCCCACACGGCTCACTAACATTGAATAGAACCAGTTTAATCCAATGTTCTCTCTGTGGTGTCAAGGCTGAAAACATAAATGGGACAATTAGAAAGACAGTCAGCTAAACAACCTGTCTTGTAGGTTGCTTGAAAATAGCCATCGGCTCTTTGGACAAAATTTTTGAACCAGAACATACCTGAGGAGCAGGTGTACCCCCTATCATTCATCCTAAAATGTTGGCTGAATTCCAAAAGCCCCATAGTCTCCAAAGGCATGATGTGGCTCTCCATATATCAATCCTGGTAGATCCCAGAAAGTTTTTCCATACTGCTCTCCTAAATTTTGATGTTTTTCAAAGATTGAGTAAAGGGAGTAATAGGCATCTGTGTAATAGGCATTATATTTAGTATTTTGAAAGCCTAATGGAAAACATACATAACTAAAATAAACATAAATATACATACCAGGCTTTCTTTCATTTTGTTTTATCTAATTTTTATGGCATTACATCAAATCAATAACACTGGTTATCATATGTCAGTCCAAAACTCTGATTGGCAGTTATCCCTAGTTTATTTTGATAAACAAGGAAAACAAAGCAATTATTACTTGATAAATACTATTTGGTAAATAAAATTGTTAACGTGTGAAGTCCCTGAGGGGAAAAAAAGCAATTTTTAAAAAGGCCTTAGTGATGACAAAGGGTTGGAACCCTGGCCCTGACTGTACTTATGTCTCCAACTGTCTGCACAACTTCCCTGGATTCACTCCATTGGAGAAGATGCAGAGTTAGGTCAAGAGACTCTGAGTGAGGCACATGCCAGGCTTGAACAAGTCCTTCCTGGTCCCCACATGCCTCCTCCCCACCACCTCCTACAAAGGCCAAGTCTAGAGCAGAAGTGACCTGGACATCAGACAAAAGATTTCAGAGAATGACCACAGGTTCTCCTCAGGGTCAAAATTATAGGAATCCTTTGCAGCTCTCCTCTGAAACATACCTTCAGACAAGAACTGTGGCATCAGAGGTTGAAATGTATGGCTCTTCTTTGACAGGACACTGCTCATAATCAGCAAATGAGGGGTAATCAGTCTCTAAGGATTTCCATCTCAACTTTTCAGAGGAGGTCTTGATTCAGACCCAGTGTTAGAAACGCCATATACCAGCGGTCCCCAACCTTTCTGGCACCAGAGACCGGTTTCGTGGAAGACAATTTTTCCATGGACGGGGCAGGGGTGGGGGGATGGTTCAGGCAGTACTGTGAGCCATGGGGGGGTGGGATGGGAAGCGAGAGACAGACGAAGCTTTGCTTTCTCACCCACTGTTCACCTCCTGCTGTGCAGTCCCGGCCCACGGCCCAGGGGTCGGAGACCCCTGCCATATACCAAAGCAGAACACACACAGTGGCTGACGCAAGTGAAAATACTCGAACTTAATTTTCCTTTTAGTATTTGGTCTTCTTTAGCTACAGTTACCCACCTCATTCCTGACTTGTCTTAAATTTTGCTACTAGTGAGAGTGAGTAAGGCCATCTGAAAGTACAACTGCGGAGTCATCAAAGCTGGATTTAGTACTCTCATCGTTTTGCCCCTCCACGCCTATCTTTTCCAATATTCTCCAGCTGTTCTCCTATCCAAGTGTGCTCCTAGAAAAATATCTTAAAAACTCGTACATGTGAAGGTGTAAATGATAGATATGACTTAATCAGCTTTTTAACCTAGGGGTGCTCTTCTCTGGACTGGAGCCAGGACCCAGATGCTTTTGGTGAATGGGGCTGGATGATCTGCATGCTGGCAGTGTTTAAGTGCACGAGTACTATTCACGGGAACTACATGAGGTCGATGCAGGGAATGGCATGGTCTCTATCTTCACCTGCCTTCCTGCCCCATACACATAAAACCCAGCCTGATAGCCTGATTTTGAGCTTCTATAAGAAGAGAGGCTACTGCAAGAAAATGGGAGATCTACATTTATGAAAGACCGTGTGATGGAGAACTACCATCCTAGCTCTGCTGCAGACCACAGCCTGAGTGGTCAAGATAGCCTCCCAGGGAAAAGGGATTGTACTGGCAGGAAGCAGTCTTACAGAGGCAACCAGGTCAGAGTCAATGTCCAGGTTCTTCGACAAGGAGACCAAAACATCTGAGGTAGCTTATTCTAGGGCACATATGAGACACCATCTGTCCTGAGGACTCAAAAAATAACTAAAGAGTTTGGGGATGAGGGTAGGGTGAGGGTTGAAGCCTACTGAAACTTAATTAAAATTGCAGCTAATGAAATTTCCCCCATAATTGTATAAGTTAGAAGAAGTATTTGAGAGCCACTGACCCATCTTGCAGCTTATGTTCAACCCTTGTAGGCCAATACCTTTTCAGAAAATATCCCTTCACTAACTGTGCCTTCCAAATAAAGTGTGTTATTAGTAACATCATTAGTTAGCATTTATAGTTTCATCTTATTTTTCACATCTTCTTTCTATTTTTCAGCTACTAGATGGTGTGGCAATAAATACCTTTGAAATTGGCATGTCACTTTCCTTCCGCAGGAACTTAGTTGCCTGGTACCAAAGCTTGAATTTAAATAAAATAACTATGACTGTACATTGGCCCTGCCCGTTAATGCCAAATGAATGCACTGCTGTATCAGTAAATAGCAAATTCATTATGGAGTGTTACTCGAGCTCTTACAAATGAGCCACTTGAGTCAGACGGTTCCTCAATCTCTGTGCCTGCCTTTGCGTGTCATCTACCTAGGAAGGTGATGCTTTGAAATCGTGTTAAGAATTTTAATCACAGATATTCTCTGCACATTGCGTAAGATAGGAAAAAAGGTGGGCTCCTGCTTCCCCAGACTCCTATTCAACCCCTGCAGTTTTCCTTACCTTGGATGATGTATTCAAGACTTTGATTCATTTTTCCGTATTGTAAACATCTCTTTCACAGCTGGGGTGAAGGGAAGGAGTGAGTGTTAGACAGCTATAGGGAAGGTCATAAGTTAAGGGTCAGAAACCTTTTAAAAGTGGTGTACTGAAGTTTGGGGTTCTATTCCTCTACTGTGTCCAAGAGAGCAACCCCTTTGGTCCATCATGCCGTGTAAAATCTGGCCATGTGCTAGCACAGCTTGGCTAAAATTGAGCTGCTCACTATGGTCTTATAACTATCATTACTCATTCAAAAATTATTGAGTACTAATAGGAATTATTTCATTTAATTCTTTCAGTAGCACTAATAAAAGCAGGCACTATTATTAGTCCCCACTTTATACAGAAGAAAATGGGAGCTTAGAGAGCATAAATAACCTCATCTGTTGTTGCACTGGCAATAAGCAGGAGACTTTCAAACCCGAGTCTGTTTGCCTCCAAGCCTGAGTGCTAAACCCTGTGTTGCTCAGCTACCCAGCAGCTCTTGCAAGAGGAATGAAATCCAGGACCCTCCTAATCACTGGAGCATCATGCTGATTGACTGTGCTGCAGGTATGACTCTCCCCCAAAACTGGGGGCCTGTTTGGGGTATCTTCAGTTCACAGTTTTAAAGTAGCAGTCCCAGGACTTGTACTTGGCTGATGGATTGGCTCCCAAAACTTGAAACTTCATCTGGTGTTCCTGAGACCTACCATTCCTCAGTCTCTCAAGAGAGGTTGATTTGAACCATTCCTTCTCTCTCCTCCAATGTACTCTTTAGGAAAACTTCTGTGTTATAGCTTAATACAAATAGAGATTTTCTGGTGGTAAAATGCTTTTCCAAGGGTTAAACCCATAGGAAATATAAAAATTATGACAATGGAGATCAAATATATGTACTATTCCATTTAGCCTCATAATACCCCCATATAAGGTGAGTACCATTAGTGTCTGTACCAATGATACTCAATGTCTAGTCTACAAACTGTTAACGATGTCAGCCCACAAATTGTTACTGATTTGCAATAAAATACTATAGAAATGGAGAGTACATATTTAGAAACTTTAAAAGCAATCTGACAGAGTAACTTTATGTCTTTTGAATTTAAGAATAAAAAATGTAAGTATTTCTAGGAATTCATTTTTATTGCATATTACCAAAAGTATCAGTCTATAGATGGATTGGAAATTTTTTTTTAAACCTGGTTCTTCAGCACAGACAGTTTGAGAAACACTGGAGTTTACTGTACAGCTGTGAGAACCAAGGTTTAATTAGAGAGGTTAAGTTAATTGCCCAAATATACACAGTGATAGTCTGGACTTGAATTGTGGAACTCTGCCGTGGATTTCTCTCTTTGGGTGCCCCATTAGAGGCCTATGATATAAACCTCTAGGTTTTTGATTAGCACAGAGCCAGGAGGTGAAAAACCAGAAGCTCAGCTCATTATTTACATCAGCATCTTGTCTGCCATCCCCTCCGTCAATGAAGTCCCGTGCACTCAGATCGGTTTGGCGCATCAGTTCCAAGCAATTTCCATCTACCTTGGGGTCTGGGGTCCTCATGCTATACAGTACTTCCAGTTATACCCTGTGAGTGACATGATTTCTGGCAGTTGGATTCTAAAATCCAGATGTCAATTAAAAGACACCTAAGAGGATCTCTGCACAAGCCACATCAACACTTTACAGGGCATGGTGACATTTCCCCATCCCCAGGCTCACCAAGGGCAAAACAATCTTTCCTAACCAGATGGAATATGCTGCAGAGAGTCTGTGTCCTTTCTAAGAGTACTCAGGTTCCCACCCCACCCACCGTACTTTGACAAAGTACCAACATGGCGCATGTTATCTACATCAGTAGAGCTACTTTTTAAGACTGTGGTACCTGTCCTCTTGATCTGAAAGCCATTAGAGAAAATCTGCCAAGTCAACCAGGAGAAACTTCATCACCAACAGAAATCAAACTTGCAGACAGACTTGTCTGTCTTCAGAACCCCAGCTCCCAAACACTGGGCAAAGCAGAGATAACGGAGCTGTCAGAGTATAAACATGTCTGTCTCCTGCCTACTCAAGCTGACAGGATTATGCATGAAAGACTGCCTTTTTTTTTTTTTAAAGGGCCAATAGACGAAACCAAAGGAACAGCTATACCAGGGGATCCCAAATTGTGCTTCTGGGAACCCCGGGGATGCTGGGAAGGTATCATATGATTATAGGAGATAGAGGAGGGGAGGAAGGAAAAGCTAAGGAGGTGAAGGGTAGGCCTCTCTCTTCCTTCTTTAACTCGAGTAGCCTTACTTCTGTTTCCCATTTTAGACTTCTCTGTGGGATTCAATTTGAAGAAAAGATTCCACTCCTCTAAATTTTTTATTTAACTACAATTTTGTTTCTCAACATTTTGGTTTGATTTAAATCAACAAGTTTTAAGCCTATTTCAGAACTGAACTGGATTTTTTTTTTTTTGTAACTCCAAACTTTTATTTCAGAAATATTTGGCTGTAGAAATGAGTCAGACATCTCATTTTAACTACGACATTTTTGCCAAATTGAAAAGAAAATATGAATATTCTCTCCTCTTGAAAGAGAGATGCTGCTACAGGGTCTGAGTTTCCTTTGTTATAAGAATTTCTTGAAGACTTCTTAGTGGAAATTCAATGCTGAAAATGGGTAAGAGAGTAATGCCCTATCTCTATTAAATATTTTATTTGCATTTAAAAAGATGCATTTAAATATTTCACAACTGAAGCTATTCTCTAAGCTCTTGTTCTGTAGTTAAGGAAAAACTTCTAACCATGGAAGTGATATTCCATTGGGCTCTATGGTTAACTAAGGCCTTAGGCTGATTAACACTTGGAATACTATGAAATCCATTCGGAGATACAAGTGCAGCAAACTAACCTATGATAATCTAGGTGTGCACCTAGAAACTAACAAATCCAGGTGTAAGACCCATGCCCAAAGATATCTGCCATCTTGAAAAATTCCCAAGATGCAGTTTAAAATTTTGTCAGTTTTAAAAATGCAAGTGTTAGTACACATTAAACTTATTATCATCTTTGTAGAACAATCTGGACCTCATTAAAAGGTTATTATCCTAAGATTCCTTTTCACAATAATCATAATTATTGCTCTAAATTCTTTATGTATATTGTCTTTAATATTCATGGTAATCTGGGAAGAGAAGTATTATTATACCCACTTTACAAAGAAGGATTCAGGACTATACACGTTAAATGACTTGCCTAGGACCATTGTAGCCAAATAAATGGTAGAATATGGCTCCAATTCCTTCTAATACCTCACACTGCATCCCATGAAATTAGAATCCATAAAGCTACCTTGAGGGTATAAAGGAGGGTATGTATGCGTTGACATCACTTTTATTGGGTGCTTACTACATGCCAGGCACTGGGCAAGACTCTTTACATACACTACCCTCTTTAATCCTCACAATGCCACCAGGTAAATATTATTATCTCCATTTTACAGATGAGAAAACTGAGGCTTAACATGGTTAAGTAGCCCAGATCACACATTTGAAATATATATGAAGCCAGATCTAAAGTCCAGGTCTGTCTGATATCAAAACACAAACAAACAAGACCAAATTTATACTTACAAATGAAGAATTCCTCTCAAGGGCATACATATCTAGTCTCTGATGCTTCTACTGTTTACAAGTTTTCTCAAGCTCATCTCTTGAAATTGCCTTCTTAGAATCAGTTTGTAAACCACTAAGAACAAACTGCCCCCTTAAACCCACTTTATGGCAACACCACATTCCAGAAGACTTTTGGATTTTTCAAAAATTCAAATTTTCTCTCAAACAAAGGTTTGATATCACTGAGAATTTCCCCCCAAACCGTGCCCCTGATTCCAAAATAACTCCAAGAATGTTTTGAATAATTATAGCACCATTGGATTAAGCTTATGGTTTCCCTGGGTACCTACTGTGAAGGAGCAATGTGAACTTAGGGACATAATTTCTACATGTTCTTTACTTTTTTTAATTAATTAATTTATCTATTTTTGGCTGCGTTGGGTCTTCATTGTGGTGCGTGGGCTTCTCATTGTGGTGGCTTCTCTTGTTGCGGAGCATGGGCTCTAGGTGTGCAGACTTCAGTGGTTGTGCCACATGGGCTCAGAAGTTGTGGCTCATGGACTCTAGAGCACAGGCTCAGTAGTTGTGGAACACGGGCTTAGTTGCTCCACAGCATGTGGGATCTGCCCACACCAGGGATCGAACCTGTGTCCCCTGAATTGGCAGGTGGATTCTTAACCACTGCACTACCAGGGAAGTCCCTCTACATGTTCTTTAAAAAAAAAAAAAAATCAGTATCCCACAACTCATGATTATCTCTCAGTCCCATTGTTCAACCAGCCTTCAGCACTACTTCTGCACTGTGTCTATCCCCAGACATATTTTCTATACCTCCCCTCACAAAATGATTCATTGAAGAAAGTCAAGCAGCCCTATATGAAGGGCGCATCAACCTACGGAAAGGAATCAGGAGCAGCAATACTTGAGGAGAATTCCTAATCACCCAGAATTCTCTCCATGACAACTCAGAACATTTCCCTTCCTTTTCCCATAGATGAAAAGTCTAACCTGGCAAAATGGTCCCACATTCCCTTGGAAATGATAGATTTTTCAATATTTGCCTCCACTTTGTGGAAACCTTCTCAAAGGGGCAGATAAAGCCTGTATACCTGTACCCATTGAGTATTTTTATTATAATCAGCTTAACTTTGATATTCAAATCACTCATAGAATATCACTTTTGAGCTAAAATTCTACTAAGTTGGAAGGAGATTGGCATTTAAACAGATGTCACCAGTGTTTTGGGAAATGTAAATTGAGGTACAGATGGTGACTGCTAGGGAGTTAAGAGCATCTGTGTTCTATGAAAAAAAACTATATTTGTGAAAAAATTTTAAATAATAACTGAAACTCCCAACTTGATTTTGAAAGAAGACAAGAAAACATCCTCGTTGGATGGCACTGTTTGATAATTTCTTACCATGTCAAAGATGACTCAAATTTCTGGATATTAATAAGATCCAAGATGGGGGATTTTACCCTATGTCTTCGTAAGCCAAAATTAGAACTTCTATCCGAAAGAACAAGTGCATAATCTTGGGAAAGATTGCTGATTCTTCTATTTCAGCCAGTTTTGTATCTTAATGTAAGTTCTAAGGAAAATATCAGTTATCTGCCACACAGTGGTAAAGGGCAAGGGGTCTGGAGTCGGACCACCTGAGCTCAAAATCTGGCACTTCTGCTTTGGAGCTGTGTGACCTTAGGACACATTACTTAACTTCTCCAAGCCTCAGTTTCCTCATTTGTAAAATAAAGACAAAAATAATAGTACCTGCCCTTATGGGATTGTTGTGCTTACAGCCTATCATAAACATCAATAAATGTTAGCTCTTATTATTACAGGCTTTCTTCCTAATCCTGGGAGATCTATACAGGCCTGGGTATCAGGGACTTACTATTTCCCAGGTCCTACATCCCCACACCCCTGTGTTGACCTAGCATGAACAATGACCTAGAAATTTGGATCTCATGAACTAGTAAATCCACAGTTCATGCAGATCATCAATGGTCTAACAAAGGACCTTTGTTATGCTTTCTAACAGGCCTCTAAACATTTCCCATCAAAGAATCAGTCACTCCAATACTAACACTTGCAGTTTTTAGGTTAGGCCCTTTTGCGAGATGCAGAAAGCTTTTTAGGTGGCCAGGATAATTCAGAAAGTTAACATTCCCAAGAATGTGATAAACATTCTAAAACCCCGAGTGTGCTACAACAGTTTTGCACTAAAAACCCAATTTAGAACCAGGAAGAGACTGACTCGCCATCTCTCTATCCTGTGTATTTGTTTACTTGTTTGTGTGCCTTTAAGGATTCTTATGCTCAGCGGCTTGCATTAATCCAGTTTTTCAATGAGTTTTCTCCCTCAGGGAAAATCAAGAAACCAAAAGGTAATCAATTCAATCATATTAAGAAACCATGTAGGAACCATACAGGAATCCAGACTCCAAGGTTAGAGTTTAATGTGCTATACGCCCTACCTGATTGGAATGAGTTTATGAATTAGATCCCATACACAATTGGATACATTTAGCTTCGTTCACAGCACATCCGCAAACTCATTTACCAGATCCATAAGCACTTGTAAACATTGCTAATGGAGTTTGCTAAATGAGTATTATAAACGTAATCCAAATGAGCTCTCCATGGAAATTGCAAATCATATGAAAAATATAGTGCATTCGGTTGTAGCACATTTCAGGAACGGTATATTTTAGTTAATTGTGTTAGTATATCATACATGGCTAAATGTCAGTACTAGCACCTAGAAAAAAAATTAGCTCTTTCTGCTGGCTTAAAATCATTCAATCTAGGATACTGAATACTATAAAATCCATCAATCAAAGGTTCTTTATTGCTAAAGCAGATCATCCGGGTTCACACTGTATCCCTCAGAGAAAGCTAGGGCACTTAAGGTGTGTAAGCTTCTTTGGCCTGTGAGAATATCAATAGGATCCCTGAAACAGCTTCCAATATGGCACCGTGCGGCCTGAAATTGTTACTGCAACTTTCAAGACAGCCTTATTCACGCTGGGACTTAACTCAAAAGTTATGCTCTTTAATTAATAAAATAAAAGGACAGAGGAAGTTTTAAACATATGGTAGTCTTTTTTCTTTATCTTTCTCATACAGCCATATTCTCAACTTGAATTCACTAATTTAGAGTTACCTTATTTGAATGAAATTTCTGTACTCATGTCACTTCTTGCCCAAAATACAAGCAAGGCATAATCTGAGACTTCCAAAGGTTTTCTTATCTTGGTGATGATTTATTTCAGGCATTAGAAAACTAAAGACGCTATTCAAAAATGGAA
Organism: Lagenorhynchus albirostris; assembly: GCF_949774975.1. NCBI lineage: Eukaryota > Metazoa > Chordata > Mammalia > Artiodactyla > Delphinidae > Lagenorhynchus > Lagenorhynchus albirostris. The sequence continues at coordinate 68,014,004 of NC_083095.1, read as the reverse complement.
GGCATGCTTTCAAGAGTTCAATGCTCTCAAAATGTGAACTTCATTTCTGGTTTGATGGAGAGAGAGACTGAATATACAAATGGACAATGGCCAGACCATATATAAAAATAGAACTCTGACCCACAACTTGAAGCAACTTGCCCAGGAAACCAACTCATTATCTATAATAGCTGACCTCCTGCAAGTCAGACTTGCAGACAGTCAGGCTGTTATCTCTAGTAACGACCTGGGGAACCAAACAATAAGCCTTGTAACAGTCAGCCCAAACATGCAGACCTTAATAACTGACAGCTTCTCTAATTCTAATCCCTGCTGCCATCTTAGAATCAACCAGAGAAAAATATGTACCCCTAACTAATCACATACGATATCCCACGTCTAGTTAGTCCGTCTACAGCTTCCCCGTGCCAACAGCCTCCAATCAGAGCACATTTGAAGCCTTCCCTTTTTTCCACCATGAAGCTTTCCCATTCCTCCGCATGCTTTTAAATCTTTGCCAAAACACAAATGACAGAAGTCACTGAATCTCTCGCCATAGCAAGGTCTGAACAGATGGCCTTTGCTTGTTCTTATTTGGTTGGTCTTCGTTATACCTACAAGAGCAACCCAGATGATGTTTTAGAGACAGAAACAAATGTTGAAATAACTTCCATCTAGTTTATGGAAAGGCCTGCTGGAGTTTATACCCTGGTAGAGATTATCCTTTGAGGCATTAAAGAGTCTAGGTCATTCTGGAAGAAACCATTCCCAAGATGCCATTTATCATATAAATAGACTCCCCAGGAAAAGAAATTATGAGCCAAGCTAGTGTAGACAATCGCAACATTTCTTAAATTAGCCTAACTTGATTATTACTCTCACTACCAAGTACTAGATTCTTCTCTTTTTGAGCTCATCTTGCACATTCTCTCTCAGTCCCTCCTTCAAAGCAAATTCTAACAATCAGGGGCTGTGTGTGTACATACAAAGATAATAATGGAGACAGAAACCCTCACTGCTCCACCTCCACCCACCCCCACTCGGTTCTCAAGTCCCCAGGCAACAAGAGAGAAGAACATCAAATGCCTGACCCTTCCCTTTTTTAGTATCATGTGTTGTTTTTTCTTTATCTCATTTTTACAGTTAACCTGGATGAAATTCTCAGGGTAAATAGAGACTGTAAAACAATGATAATAACTTATCTTTGGTGGCCAAGGATTGGAATGTACTGAGTAAATATTATGGTTAGTAAATTAGTATACTGACCAAAAATCAATGCCCAACTTTTAGAAAAATAGGTTAAATTTTATTCATTCAGTTATATTGAATAAAATTTGTTTGTGTTTTTTGTTTGTTCAGGTTTTCGGATTTTGAGAATTTTTTAAGAATCATGTAGTGACCTCAAATTATCATTATGAATACCAATTATCACTATAAAAGTGAAGTACAGACAAGCATCAGATCTGGCCCAAAGAGGTTTTCCAAGATGTTCTTCTTTTTTCCCCCAAAAGATGCCACCAACTTATACTACTTTCAGTGGACTCAAGATACTATTTGAGGATAAAAATGTCTTGATTACTCAAGTCTAGAAACTACAGTGCAAAATGTGAGTGCTTATTTTCTCTTTAATGGGCATACCTCAGATGCTATTGAGAGTCATAAATGCCTGTCTTTTAAATCACTATAGGATTTTTGTAACAGGAGATCTTTAAATGTGGCATAAAAATATTTCCTTCATAATGAAGCTTATCCTATATTTCTAATCAGTTTAGCTGGCCTTCAGAGAATTTTACTGTTGCTTCCATTCCATTTTTATGATGAGCTGACAAAAACTCAACATAATTTTCCAAGCAAGGCTGTCAATTTATATAATGGCACCTTAATATTTTCCACATTATTCTCACTCCTATTCCAGTGACTTATTTTTAGGACTGTTGCACATTGAGCAAAGCTCATGATCTTTTTCTTGGAAGGTTATGGCTAATTCAGTATCCATCACTGTGTATGATTAGTTTAAATTGTTCTTTCAGACGTGCATCACCTCACACTTGCCTGTTTCAAATTTCATCTTCATCATATTGCCCAATTACCTAGTTTTGTTAGTCTTGCTGGAGTCCCTAGTAGTCCTTACCAGACTGAAAATCTAGGGTCATTGAATAATATCACTCCTTTATTCACCTCATTTTATAAATGGTTAATAAATATATTCAACAACAAAAATCTACTCTGGTACAGATTTCCAGGGCATTCTGCTATTAACCGCATTCTGCATCCACAACTGGACCCGACCCCCATTCTCTCAGGGCTCTTCCTGGTCATTTTAGTCCCTGGTCTGACTTCTACCTCTAAGGCTACAATGACAAAGTTTTCTTTTCAGGTGCTTGGAAGGTAATTTATCAAAATGCCTGTATGGGTCAAAATAGCTCATATGCACTCCTGGCAGTGTTCGTGTGATCGAACACTGTGTACACAATACTGTAGCCAAAGTTACGCTGATGAGTCATTTTGTATTCTGCTCATCTTATTCTTTCTTTTTTTTTCTGTTATATGAATAACATGTTTATTTTATTTTAGTTATTTATAAGCCCTCTGGGCTCCTCTTATTAAAGGTCTATAGTCTTTGGACCTACCATCTGTCCACCACCCTATGTCCTTATCTGTTTAGAATAGCTAACAGATTTGAGACTTGAAACTTACATGTCTTTAAATTGGTTTATAATTCACACACAGTGCATTATTTACCTTCTATGGAAACTACACATACTAAAAAAAAGAATCAAGTTTCAATGTCATCTTGAGAATGACTCACACTATTGAATGAGAAGTCAATCCAAAATGTATTCTTATACACAATGGCCAACCAAGGGAATAAAATGTCTCTTAAATAATTGGTTATTCACTCCCAAGGGATAGTTTGATTTACATATAGGTTTCTAGCACTCCTAACTGCAGAGAACCAGGCGCATCTCTCTGTGTGTGTTTGGCTCTCTACATATGTGAACTATTAATTCTGATTCACTGCCATTACAACCTTGTCATCCTGACTGTGCAGAATTTAACACTGTAGCCATACCTAATGTAACTCCCTCCTGAGTCCTCCCAGATAAATTCCAAAATGCCCTCCTGGTGCTCTAAGGTAAGTAGAATCTCATTTAATCACATAACTTTGTGATTTGAAATCACATAAATGAAGTAACAGATTCCACTTATCTTCGAGATTCTAGGAGCAGTTAAAAGAACTGAGAGGAAAAAAGCAGTTTTCCAGACAGCGAGTCCATTTCAAAACATGTGTTATACTTTCAAAGATACTAAGATGGCTAATGATGTCATTTAGTTGCACAAACCCTCCTCACAAAGGAATATTCCCTTCAGCTCCCTAGTTTGTTATCCTGTGAAATAGAATGCATGGAAGCAATGCAAGGCTGCCCTTTTAAATTAGGAAAATAATGCATGGCAAGAGAAAATAAAATAATAATGCTTCATTTAGAAAAAGTACATTCCATGGTTCTCAAATCCCCATCCAAACCTAAAATTGATAGTTCAGTTCCATAGCCAGATAACGTGTAGATTCAGGCTCATCTGTGCCTGCTATTTCAAAGCTGTGATGTGTTGTGAAATCCTCCTTAGCAACTCAATAAATATATTTATGGGTGGCTTTGAAGAAATGGTCATTTAGCACTAGCATTGTCACTACTAGCATAAATCAAGTACTTTTGAATTGTGGAAAGAGGGTGAAAAATCAAATCAAGCCAAGACAGCAGACCCGCAAAAGAAGGTGAATTTCTCAGAGGTGGCTATTACCTTGAGGGAAGACACCATGTCTTACATTTATTTCCTTCATTTCCCTGTAGTTCCAGACATTTGGTTCAACAAACAGCTCCTTCGGTGAGTTAGACAAGCTTGTGCTCTGGCTTGGCCATTCATTTACTTATTCAACAAAGATCAATGACTGCTACTATATGGCATTATTCATCATGCTCATGGGTATAAAAGTTTGAACACGTGTCAGAACTGAGTAAAGGTCCACCCTTAGAGCCTGTGTTGTCTGGGTTTCTCATCCTAATTTTGCTTTCATGTGTCTATGATTTTTCCATTATTATATATTCTGAAGATTGTTACCATACAGAGAATAGTGGTCAAATACTTTACTTCCCCTTTTTGGATTTTCCCTTGCCTTCTTCACCTCTTTTATAGACCATGTAGTCGTGCTAACCAAACGTAAAATGCAATAGCATGGAGAACATGTTCTGGCTTTGGCTAAACCCCAAAAGCTTTAACAACCATTGACGATATTCACACAAAAACCTGGCTGATGTCACCCATTCTTGGCATCAGGAGCTCTGAAGTTATCAGTTCTAGGGAATTTCTATTTTCAAAACTACTTAGTGGAGAAGTGCTTCACAATCAGTACATTATTCTTTAATTATAAGGTCCTACTGAGTTTCATGTGTCATCTCAAAGAGATGGGGGGAAAGGGGAAGAAGCAAAGTAAGTTAATACTTTCCATGTCACTGGAGAGGCAGAAATTAGGAGGTGAATCCATTTTCCCTTTGTGATGATTATATTTTAGCAGAAATGTTTCCTTTTATTTGTTTTTAATTTGAATTGACAGCATATAAAATAACTTGGATTGTTAATCCTACTAAGCTATTTCTTTTCTGTGACACTCATGTTGTCATATTAAGGCCCTTTAACTTTTTTCTGATTAGTCAATAAATCTCTAGTACTTATGATGAAATTCATGCCATTTATTCCTATCTATAATAGGTGATTTGACTATATTTTGTCATGTTACTATATGAACCTATAGTATTTTATTTTTATTTTAAAAAATTCCAAAATTTTCCAAACATTAAGATGTATTGCTACTCCCAAAGTCCTATCTAAAATTGTTCTACATATTGAAGCCATTATTTCTTCCCTGATCTTTCAAAGTCTAAGAGGGACTCACAAATTGTGTTTCTCCCAGTTATCTCTTTCCTAATCTCTGGCCATTCTTTTCACCTCCTTGCTCTTAAAAATTCACCTTGTTGAGGTTTTTTAAACCCTTTCCAACTCAAGCAACCTGCATAGTAGACAGGAAAGAATAAGGAAAAATAAAGAGAGTACCTGCCAAAAAATGAGGAATGGAGAGAAAGAGGAAAAGAAGCAAGAATGGAAGAAAAGTTTTGAAAGCTTGTCCCTGGTGGCTTTGATGAGTACTTAAGAATACTGACTTTGTGCTTCTGGATTTGCTGGGGCTGCTTGTCAAGAAGGGCTGGAGTCCAGGAGGTGGCCATGGGGCCTCTGGCTCTCTACTTGTCTATTATTGTATTTATGCAGAGTGCTGAAGCAGTGTTACTGAACACTTAAAATCCTCTCTCATTCTCCTTGTTCTACTGCCTCAATTAGGACTCAAAGAAAAGGTGGGAGGAAGGAGGGACTGGGAAGTACAAAATGGGGGAAAAACATGTTAAATGGACCTTTGCCTTTTAAAAGCAACATGAAGGGTTCTGCTTATGATATCTTGAAGTCTGTTTATCATTCCTTCAGAAATTTATTTTCAAATAAAGATGCAAACCAGTAGAAGAACACTCCATCTGCTTCTCAAAACTTAGAACAAATCTTGGTGCAATCCAATCTTGGGAAGAAATAAGGGAGCATATAAAGCTTCAAATATAATATGAAATTGTAATAATATAAACTATGTCAACAGGTTCTCCATGCCAAGGAATGTTGAAATATATCATCCTTTTTGTAAAGCTCTGTGAAACTGAGACAAAATTCTTCCCTAAAACAGCAGAAAAAGTAAATGATGACTAACTACAGTCATTTGCTCCCAATTTTCTGACCATCCTGTGCTGTGTTGGAGCCTCACCCCACCCCCATCTCAGGTGTTGGAATCAAGAATGACTGTGTAAGCAGCTGCTGTTACCTAGAAACCACGTCAAGGTGTTGAGTGTCATAAAGCAAGCCAGCTTATATTCCTGCATTTGTCTCTCAAACATCCTCAGTTTTATCAACCATGGAAATCATCTCATGACAGGAAAGTGAAGAGAAATGAAGTAAAGGTTTTTTTTTTTAATCAGGCAGCATTTAATGAGCTAAACACTGAACAGTTAAGCAGCAAAAATCAGTGATGATCTATGCAATAAGAACAAAACTAACTACAAAAAACTATTAGTTAAATGATCCTACTCTAAATAAAACTACTCTAAGGCTGCAAGGAAATAATAAATAAAGCTCTCTGCAATAATTTCCTTTATCCCTAATGCTGTCCAGAATGGGTAAATTAATCTCTTTGAAAGTTGGTTCACTTACAAAAAAGCCAAAAGTCTAAATGTGGGCTTGATGGTAAGCACATGAAATAAGGGTTGATTGATACCTAGTAAAGACTTGGTGAGTTGAGCCATTAAGCTACCTTATTTCAAAGACCCCCAAATACCTGGCCTATCCTGAAAAAAAAAGTTTTTTTCAGAAATAGAAATTGTTATAAAAAATACACTGGGGACTTCCGGGAAGATGGCGGAAGAGTAAGACCCGGAGATCACCTTCCTCCCCACAGATACACCAGAAATACATCTACGCGTGGAACAACTCCTACGGAGCACCTACTGAACGCTGGCAGAAGACCTCAGACCTCCCAAAAGGCAAGGAACCCCCCACGTACCTGGTTAGGGCAAAAGAAAAACTAAACAGAGACAAAAGGATAGGGACGGGTCCTGCACTAGCAGGAGAGAGCTGTGAAGGAGGAAAAGTGTCCACACACTAGGAAGCCCCTTTGCGGGTGGAGACTTCGGGAGGCGGAGTGGGAGAGCTTGGGAGCCGCAGAGGAGAGCACAGCAACAGGGGTGCAGAGGGCAAAGCGGACAGATTCCAGCGCAGAGGATCGGGCCGACCGGCACTCACCAGCCGAGAGGCTTGTCTGCTCGCCCGCCGGGGTGGGCGGGACTGGGAGCTGAGGCTCCGGCTTTTGTCGGAGCGCCAGGAGAGGACTGAGGTTGGCGGCGTGAACACAGCCTGCAGGGCGTTAGTGCACCGCGGCTAGCCGGGAGAGAGTCCGGGGAAAAGTCTGGACCTGCCGAAGAGGCAAGAGACTTTTACGTCCCTCTTTGTTTCCTGGTGCACGAGGAGAGGGGATTAAGAACGCTGCTTGAGAGAGCTCCAGGGACGGGCGCGAGCCGCGGCTAAAAGTGCGGAGCCCAGAGACAGACAAGAGACGCTAATGCTGCTGCTGCCGCCACCAGGAGGCCTGTGTGCGAACACAGGTCACTAGCCACACGCCCTTCCGGGGAGCCTGTGCAGCCCGCCACTGCCAGGGTCCCGGGATCCAGGGACAACTCCCCCGGGAGAACGCACGGCGCGCCTCAGGTTGCAACGTCACGCCGGCCTCTGCCGCCGCAGGCCCGCCCCACGCTCCGTGACCCTCCCTACCCCCCGGCCTGAGAGAGCCAGAGCCTCCGAATCAGCGGCTCCTTTAACGCCGTCCTGTCTGAGCAAAGAACAGACGCCCTCCGGCGACCTACACGCACAGGCGGGGCCAAATCCAAAGCTGAGCCCCTGAGAACTGTGAGAACAAAGAAGAGAAAGGGAAATCTCTCCCAGCAACCTCAGAAGCAGCGGATTAAAGCTCCACAATCGACTTGATATACCCTGCATCTGTGGAATACCTGAATAGACAACGAATCATCCCAAATTAAGGAGCCCTGTGGATGAAAGGCTCTTGGTGCTGCAGCCAGGAGTCAGTGCTGCGCCTCTGAGGTGGGAGAGCCAAACTCAGGACACTGGTCCACAAGAGGCCTCCCAGCTGCACATAATATCAAACAGCAAAAATCTCCGAGAGATCTCCATCTCAACGCCAGCACCCAGCTTCACTCAACGACCAGCAAGCTACAGTGCTGGACATCCTATGCCAAACAACTAGCAAGACAGGAACACAACCCCACCCATTAGCAGAGAGGCTGCCCAAAATCATAAGTCTACAGACACCCCAAAACACACCACCAGACGTGGACCTGCCCACCAGAAAGACAAGATCCAGCCTCATCCACCAGAACACAGGCACTAGTACCCTCCACCAGGAAGCCTACACAACCCACTGAACCAACCTTAGCCACTGCGGACAGACACAAAAAACAACAGGAACTACGAACCTTCAGCCTGCAAAAAAGGAGACCCCAAACACAGTAAGATAAGCAAAATGAAAAGACAGAAAAACACACAGCAGATGAAGGAGCGAGATAAAAACCCACCAGACCTAACAAATGAAGAGGAAATAGGCAGTCTACCTGAAAAAGAATTCAGAATAATGATAGTAAGGTTGATCCGAAATCTTGGAGATAGAATGGACAATAGAATGGACAAAATGCAAGAATCAGTTAACAAGGACCTAGAAGAACTAAAGATGAAACAAGCAACGATAAACAACACAATAAATGAAATTAAAAGTACTCTACATGGGATCAATAGCAGAATAACTGAGGCAGAAGAACGGATAAGTGATCTGGAAGATAAAATAGTGGAAATAACTACTGCAGAGCAGAATAAAGAAAAAAGAATGAAAAGAACTGAGGACAGTCTCAGAGACCTCTGGGACAACATTAAACGCACCAACATTCGAATTATAGGGGTTCCAGAAGAAGAAGAGAAAAAGAAAGGGACTGAGAAAATATTTGAAGAGATTATAGTTGAAAACTTCCCTAATATGGGAAAGGAAATAGTTAATCAAGTCCAGGAAGCACAGAGAGTCCCATACAGGATAAATCCAAGGAGAAATACGCCAAGACACATATTAATCAAACTGTCAAAAGTTAAATACAAAGAAAACATATTAAAAGCAGCAAGGGAAAAACAACAAATAACACACAAGGGAATCCCCATAAGGTTAACAGCTGATCTTTCAGCAGAAACTCTGCAAGCCAGAAGGGAGTGGCAGGACATATTGAAAGTGTTGAAGGAGAAAAACCTGCAACCAAGATTACTCTACCCAGCAAGGATCTCATTCAGATTTGATGGAGAAATTAAAACCTTTACAGACAAGCAAAAGCTGAGAGAGTTCAGCACCACCAAACCAGCTCTACAACAACTGCTAAAGGAACTTCTCTAGGCAAGAAACACAAAAGAAGGAAAAGACCTACAATAATGAACCCAAAACAATTAAGAAAATGGGAATGGGAACACACATATCGATAATTACCTTAAATGTAAATGGACTAAATGCTCCCACCAAAAGACACAGATTGGCTGAATGGATACAAAAACAAGACCCATATATTTGCTGTCTACAAGAGACCCACTTCAGACCTAGAGACACATACAGACTGAAAGTGAGGGGATGGAAAAAGGTATTTCATGCAAATGGAAACCAAAAGAAAGCTGGAGTAGCAATTCTCATATCAGACAAAATAGGCTTTAAAACAAAGACTATTAGAAGAGACAAAGAAGGACACTACATAATGATCAAGGGATTGATCCAAGAGGAAGATATAACAACTGTAAATATTTATGCACCCAACATAGGTGCACCTCAATACATAAGGCAAATACTGACAACCATAAAAGGGGAAATCGACAGTAACACATTCATAGTAGGGGACTTTAACACCCCACTTTCACCAATGGACAGATCATCCAAAATGAAAATAAATAAGGAAACACGAGCTTTAAATGATACGTTAAACGAGATGGAGTTAATTGATATTTATAGGACATTGCATCCAAAAACAACAGAATACACATTTTTCTCAAGTGCTCATGGAACATTCTCCAGGATAGAGCATATCTTGGGTCACAAATCAAGCCTTGGTAAATTTAAGAAAATTGAAATTGTATCAAGTATCTTTTCCGACCACAACGCTATGAGACTCGATATCAATTACAGGAGAAGATCTGTAAAAAATACAAACACATGGAGGCTAAACAATACACTACTTAATAACGAAGTGATCACTGAAGAAATCAAAGAGGAAATCAAAAAATACCTAGAAACAAATGACAGTGGAGACACGACGACTCAAAATCTATGGGATGCAGCAAAAGCAGTTCTAAGAGGGAAATTTATACCAATACAATCTTACCTTAAGAAACAGGAAACATCTCGAATAAACAACCTAACCTTGCACCTAAAGCAATTAGAGAAAGAAGAACAAAAAAACCCCAAAGTTAGCAGGAGGAAAGAAATCATAAAATCAGATCAGAAATAAATGAAAAAGAAATGAAGGAAACGATAGCAAAGATCAATAAAACTAAAAGCTGGTTCTTTGAAAGGATAAACAAAATTGATAAACCATTAGCCAGACTCATCAAGAAAAAAAGGGAGAAGACTCAAATCAATAGAATTAGAAATGAAAAAGGAGAAGTAACAACTGACGCTGCAGAAATACAAAAGATCATGAGAGATTACTACAAGCAACTCTATGCCAATAAAATGGACCACCTGGAAGAAATGGACAAATTCTTAGAAAGGCACAACCTGCTAAGACTGAATCAGGAAGAAATAGAAAATATGAACAGACCAATCACAAGCACTGAAATTGAAACTGTGATTAAAAATCTTCCAACAAGCAAAAGCCCAGGACCAGATGGCTTCACAGGCGGATTTTATCAAACATTTAGAGAAGAGCTATCACCTATCCTTCTCAGACTCTTCCAAAATATAGCAGAGGGAGGAACACTCCGCAACTCATTCTACGAGGCCACCATCACCCTGATACCAAAACCAGACAAGGATGTCACAAAGAAAGAAAACTACAGGCCAATATCACTGATGAACATAGATGCAAAGATCCTCAACAAAATACTAGCAAACAGAATCCAACAGCACATTAAACGGATCATACACCACGATCAAGTCGGGTTTATTCCAGGAATGCAAGGATTCTTCAATATACGCAAATCAATCACCGTGATACACCATATTAACAAATTGTAGGAGAAAAACCATATGATCATCTCAATAGATGCAGAGAAAGCTTTTGACAAAATTCAACACCAATTTATGATAAAAACCCTGCAGAAAGTAGGCATAGAGGGAACTTTCCTCAACATAATAAAGGCCATATATGACAAGCCCACAGCCAACATCGTCCTCAATGGTGAAAAACTGAAAGCATTTCCACTAAGATCAGGAACAAGACAAGGCTGCCCACTCTCACCACTCTTATTCAACATAGTTTTGGAAGTTTTAGCCACAGCAATCAGAGAAGAAAAGGAAATAAAAGGAATCCAAATCGGAAAAGAAGAAGTAAAGCTGTCACTGTTTGCAGATGACATGATACTATACATAGTTAATCCTAAAGATGCTACCAGAAAACTACTAGAGCTAATCAATGAATTTGGTAAAGTAGCAGGATACAAAATTAATGCACAGAAATCTCTGGCATTCCTATACACTAATGATGAAAAATCTGAAAGTGAAATCAAGAAAACACTCCCATTTACCATTGCAACAAAAAGAATAAAATACCTAGGAATAAATCTACCTAAGGAGACAAAAGACCTGTATGCAGAAAATTATAAGACACTGATGAAAGAAATTAAAGATGATACAAATAGATGGAGAGATATACCATGTTCTTGGATTGGAAGAATCAACATTGTGAAAATGACTCTATTACCCAAAGCAATCTACAGATTCAATGCAATCCCTATGAAACTACCACTGGCATTTTTCACAGAACTAGAACAAAAAATTTCACAATTTGTATGGAAACACAAAAGACCCCGAATAGCCAAAGCAATCTTGAGAACGAAAAATGGAACGGGAGGAATCAGGCTTCCTGACTTCAGACTATACTACAAAGCTACAGTAATCAAGACAGTATGGTACTGGCACAAAAACAGAAATATAGATCAATGGAACAGGATAGAAAGCCCAGAGATAAACCCACGCACATATGGTCACCTTATCTTTGACAAAGGAGGCAGAAATGTACAGTGGAGAAAGGACAGCCTCTTCAATAAGTGGTGCTGGGAAAACTGGACAGCTACATGTAAAAGTATGAGATTAGATCACTCCCTAACACCATACACAAAAATAAGCTCAAAATGGATTAAAGACCTAAATGTAAGGCCAGAAACTATCCAACTCTTAGAGGAAAACATAGGCAGGACACTCTATGACATAAATCACAGCAAGGTCCTTTTTGACCCACCTCCTAGAGAAATGGAAATAAAAACAAAAGTAAACAAATGGGACCTAATGAAACTTAAAAGCTTTTGCGCAGCAAAGGAAACCATAAAGAAGACCAAAAGACAACCCTCAGAATGGGAGAAAATATTTGCAAATGAAGCAACTGACAAAGGATTAATCTCCAAAATTTATAAGCAGCTCATGCAGCTTAATAACAAAAAAACAAACAACCCAATCCAAAAATGGGCAGAAGACCTAAATAGACATTTCTCCAAAGAAGATATACAGAGTGCCAACAAACACATGAAAGAATGCTCAACATCACTAATCATTAGAGAAATGCAAATCAAAACTACAATGAGATATCATCTCACACCAGTCAGAATGGCCATCATCAAAAAATCTAGAAACAATAAATGCTGGAGAGGGTGTGGAGAAAAGGGAACCCTCTTACACTGTTGGTGGGAATGTAAATTGATACAGCCACTATGGAGAACAGTATGGAAGTTCCTTAAAAAGCTACAAATAGAACTACCATATGACCCAGCAATCCCACTACTGGGCATATACCCTGAGAAAACCAAAATTCAAAAAGAGTCATGTACCAAAATGTTCGTTGCAGCTCTATTTACAATAGCCCAGAGATGGAAACAACCTAAGTGTCCATCATCGGATAAGTGGATAAAGAAGATGTGGCACATATATACAATGGAATATTACTCAGCCATAAAAAGAGACGAAACTGAGCTATTTGTAATGAGGTGGATAGACCTAGAGTCTGTCATATACAGAGTGAAGTAAGTCAGAAAGAGAGAGACAAATACCGTATGCTCACACATATATATGGAATTTAAGAAAAGAAAAATGTCATGAAAAACCTAGGAGTGAAACAGGAATAAAGACACAGACTTACTAGAGAATGGACTTGAGGCTATGGGGAGGGGGAAGGGTAAACGGCGACAAAGCGATAAAGAGGCATGGACATATATACATTACCAAACGTAAGGTAGATAGCTAGTGGGAAGCAGCCGCATAGCACAGGGAGATCAGCTCGGTGCTTTGTGACCGCCTGGAGGGGTGAGATAGGGAGGGTGGGAGGGAGGGAGACGCAAGCGGGAAGAGATATGGGAATGTATGTATATATATAACTGATTCATTTTGTTGTGAAGCTGAAACTGACATACCATTGTAAAGCAATTATACTCCAATAAAGATGTTAAAAAAAAAAAAACAAGTGGGAGTGGACGATGGGGATTTCACAAGAAAAAAAAATACACTGGATGTAAGTTTGACTAGGAAAAACAATAGTGACATTAATTAAGCCCATCACCTCAGACCCTCATCCACATGACTAGAATCATCTGAACTCATTTTTTAATGAACAAAAGAGGCTTTCATTAAAGCTTCAAAATGTCATCAAATACTCATTGTCTTTCAGGTTTTTAATTTCGAACACATTTTCCTCCTGAAATACTGTGCTTTTGAATTAAAACAAACAAAATTCAGTACAATTCAAGCTGGTTCAGTGGAGGTTATTTCAAGGCTCTGAAATTATTAATCATTTGCTTTGGCTATAAATGTGGTGACCCAGTGCCCTGATTTTGGTCAGCATTTCATAAAAAGCCAATTTAGTTACCTGATTTAAAAAAAAAAATTCAAGTACAGTCTGAATAGTAAATATTTCTATTCAAAGTGTGAACACAAACATGTTTCCTTAACAGTTTATCCACCGGGAAATATTTTTAGAGATGGGTGATGCTGTTCTTGCTCTAAGTGCTCCTAGAGCAAAAATGTGTGTGATTTCTTTCAAAATTCAAGAAACAGCATTAATTGAAAAACCACGTGCCAAGAACCTGACAAAATTAAAACTGTGCTTCCAGGGCACTTTTTTCCCTACGTTTAATCTTCCATGAGCTGTTCTGACCCATGTTGACTCCTTCAGGGCCCCCCCCATTGTCTGTTGCTTTCATTGTATGTTGCTTTCATTGTATGTTGCTTTCATTGTATGTTACACCACACATAAGCCCAGAGCAATTTTAATTAATAAAAAAGAGCAGTCAAAAGTTGAAAATCAGGACTTGAAAATTCACAGAGTAGTAATACCAAAAGAAGTGTCATTTCCTGCTGTTGCTAGATGCCAGGTGAAATAGATTACTGTGGTTGTTGGCGCTTTGCAACTTGGAAAGTGACAATGTCAAAAATTTAAACATCTACAAGTTTAAAATGCTTAAAATGATCTGCTTAAAATGATAAGCTGGGAGAAAACTAGCCAGAAGAACATAAAAGTGTAAAAGCTGGGGTCTATCATTTTATTAAGAAAAATGTAAGGGAATCTAAAATCTGAATGGGAAAATCTTTAAGGAAACAAAGCAATGTACCTCATTAGCTATAAACCTGAAACCATCTTCTCAGGCCCTATATATAATTTCCTTATGACAGGGTTAGGGTTTGAAGTCATGCCAAACTGGGCCTCACACACACATCTGGCTGGACAAAACAGAGAGAAGACACGGTGGCAAAGCAGATCACAATGGCTATCTTACTGCTATGCTGTGTCACATGTTCAGTACAATGACTCCCCCCAAGGATATAATACTAACGAAAACTTTTTTCTCAAGTAAGTGTAAGTATTTTTAAGGACTATGGCACTTTCAAAAACTTGCTAGGGTCAAGAGAATGTAGGAATTCCAAATATTTTAATATTTTTGTTCTTGTTGCTCCAGAAAGGAAGTGCTGGCTTTATGAGTTTGATGTCGTTAAATCTCGCCACACAGCTCTCCAGGGTAGGGACCATTTTACATACTAGCTGTCCTGTTCAAGGCCTGTCAGAAGCAGATCCAGGGCCAGGACCCAGATGCTTTTGCTTCTATGACTTATTACACTTCAAACTATAAGTGCCAGAAGCAATTGGCTTCTCAATTATAGGAGAAAATCTTAGTAAGAAAGTCTGCATGTACCCTTGCAGTAAAAGTGGGAGCTCTAAATGTGGGTGTATTTATCAAACTACACCAAACAGGAGTCCACTAACTCATTTATCATTGGATTCTGGGTGGACAGTATTTTTAGCCACCCAGGACTGGGACATTAAACTCATCATCCTATTACCTATATCACACCAAACAGATGCCAAATCAATGAAATGAATTAAAATCAAAATCCATTCTAATCCTCCCTGGACAGGTAGTGAGATAGGTTTAGAGAAAAACAGGGCCACTTCAAGAGTGCTCTTTCCATCCTGAGCCTGGCTACCACTGGCTTGTGGTACCAACAAGGAGAACAGCATTGTTTGGGGGAAGAACACAGTTAAACAGTTCTACCATCTTTAAACCATGCCATTTTGCCAGTGGGTATCTCAGAGTTGAGTATTGTGTGTGGCAGGAGCATGAACTGATCGGCATTACATATTGGACTTGATATGGTCTCTAGTGATCCCCTGTAATTTAATCAATTTTCTTTTTGAAGATTTGGAGTGACATATTTTGCAAATTAATCATTTTTCACTAAAAAATTAGAGCTGGCATTCAGACAGTTCACACCCAAATAGTCATGCCAGTTGTTCACAGCGGGCATCCGTTCTGATTAGTCAGAATTAGTCCCTCAGCTGACCAGCTGGTGAATATTTTGAATATCATCCCTCTGTGCCTGAAGTCAATATCTATGTTCGCTTTGTCTATAATTTGTGTTCATTGCTGGACCAGATGGAGCTGACAGGAAAGCCAGACTCATCTTTCACTGCTTGGATTGTAATCCCAGCGCCACCTCTTAATTAGCTGTGTGACTAATTTCTGGAGATCAGTTTCCTCATCTGTAAAATAGACAATAATACATGTCACCAGATAGACAGACAGGTAGATAGATAGATAGGGAAAGAGAGAGAGAGAGAGAGAGAAGGAAGATTACATTAACTCTTACAGAGAGTGCTTTGATCAGTCCTGGCTCATGGTAAACCACCCAATTTATTGGCAGGTATTATTACTGGGCATTTAAAAGCCAAACCTCCAACTGCCTGCACTCTTCCTACACATTTAACAATATTCCCCTACTGATAAAATAAAGGAAGGGAAGATGTAAGACTGACTTCATGATAACCACTGCAGATTATCTGACACAGGAAAAGGGGACAGCACAATATAATTTTAAGACAACCTCTTGGGGCTCAGGACACTTCTTGTAGAGACATCCCCTGCCTGGAGGCAAAGTACAGATATCAAACGTAAGTTCAAACATTATATATAATGTGCTTTCAAATTATTTCATTCTAAGAGCATTGGTTTGTATTCTATAAGAAAATCAAATCTTGCAACTTATTTATTTAGTTTTTATATAATACAAGTCTCTAGAAATTTGTGAGCTAGCTCTTTCCTTACTGTGATACATGTCCACCTGGGCTAAATTATACATAACATTTATTGAATGCTTACGAAGTATCTGACACTATTCAGAGTGCTTTATGTATATCAATTCAATTCCCCCAATAAACTTATGAGGTATAGGTACTATAATTATTCCCATCTTACAGAACACTAAGTTAAGCCACTGAAGAATTAAAATTTCACCATATATTATACACCTACCAATGATGGAACTGGGATTCAACCTAAATCATCTGGCCCTAGAGCTCTTAGATTAATGACTGTACTATACAACCTCTCTTTAGGGTACAAAATATGTAGAACTTCCAAAAATCTCATACAGGCCAAATTATTGTTTTTGTTTTTGTTTTTGTTTTTTTGCGGTATGCGGGCCTCTCACCGCTGCGGCCTCTCCCGCCGCGGAGCACAGGCTCCGGACGCGCAGGCCCAGCCGCTCCGCGGCATGCGAAATCCTCCCAGACCGGGGCACGAACCCATGTCCCCTGCATCGGCAGGCGGACTCTCAACCACTGCGCCACCAGGGAAGCCCAAATTACTGGGTTTTTGACACTCAGCTCTGAATTAACAATTGGGACCAAATATACACCTAACATTTACCACTTCCTACACAAGCTGTTCCAAATAAGTGTTTTGAATTTACTTGAGTACAAAAGTCCTTGAAACGAACTTAGAAATGAGAAATTTGATCAAGTAAATACACTCAAAAAGGAATGGACACAGCTCAAGCAAGGTATGTTTTGGTTTACTAATGGTATCCAAGAAGGGCATTACAAATTATATTTGAAACCATCTATTTCAGGTATCTCACCACACTGACACCTTAGAGAAACTGATCTATGATCATCATAGAAAAATAGGAAATACAAAACGCACAAAGGAGAAACGAAGAGTCACCCGTTATCCTACCACTCTGAAATAATCATTCTTAGTAACTTAGTTGAGTTCTTGCAACTTACAATTTTCTAGGGAACAAAAAATAATGTTTCACTGAGTACAGCTATAATTAATAACATGTAATAATATATTTTTAATTATTGATAAGCATTAATATTTTTATGTTATTTTATAATTATAGTTTTGAAGACCTGAATTTACATTAAAAAATTAACTGCATAAGGTTTAAGAAACAACTAATATATCCATAAATATACCTATATAATAAAATATATATAATACATAGGCATAACTAAGAATATGGACTTTATTTTTTTTTAATTTTTTTAACATCTTTACTGGAGTATAATTGCTTTACAATGTTGTGTTACTTTCTGCCGTATAATAAAGTAAATCAGCTATACGTATACATATATACCCATATCCCCTCCCTCTTGCATCTCCCTCCCACCCTCTCTATCCCACTGCTCTAGGTGGTCATGAAGCACTGAGCTGATCTCCCTATGCTATACGGGTGCTTCCCACTAGCTATCTATTTTACATTTGGTAGTGTATATATGTCCATGCCACTCTCTCACTTTGTCCCAGCTTACCCTTCCGCCTCCCCATGTCCTCAAGTCCATTCTCTATGTCTGCGTCTTTATTCCTGCCCTGCCCCTAGGTTCCTCAGAACCTTTTTCTCTTCTTTTTTAGATTCCATAGATATGTGTTAGCATACGGTATTTTTCTCTTTCTGACTTACTTCAATCTGTATGACAGAATCTACGCCCATCCACCTCACTACAAATAACTCAATTTCGTATCTTTTTATGGTTGAGTAATATTCCTTGTATATATGTGACACATCTTCTTTATCCGTTCATTTGTCAATGACACTTCAGTTGCTTCCATGTCCTGGCTATTGTAAATAGTACTGCAATGAACATTGTGGTACATGACTCTTTTTGAATTATGGTTTTCTCAGGGTATATGCCCAGTAATGGGATTGCTGGGTCATAATGTAGTTCTATTTTTAGCTTTTTAAGGAACCTCCATACTGTTCTCCATAGTGGCTGTATCAATTTACATTCCCACCAGCAGTGCAAGAGGGTTCCCTTTTCTCCACACCCTCTCCAGCATTTATTGTTTGTAGATTTTTTGATGACGGCCATTCTGACTGGTGTGAGGTAATACCTCATTGTAGTTTTGATTTGCATTTCTCTAATGCTTAGCGATGTTGATCATCCTTTCATGTGTTTGTTGGCAATCTGTATATCTTCTTTGGAGAAATGTCTATTTAGGTCTTCTGCCCATTTTTGGATTCAGCTGGGTTTTTTTTGATATTGAGCTGCATGAGCTGCTTGTATATTTTGGAGATTAATCCTTTGTCACTTGCTTTGTTTGCAAATATTTTCTCCCATTCTGAAGGTTGTCTTTTTGTCTTATTTATGGTTCCCTTTGCTGTGCAAAAGATTTTAAGTTTCATTAGGTCCCACTTGTTTGTTTTTATTTCCATTTCTCTAGAAGGTGGGTCAAAAAGGACCTTGCTGTGATTAATGTCATAGAGTGTTCTGCCTATGTTTTCCTCTAAGAGCTGTATAGTATAGTGTCTGGCCTTACATTTAGGTCTTTAATCCATTTTGAGTTTATTTTTGTGTATGGTATTAGGAAGTGTTCTAGTTTCAGTCTTTTACATGTAGCTGTCCAGTTTTCCAGCACTGTCTTTTCTCCATTGTATATTCTTGCCTCCTTTATCAAAGATAAGGTGACCATATGTGCATGGGTTTATCTCTGGGCTTTCTATCCTGTTCCATTGATCTATATTTTGTTTTTGCGCCAGTACCATACTGTCTTGATTACTCTAGCTTTGCAGAATAGTCTGAATTCAGGGAGACTGATTCCATCAGCTCTGTTTTTCTTTCTCAAGATTGCTTTGGCTATTCGGGGTCTTTCGTGTTTCCATACAAATTGTGAAATTCTTTGTTCTAGTTCTGTGAAAAATGTCATTGGTAGTGTGATAGGGATTGCAGTGAATCAGCAGATTGCTTTGGGTAGTATAATCATTTTCACAATATTGATTCTTCCAATCCAAGAACATGGCATATCTCTCCATCTGTTTGTATCGTCTTTAATTTTTTTCATCGGTATCTTATAGTTTTCTGCATACAGGTCTTTTGTCTCCTTAGGTAGGTTTATTCCTCGGTATTTTATTCTTTTTGTTGCAATGGTAAATGGAAGTGTTTCCTTAATTTCTCTTTCAGATTTCTCATCATTAGTGTATAGGAATGCCAGAGATTTCTGTGCATTAATTTTGTATCCTGCTACTTTACCAAATTCATTGATTAGCTCTAGTAGTTTTCTGGTAGCATCTTTAGGATTCTCTCTGTATAGTATCATGTCATCTGCACACAGTGACAGTTTTACTTCTTCTTTTCCGATTTGGATTCCTTTTATTTCTTTTTCTTCTCTGATTGCTGTGGCTAAAACTTCCAAAACTACGTTGAATAATAATGGTGAGAGTGGGCAACCTTGGCTTGTTCCTGATCTTAGTGGAAATCATTTCAGTTTTTCACCATTGAGAACGATGTTGGCTGTGGGTTTGTCATATATGGCCTTTATTATGTTGAGGAGAGTTCCCTCTATGCCTACTTTCTGGAGGGTTTTTATCGTAAATGTGTGCTGAATTTTGTCAAAAGCTTTCTCTGCATCTATTGAGATGATCATACGGTTTTTCTCCTTCAAGTTGTTAATATGGTTTATCACATTGATTGATTTGCATATATTGAAGAATCCTTGCATTCCTGGGATAAACCCCACATGATCATGGTATATGATCCTTTTAATGTGCTGTTGGATTCTGTTTGCTAGTATTTTGTTGAGGATTTTTGCATCTATGTTCATCAGTGATATTGGATTGTAGTTTTCTCTTTTTTTGTGTGACATCCTTGTATGCTTTTGGTATCAGGGTGATGGTGGCCTCATAGAATGAGTTTGGGAGAGCTCCTCCCTCCATTATATTTTGGAAGAGTTTAAGAAGGATAGGTGTTAGCTCTTCTCTGAATATTTGTTAGAATTCGCCTGTGAAGCCATCTGGTCCTGGGTTTTTGTTTGTTGGAAGATTTTTAATCACAGTTTTAATTTCAGTGCTTGTGATTGGTCTGTTCATATTTTCTATTTCTTCCTGGTTCGGTCTTGGAAGGTTGTGCTTTTCGAAGAATTTGTCCATTTCTTCCAGGTGGTCCATTTTATTGGCATATAGTTGCTTGTAGTAATCTCTCATGATCCTTTGTATTTCTACAATGTCAGTTGTTACTTCTCTTTTTTCATTTCTAATTCTGTTGATTTGAGTCTTTTCCCTTTTTTTATTGATGAGTCTGGCTAATGATTTATCCATTTTGTTTATCTTCTCAAAGAACCAGCTTTTAGTTTTATTGATCTTTGCTCTCGTTTCCTTCATTTCTTTTTCATTTTTTTCTGATCTGATCTTTATGATTTCTTTTGTTCTGCTAACTTTGAGGGATTTTTGTTCTTCTTTCTCTAATTGCTTTAGGTGTAAGGTTAGGTTGTTTATTTGAGCTTTTTCTTGTTTCTTGAGGTAGGATTGTATTGCTATAAACTTCCCTCTTAGAACTGCTTTTGCTGCAACCCATAGGTTTTGGGTCATCGTGTTTTCATTTTCATTTGTTTCTAGGTATTTTTTTTATTTCCTCTTTGATTTCTTCAGTGATCTCTTGGTTATTTACTAGTGTATTGTTTAGACTGATGTGTTTGTATTTTTTACATTTTTTTCCTGTAATTGACATCTAGTCTCATAATGCTGTGTTCGAAAAGATAGTTGATACAATTTGAATTTTCTTAAATTTACCAAGCCTTGATTTGTGACCCAAGATATGATCCATCCAGGAGAATGTTCCACGAGCACTTGTGAAGAAACTGTATTCTGTTGTTTTTGGATGGAATGTCCTATAGATATCAATTAAGTCCATTTTCTTTGATGTGTCATTTAAAGTTTGTGTTTCCTTATTTATTTTCATTTTGGATGACCTGTCCATTGGTGAAACGGTGTTAAAGTCCCCTACTATGATTGTGTTACTGTATATTTCCCCTTTTATGGCTGTTAGCATTTGCCTTATGTATTGACGTGCTTCTATGTTGGGTGCATTAATATTTACAATTGTTATATCTTCTTCTTGGGTTGATCCCTTGATCATTATGTAGTGTCCTTCTTTGTCTCTTGTAACAGTCTTTATTTTAAAGTCTATTTTGTCTGATATGAGAATTGCTACTCCAACTTTCTTTTGATTTTCATTTTCATGGAATATCTTTTTCCATCCCCTCACTTTCAGTTTGTATGTGTCCCTAGGTCTGAAGTGGGTCTCTTGTAGACAGCATATATACGGGTCTTATTTTGTATCCCTTCAGCCAGTCTGTGTCTTTTGGTTGGAGCATTTAATCCATTTACATTTAAGGTAATCATCGATATGTATGTTCCTATTACCATTTTCTTAATTGTTTGGGGTTTGTTATTGTAGGTCTTTTCCTTCTATTGTGTTTCCTGCCTAGAGAAGTTCCTTTAGCATTTGTTGTAAAGCTGGTTTGGTGGTGCTGAATTCTCTTAGCTTTTGCTTCTCTGTAAAGGTTTTAATTTCTCCATTGAATCTAAATGAGATCCTTGCTGGGTAGAGTAATCTTGTTGGAGCACCAAGACCCTTTTGAGAAGTCTGAAGTCTTATGCCAGCATTCAGTAGGTGTTCTGTAGGAGTTGTTCCATATGTAGATGTATTTTTGATGTATTTGTGGGGAGGAAGGTGATCTCCACATTTTACTCTTCCGCCATCTTGAAGGTACGACCAAATATGGACTTTAGAATCACAGGTTCAAAGAGCTGGCTACGCTCCTCGCCAAACTGTGGTAATTTGGTTAAGTTAAGTAAGCTCTCTATGCCTCAGATTCCTTGTCTGTGAGGTGGGAATCTATATATTGTGGGCCTGGGGAGCATTATAAGAAGAGATATGAAAAACTCCTAGAGCCATTCCTGGCATATAAGGGGCACCTGAGTTTATCTCCCCTTTCCCTCCTTCTGTACTATTGGTATAAGAGCACACTCATGTCTTCAATAGTAGAAGATATTTCCATATTTACTTACTTACTTATTTAGCAGGCAATAGTGAATCTAGTGAATGTTGACCTCAACTCAAGCATGAGTGGTCTCTAACAAAGATTTACTTATGGTAACTTTGCTTCATTCCACAATCATTTATAATATTTACATTTCATAATATGATAGTACAGATTTAAACCTGAACAACTCACAAGTATATAACTGATGACTTTGGCTTCACTTACAATTATTGATCTAAGCCTTCTGTGTAAAATCCAGCAGCAGTCAGCTCTTGGCTAAGCATGTCAGCTGGTTAGGATGGAGATATTAGGAAATTAGGGAAAATCTCTTTTTTTTCTTCAAAACCTCAGGTGAACTGCAATCCAATTTCAGAAATGATTTATTTGGTTCATGGGCCAATATATTAGACAGCCATGGTTTTAAGGAAATCTTGGCTGAGAATGGCTAGTTAATGTCAATTATGGCCCTGCTTTAAGCATATTCTTTTTTGACCTCTTAGTCCTGTGAGGTCCTGAGTCCTCCCTCTCTCTTCCATCCTGGCTGGTGTTTGATTGGTCAGTTTTTGCATCAGAGTTGACCTCCTGATTGCAGAGTTCTCAGGCTCTCTGCCTGAAATTACTCAAACTTAGCATGAGGGCTTTCTACAACTGCACAGATTTGGTCAGCCATATTCCTATTGTTCTGATAATTTTTGATTCTATTTACTATTACACAAATTCCTGTAACAGATAATTCTGGAGGCATGACACTCTTCAACTGTAAACTTAACCTGTTAATTTTACATTAAAAATCACTCCTTTTACCAGTGAATGTGATCTGTAGATGATACTATGAGAAAAATGTATTATTTTTCATGTCCTTAAAAGGGGAAAGAAGGAGTACCAAGCTGTGTTTCCTGGAAGATTTTTCTCTGTTACTCAAAAAGTTTCCTCTAGAATTATTTCTTTCTGCTCCTATCAAATTTTTCCCCCTGCCCCCAGTTCAACAGCTGGGGTTAAATCCTGTCCTTCTGCTACCTCATATGAGTTTGCTGCTTAATATATGTACATGTATATATACATGCATACTTACATGTATAAACACACATGTACATAATATACATACTTTATACACACATATATGTATATATTTATATATCATTAAATTTTACCATAAGAAACAGTGACATTTGCAGGAACTCAAATCATGGCAAAATTGGTTTTCTAATTAAGTCACTGCAAGTTGTTTTTCTCAGCAGCTCTGCTCTCATATGAATCCCTTCCTCTCCTGAATCCCATGCACCATCCATAGCTTGTTCCCTTTCTTCCCATTGTGCCATCCTTTATCAACAGGAGTAGTCAAATCAACCCTTGGAGTGTTCTTAAAAGCACCATATACCCAACAGAAGAGCACTTGAATTACTCTGTATACCAGAACCTGCTGTACATCACAACAGATTATTAGCAGAGACCAAAAACTAGGACATGATGTGATCTTATAACCCATCAGAAACTGTCACCCGAGAGCACTCCTTGGTCCATTTATTGTATCTCCCAGAATCTCATTTCTACCAACTAAATTAGTCAGGCACTTACAGTGTTCTTGGATGCAAATGACTTCTGACCTTAAGGTAGCCATCCAGCTTCTTTCTTTATAGGCACCATATATTTATCTTTTTTCACAGGGGCCTAATAGCCTAAGGAAGGTTGTATTTCATTCTCACATCAAATAGTTTAGGGTCAGAAGGACTGAGCAGCCTCCCTTCACACTGACCTGCCTTCAGAAGAAAGTCATTTTGAAAGAATATAGGAACGATAAGCCATATATCAATGTGCTTGCCCTACAGGCCAAGTACGTGATAAGTGAGATTAGATGGTAGAACCTACCAAAATGTAGTTGGGTCTTACAAAATGTGGCAGGTGAGAAGAAGCTTCACAAGGTGATACCAAAGGGAGAAGGCAGGATTAGAGATAGTTATTTAGAGCAGCTTTGAAAGGAATAGTTGCATAGACACAAACACGGGGGTGAGCTTACTAAAATGAGAGTTATGACAAAAAATTCCAACTTCATGGCCATGCTCCTATACATATACATTTTTCCTACAAAAGAGATATTTCCACAGGAATGAATAGCTGCTCTAAAATGGCAATTAAACTGTGGTATCTAAACAGACATTACACCTTCAAATAGATTAAAAACTCACACATCAGAGATGCAAAAGTCATATAACTATCCCTCTGCCAGTTATATAAAATAGCAAAAGTAAATGTATAACATTTAGCATATTGACTCATATTACTATGGGTATTTGTTTTCAGCCATTTCATACTTTCTAGATGCAGTAAAGACTTGGTTACAAATTATTAGCATACTAACATTCCTCTAAGAAGAGTATTGACCTTCCTTACTGTAGCAGAAAACAATTTAATTGAGTTCAGAGGCCAGGGTTTGAATTCCACTCTGTGCCATGACTGAAACACGTTGTGTAACCATGCTGATCCTGACACACGTGCTTACAGGGATGCCTTGAGAGTCAAGTACTCTGGGGGGCACCATACAAATGAAAGATATTAGTACATAAAGCTTTGGGTACTCAAGAAAAGTTAGGTATTTTACCCATACGGCCATAATTAATGGATTACAGAGTCAAAATATTTTCAGTGCTGTTCTTAGACTCTTTTGCTTCTCACTGAATCAGTTTGTTTCTCAGGAGGGTATGGATGTTGCTGTCACCATCAGATTAAGAGCACATTTTATGTCCAGGTATACAATTTTGGGTAATATATTTATGCATATTTTGCATTTTATTTTTGCTCTACATTAAGTGACATTAATTGAGTATTAGTATAGTAAGCTGTTAAATGAAATATATAGTTAGTCCCTATTAATTCAGGTAATAAATAAAGTTAGGAAGCACCCTCCTTTTCTGTGAGAGGGGGAAACAGCATCAGCACATACAAAGATCTCAGTAATTCAATAGCATCAAGGTGCTCAAGAACTAAAATGAAGTTCCTGAGCAAAATTATTTGCTGAGGAGAAAAGAGAAATTAAATATAAGAAGGTAGAATTATCATTACCTGTGTCCTCTAAGTAAAAGTTAGGGATCAAATCCCCCTAGAGTTTTGGCATATCTTGTAAGAAAAGCCAGTTCCTTACATTTTCCTGTTATTCTATATACAAGTTCTGTATCTCCCTACAGTGAGGCTCCAATAAGGACACAGAGAGCAGGAAGGTTTCAACAAGGACGCACTTTCTGTATATGCTCTGACTTCGTACGCCTTCCCAGACTGAAGACTGCCTCTCTCAGGCTTTCTTGAAGCCAGGATTCTGCACGAAATTACATTTCCCCAAATTAAATCACTCAGATAAGATGAGAAAGATGCAAGCAAGGGCGTGGAGGCCTGAGGTTTTTCTGCTTTGTGTAGAGAACCAGTTCCCAGCTTTCTGAGTGTCAAGAGGCGGCTGCACCAGTGGTGGCAGCAGCCATATTCTGTGTTCCCCACTCAGGCAACAGCTTCCTGGATGGTGCTGCTGGCTTCCCTATCCCAGCTTTCTGATCCTTGGGTTGCTGCTACAGCAGTGTGTTCTGGGACTACAGAATTTCATTAGCAACTTCCTGATTCCTTCCATCCCTAATAGCAGCAGCATAACTGGGGACTCAGCTCAGCACTGCTCTGGGAGTTGCTCCTAGAGGTCAGGCCTCAAGTCGCCTCCTCCAGCCTTGCAGCAATTTTATCTTGTAAGCACCTAATTCCCTGTATTACATTCCATTCAGCTGAAAATATTTAAAGCAGGTTCTATTTTAGGAACTAAACACTATGATGAACGTTTGGACTCCAATGCCTACTTCAAGTAATCGGTAATGGCTGCCTAACGCAATGTGTTTAGAACTTTGAGAGTGAGGTCCAAACTCCATGGAAAAGATTTATTTTATACCTGGCCTGGGAGCATTACACATTTGCCACCTTAATATACATTAGCCTCACGTAACAAATTACTCTGTGTGTGTGTGTGTGTGTGTGTGTGTGTGTGTGTGGCATGTTTATGTACAAACAGATATAAAATTTGAAAAGATAGGTAAAATTTCAAAATTTCGTTTTTGTTCAGATACAATGAAAATGAACTAGGCATACCAAATTAAACAAAGACTGCATAGAGGGAAATGTTAGATTTATTCACAGGAATGCTAAATGAACCATATATGAGTTATAATTTATTATACTTGAAATAGCAAAAGTTACTTCAATACAACCCTACTAGTCTAAATCCCATCTTCAAGGATGCAAAGGTCTGGCCATTTTGTTCTCTGAACTTGCTGAACTGCTCACTGCTGGAAATGATTTTAAAGGATTAATTTTAAAGAAACTTCAAATCGAAAACCAAACTGTTAGAAAAGAATATAACAACAAATAACAACCCCTCTGTTTCTGTTACTTTGAACCATTTGCCTTGGTAAGGTAGGTTGGTGAAGGGATTTTTTTTCCCCATTCTGAAAGGCAATCATTTTTTTCCTGAGAGTGTTAATACTTCAGTCATTTAAGCTTCCTAATTTGATACTTTTTGGTTAAGAAGGAAACCTTAAGTGAGGAAAGGAAATGCTGAGAGGAAATTACTTGAACAGAACTTAATAGTTTTGTGATATGAAGCTGTGATCACATTTTTTTCACAGTATGAGTCAGTCATATAAATGTTTGGTTTAGTTAGCTTCTTAATTTGATATAACACTAAACTGGGCAAAATTTGTCAGCAAAATGTTATTTTTCATCAGTTAAACCAAACTGATTTCATTATTAATATAGCATCTCATATATGCAAGTGAAACTGACTTAAGTGGGCTTTTGGTCAGCATAAAGCTCATTTTTAAAAGTATGTTTTTAAATGAATTACTATCCCATGCTATAATTTCAATAACCCTGTCTCCTACATGGGTATCTGAAGATCATGGTTATAGTTACTATTAGTGTCAACATAAGTAGGGTTCATTATGAAACTCTCTGGGGATTTCTAAAGTGATTACATTCTCTTTAAAATCCACAAAAAGGGGGCTTCCCTGGTGGCGCAGTGGTTGAGAGTCCGCCTGCCGACGCAGGGGACACGGCTTCGTGCCCCAGTCCGGGAAGATCCCACATGCCGCGGAGCAGCTGGGCCCATGAGCCATGGCCACTGAGCCTGCGCGTCTGGAGCCTGTGCTCTGCAATGGGAGAGGCCACAACAGTGAGAGGTCCGCGTACCGGAAAAAAAAAAAAAAAAAAATCAACAAAAAGGAACTCTTCAAAAGATAACAATCCAACGAGATGAGATGGGAACCATCTGCTTCACTTACAAATCATATCCTTATTTTTTGTGTTATGTCATTGCTGTTCTGTCCTATTAGCACCAAAGAATGAAATTCAGAAAGGTTGTTTTTTACAGCTTTTTATCTTACAAAAATGGAAAAGAGGTTGAACATCAACTATTAGAGTAACCTCCTGCCTAATCTCTGGCAAAGACCCCCATCAAATCCAATTCCTCAAACTACCTTTCTTCATGCAATCAAGTATGTTCCCTGATGGTTTCATGTTATGAGCAAATACCCAATACTAACTTTTTCTTTTGAATTTTACACCAATCTTTTTCATTTTTCTATTACCCTCAAGCATACAGAATAGGTGGTAACCAGCTTGGAACCTGGAAGGCTTCCATGACCAAGAATATCTCCTGACTCAGGTGCCATAGTGATTAAAAGTTTACTATTACAACAAACAAACCAACTAATTTAGCTCATGATAACAAATGCCAACTTACAGTGCTCTGATTAGCTTCTTATCAATTCAAAAAACCAAGAAATCCAGAGGTTCTGTGTATGCCTTTGGGTTATTGTGCCCTATTTTTACACGTAAAACTCTCGAGAAGGGTAGCATACTGAGTCCCTACAGCTTGGAAGGAATTGGCTTGGTAAACCTCTTTCCAAGTGGGTACAGGACAACATAGGATATAGGATCACTAGGATCCCTGAAGCCCTGGGAAAGAAGATAGTGCTTTATTTAATTCTCAGACATGATTCCCTGCTCCTAAACTAACTTTTCCCTAAGAGAAGTGAATTTATTTTTTTTCAAGTGCAAATCCATTTCTTCTTCCAAGGGAGCATTTCCAACAGAATTCAATTCCCTGATTCTCTGCCCTGCCTCGTATGAGGAGAATTCTCCTTTCAGTTTCTATTCCAGCTCCCACCCAACTAGACCCTAAGCCCAACCCATCCAGCAGCATGCTATTTTGTGACTTCAAATGGTGTGGCATAGTAGGAAATGTCGGGTCTTTGGAGCCAGACAGACCTTGGCTGCCGTCTCAACTCTATCACATACTGTATGATCTGGAGCAAGTTACTGAACTTCTCCGAGACAGTTTCCTCCTCTCTGTAATAGGGTTAATAATACCTACCTTACAGAGGCTGTGGTTGGCAGAATAAAAGCCCTTAAAGATGTCCACACACCATGCCCCAGAATCTGTGAATATGGTATTTTACAGACAAAAGAGACTGCAGGGTCTAGACTCCTTATCCTGGAAGATTGTTCTGGGCCCAATCTAATCATATGAGTCCCTAAAAGCGGAGATACTTTCCAAGCTGTGGTCATGAAAAGATGTGTCAGTGGAACAAGAAACATGGAGATGGCAGTATGAGAAAGACTCGACCTGCCATTTCTGGCTCTGAAGACGATGGAAGGGGCTTATGAACCAAGGAATAAGGATGGCCTTTGGAAGCTGAGAAAGTCAGGGGAACAAATTCCCTGCTGACCCCTTGATTTTAACCCAGTGAGACTTCTGTCAGACTTCTGACCTACAGAACTATAATATTTTAAATGTGTATTGTTTTAAGCTACTATGTTTGTGATAATTTGTTCCAATGGCAATAAAAAAACAATACAGAGGTGTTATGAGGAAGCATAAGTAGAGGGTCTACCACAGAGCCTGGCACAGATTAAGCCCTAAACAAGCATCAGTTTCCTCCCACAGTTTATCTAGGAAATTCTAATTCATGCATTCACAACAAGAAATAAAACAAAACAAAAAACACATTCTATGTGCCAGACACCATTCTAGGAGCTCTTGGAGTTTACAACCTAATCAAAGGAGCAAAATCGTTTTATATACTGCAGTAATTTTTCACTTTCTACACATACCAGACTCAAGCAGGCCATTTGATTTCCTCAACCACTGTGCCAAAGGCTCCCACACGTTCACTCTCATACACATCAGCAAGACCCACCAACAGCTGCACACCTCCTAGTCTTTTGACCTTGTGAGTCTGTTTCTGTAGAATTCTAAATGGAGAATATTATTTATGTTTTGTTTTGCATTCAGGAAGCAGATGGAAACTGAGTGTTACTGATAGGTTTGATCTTAGAGTGCCTGTCTCTGATCATAGGACCATACCAAATCCATCAAAAATACCACTATGACCTCACGATGGCAACAAAGCAAAGAGGCTCAAATCGATCACTTTCGAGGGTTAGCTGGGAGATGGGGAGAGGAGAGGGGAGAGAATGGCATTGCTGCTATTCCCCTTAAAGCTTTTAATAGATGGAAACACTGAATTAAACATCTATTTTGGTAAGTTCAGATTCACATCATTGAGCACAGGTGAACCAGGGCATAAATTCAAGCTGTTCTGTCAAAAGAGGAAGCGCTACAGAAGAGTCTGTTTAGACCAGCAGAGCCACCTGGCCTTGCCTTCCCCACTCCACCTTTCCTACAGCACTTGGTATTTTATTCGGACTCATAGTAGAGATGACACAATTCTCTGACCAGTCCTTGAGACAAAATGCTTTTGGATGCAAAGGACTAGGAAGTCCTTCATTATCCTGTCCATGCTGGATGCTGACCCTGCCCACTCCTCCTGGTAGGACTTATGGCAATTCTGCTTCTAGATGTCGAAATTAAAATCCCCTTTCTAGAGGTAGGAATCCCACCCCAGACTTGAGCAGCTGAGAGCTAGTATCCTCTGAGGAACACTCAGAGAAACGTATTCTCACCTTGTGATGACCTTTATAGTTTTACTCTGCTTCCACGTGTCCCTTGCAGCTATACTTGAATCCCAGTGACTACAGGGAGGACCTACTAGAGAGGTGCAGGCTTTTATCAGAGCATGGTCCCTGGTTAGATAGGTTAGGTTTTTCAGCAGGGGACTTGCCAGCCTCACAAAATAATGTTTGCCCCATAACTGAAGCATCCCACTGTCCAGAAAAATCAAGTCTCACTGTCGGAGAAGGAATCTAATCATTTCACTCAGGAATGATTCTGGGAGTCTGATGGATTGGCGGAGTTCTCCTTGTTGCTTCCCTTTCTTCTCTGCGTGTAAATGTGTGAATTTTTTTTTTAATGTTTTTATTGATGTCAAGACGTTGACATAAAAACAAGACTAATACTGTATGATTTGGGCCTCTGGTTTCCCACATCTCCCCATCTCCTTGAGCAACTGGCATAGCTGGAGGACTGTTTACTCTATGTCTTACTTCCCCCTGATCTTTGATGTCCCAGGATGTCAAAGGTTGTAAATTTAATATTGATTTTATAAAGTGGTTTTTCTCTAACATGTCAGTTATGATTAGCTTCAACCTGGAAGAAGCTCAGCCACTGATCTGGATTTGCACGCAGTGTGGCTCCCCAGCTCTCAGACTCTCTGAGTGAATGCTTTATTTATTAGAGTGGCAATGGTTTGTAAAGGCCAGGACAGCCCCCAGCCCTCTCTCTGCTCTGAGCCTCCAGCACCTGGGCCCTTACATTAAGCTTGAAAATATAAGTAGATCAGAGAGACGTATCATTTACTGGCATGTCAACAGACAGAAGAGTTTATAGATCACATTATACCCCAGTGGCTATAACCAGAGAGAGAGGAATGAGAAGTCTTACTTGGGTTTCCACCCCTCCCTTTCTTCAGTCCCCCAGTGCCCTCGTGTTCCACCACCAGGGTGGGGGCCACTGCTATAACAACAGTGATAAAAGCTGACATGTATTGAACACTTTCTATGTGGTGATCACTTAATAAACATCAGGCACTGTCCTGAGGGTTTCCACACATCATCTCATTTAATGCTTACATCAGTCCTATGAAGTGAGTATATATTATTACCACTATTGTCATTTAATACTATTATTACTCCCCTTTTACAGATGAAGGAACCAAAGAACGCCCAGGATCACACTGCTGTAGCTTTTGAGGTTGGCAGTCTGACCAGCTCTCCTGCCACAGCCCACATTCCCATCTCCAACACCATAATGAGTGCTTTATCACAAAACTGCAACAGACATTTTTGCACCAATCATGCTGAGGTTAACGCTTTGGTTTAGGTTAATGTTCTCTGTTCTCATCTTTTGAAACAAAGTGATCTCAGAGCAGAATAGTAGAATTCATCCCCAAATCCCGTTTCCTTTCTTAAGAAGAGGCAGGCAACTGGTGTGTTTATCCTGCTCCACTGACCTTCTCTCCCTCCTCACAACTTGGAAGAATTCCTCCCTAGAGGATGAAGCTGAGGAGACTCACCCCTTTGTGGCAGGAAGCTCTTCCTGAAGCTGTGAGGCCATGTCCCTGCTCATCAGCTGCTCACTGCAGGTGCTGCAAAGGGGCCACATGGCCTTCCAACTCAAGGAACTGGATCACAGCCTGCTTACTTTGGGAGATCTCAGCTCACTGTATTTTAACATCGCAGAGCCCTCCTTCCAGGAGGCTGACAGAGGGCACTTGGGCACTTTATCTCCCAAGTTAAATACGCTCCTTGAGCTTACCTGTGTGCCAAAGTCCTCCATTCTTTCCCCAAGGCTAAGATGGGCCAGGCCAAGAGTCTGTCTGGGACTGCTTTTCCTCATAGTTGCCTTCTTCTCTCTTCCTAGACAGTGGGAGAAAGAATTCATCAAGGCAAATTAAAGACAGTGCCAAATTCTTTGACATGCCTCTTATTAAGAGGTGAGATATCTATCCCATCCCTTTGATTCTGGGTGGGCTCTGTGACTGCTCTGACCAATAGAATACAGTAGAAGTAATGCTGAGCACACTTCTGGGCCCAGACCTTAAGAGATTGGCAGCATCCACCTCCACTTATTTGTCACGCATAATAAGCCAACTACTCTGCTGGAGAAAGCATACGGCAAGGCCCTGAAACTACATGGGGAGAGAGAGAGAGAGAGAGAGGACCCAGCTGAGCCTGTCAAGGGGCCAAATATGTAAGTAAAGTTGTCTTGAACCCTCCAGATTAGCCCAGATACCACATGAATGTCACCAAGTGATGCCAATCAAAGAACAAAGAAATGCCTGAATTCCTGACCCATAAAATTGTGAGATAGAATAAGATGGTAGCTGTTTTGCAGTAGTGGGTTATGCAGCAATAGATAACAAGTATAGGTACATAGGTGCCTGGGACAGATCACTTCAGCTTTTAAGGCTCCTGGACTTTGGGCATGCACTCACAGAGGGAAAGCTGCTCTGTCTAGCCTGACCCAATGCATTCAAGCATAGGGAAGAGCATGCTGCCTTCTCCAAATAACTCTTAATTTGTGACTTGAGACCATTTCTGTAAGACAATCACTGGTGTGCTGCCCTGTGGAGCAAATCTTCCCAACTGATTACACATTGTTAATGAAGGATTAATCCTTTAGTATATTAGCGTCTCATAAATCATGGACCAGTCGGAACCCAGGCCTAAGCGAAGCACACTGAGCCTATGCTTTGTTTTTTGCTTTAATTTCCTTAGTTACCATATTATTTTCAACAGTCAGAAGGTAAATATCTTCACTTCAGAAGAAGCACACAGAAAGCCCTGCTCTCAGGTAGATACGGGAGCACATTCTTTGTTGTAAGGCTTAAGAATTATGGTAAAAGACACAAAGATAGTCTCTTTTAGTTAGTAGTTTCCAAATATAATTTCACTCTTCTATTTAATTATATGTGTTTCAATGCATACTCTACTTTAAATGCCTGCGAGAAAACAGTATATTTTGGAAACATAATGTACTTTTTTGAGTATTCATGGTTTATTGGTCAAACCATAATATACTTTCATGGCAATGAGACAAATAAAAAACCACCTGAGAGAGAAATAAGGGAGACTTGATAAGTAGTCAGTTTGGTTTTATCCTCAAACTACACTGGCCCAAAATCTTTTTTGAAGTGAAGCTACTATGGATGTAATACTTATTTTCGACACTAAAGTTTCTGTTGTTTGTGTGTTTGTTTGTTGTCCAATAGAAACAAAACATAAAAGCTGGAGTAGAAACTTCTTTCGAGAGAATCCCATCCTCAAATTCAACAGACAGATGTGCCAGCCCTTGACTTCCCACATGCAGCTTATCATGGCTAGAAGTTTAAAGAAGAGACATTTCTGAGCCTTTTATTTCAGACTTAACCTGACCATCACAGACCACAGAACTCAGGGATCTTTGCTGGCATCAAGAGATCAGTTTCTGCAGCCAACCATGGGTTTTGTTTCAGGAATTAAATTAGATTTGGGAAGGAAGAAGAGGAGCTAGCAAAAAGACAAGGAAGGGAGAAGAACCACAAAAGGACAATGTCACATC
Source organism: Lagenorhynchus albirostris (assembly GCF_949774975.1). Taxonomy (NCBI): domain Eukaryota; kingdom Metazoa; phylum Chordata; class Mammalia; order Artiodactyla; family Delphinidae; genus Lagenorhynchus; species Lagenorhynchus albirostris. Next base: position 67,980,025 of record NC_083095.1, on the reverse strand, counting down.
AAAGGCAGAGGAGAGGACGACATTATTTTATCTGGGTAGTTAGTGGGATTTGGGTGCTTTTTGTATTCTTTGTATGGCTTAATTTTTTGTCATTAACATGTATCATCTATTTAAAAAATAAAAACAAACCAGAAAGTCAGGAAAAGAATATATGTCAAAGGAGTAGTCAAGAGGTTTTAAAGAGGCCCAGAGATCTAACAAGACAACTTCTCAAAAGAAAGGGACACCCCCCACCACCCCGCAATCCATCCCAAACTTTTTTATGGAGCATTGCTCTGTTGAGGGGAACCTCCCAAGAGCCAAAAAAAGAATGACTGGAAATACTGCTTTCTAATGCTTTAATGATTAATTGCTGAACCTTAAATCCATGGAGCTTCCCAATTTTCCCCCACTTTAAACATATCTCTGTATGGGGTAAGCCTGGACAATGTTGGAATGTTGTGAATTCAGAACTGAAGCTGTTTAGGGTAGTAATGCCGATTCCTTTAAATGTAACTGTAATATTTTTAAGATTTTCCAAGCTATACTGGATAAAAATCCACAGATAAAAACATTATACAGGGAATTCCCTGGTGGTCCAGTGGCTAAGACTCCGCACTTCCAGCGCAGAAGCCCAGGTTCGATCCCTGGTCAGGGAACTAGATCCCACATGCCACAACTAAGAGTTCACATGCCGCAACTAAAGATCTCGCATGCCACAACTAAAAAAAAAAAAATCCCACATGCCACAACTAAAGATCCCTCATGCTGCAACAAAGATCCCACGGGCGGCAACTAAGACCCAGCAAAGCCAAATAAATAAATATTTTTTAAAAACTTCATGCAATTGTTTCATGGTCAGCAAATGCTATTCAACGAGAAGTTAAAACTCATTTTATTGTATCATAATACAAACATAACCTATATGTACTAAGTGTAGCCTATCTTCATCTTATTCCATCTTATAAAATGTTTAGCATTTCCTCAGATTAAAAATTAAGCTTTCAAATTTAGGATGAACTATTTCACATATTGTGCTTTAAAATGTGCACGAAGTTTTACGAAATTCTTTTAGGCTGTATGTGAGGGAAAAAAATTCATTTTTTTCATTCCACTGGTTTAACTGAAGACACACAGGTTTTTCGGAGGCAGCAAGTTCTGGGTTTAATCACAAGACTTGCCACGTATTGGGCGTGTGACTTGGCGAATTACTTCAACAGCATCCCCTTAAAAGTATATATTAAATATCCTTTAAGCGGCAGGCATTGTGCTCACCACTGGGAACACAAAGAGAACACGGTACAGGTGGTCTCTCCCTCGTCACCTCTCTGGGCCCCCCTTGTCCCCTATGTAAAACACCTACCTTGTGTGACTGTTGTCAAGTTGGTAGGAAGACGAAGTACACTATTATCTTCAACATTGTCACAACACAGGGTAAGAGTTTGTCCCTTGCATGAAAGCCGGGGATCCCCGGGATGAGGAAAGGAGGTGTTACTTCCTGTATCATAAGCCTCATTTTCTCAGTTCACTTTTTTTTTTTTTTTTTTTGCTGTACGCGGGCCTCTCACCGCTGTGGCCTCTCCCGTTGCGGAGCACAGGCTCCGGACGCGCAGGCTCAGCGGCCATGGCTCACGGGCCCAGCCGCCCCGCGGCATGTGGGATCTTCCCAGACCCGGGCACGAACCCGTGTTCCCTGCATCGGCAGGCGGACTCTCAACCACTGCGCCACCAGGGAAGCCCTCAGTTCACTTTTTACTCCAGCCCCTGGGGCAGCGACCAGCCCAGCACGGGCGGAGCGGGGACCACGCCTGCAAGCCGCCCAGACCGCGGGTCTGCAAAGCGCTTCTGCGCACGCGCACGCTTACGCAGCGTGCTAACGCCGTAGCGGTTTGCCCGGAGGAGGAATGTCGGCCTCGCGGGATGTGGGCCAGAGGATAAAAGCCCAGAATTTCCAAGGCGCGCTCGGTAAGGCCCCTCAGACAAGGCCCCCAGATAAAGTCCACAGCAGCCACCAACTCAGGGAAGCACGTTTGCATTGACTTCCCTGCCTTCTCGGTTTCCCTTTCCTCAGTCTTTCCCTCCTCACCCCTGGATCCCTTCCCTCATGAGTTACACATGTGCAAACCCTTGTCTCAGGCTTTGCTTTAGAAGGAACACCAGGCTAAAACACTATCTATAGAAGGAAAATATTAACTAGGCAGAATTTTGTTGTTGGAGAGACCATACAGTGAAATTTTGTTAATGGAGAGACCATACAGTGAAATCGTATGCAACCATTAAAAAGAGTGAGGTAAGTGAATCCAGTTAATGTGAGAAATTTCCATGACATATTAAGAAAAACAAGATGTAGAGCAGTTATATAATATGAAATAACACAAAAAGTAGCCTCCCCCAAATCCTTATATCTATAGTAAAAATACTTATTTGAAAATGTATATATATAAGCATTTATTTTTTAGTTACACATGTAAACTTTAAAAAAGATACATACTAGTTTGTTAAACAGTTGGGGGTATGGGAATGGAAGGGAGGAGGTTAGTGAAACAGGAAAAAGGGGTCCTCATTTAAAAAACCACATGTAGGGCTTACCTGGTGGCGCAGTGGTTGAGAGTCCGCCTGCCGATGCAGGGGACCCAGGTTCATGCCCTGATCCGGGAGGATCCCACGTGCCGCGGAGCGGCTGGGCCCGTGAGCCATGGCCGCTGAGCCTGCGCGTCTGGAGCCTGTGCTCCGCGGTGGGAGGGGCCGCGGCAGTGAGAGGCCCGCGTACCGCGAAAAAAACAAAAAAAACAAAAAAAAACACATGTATAACATAATGTTATTATTCCATTCAGGTAAAACCATACAAATATGAGTATGTGCCTATGACAGATGAAAGGAGGACAGTCACCAACCTGCTGGGATATGGGATTTCAGGTAGGGTTTTACTTTCTTCCTCACACTTTTCTTGTTTTGAATTTTACAGTAAACACAGATTAATTATATAATCAGAAAAACATTAAAGCAATAAACATCAAAAAAAAAAAAAATGAAGAGGCTGTTTGTCATATTGGTTAAGAGTACATACTCTGGAGCCAGACAACTGTATTCAAATCTTGGCTCTGTCACTTATGATTGCATGATCTTGGGCAGGTTATTTCATTTCTTTGAGCCTCAGTTTCCTCATCTGTAAAATGGAGATAATGATAATATAGTACCTGATTCACTGGGCTAAGAAAATTAAATGGGAAATATAGGGCAAACTTTCAGAATGGTACCTGGCACATAATAAATGCTATATAGAGTTTGGCTATTATCATTTCTTTATAATTGATTATAGTAATAGAAAAATAGCTGAGATCTTAGGTGCTACAACCTTTAGTTAGGCAGGGAGAGGAGATATGCTTCACTGTCATCATGGCTGGGTGACCATTTACACACAGCCACTCCACTCCTGCAGCTAAGGCAGGAGAGAGGAAGGAAAAAGGAGGGAGAGAGAGAGGAAGGAAGAGGAGAACAAAGACAAAGAAAGAAAAAAAGGAAAGAGAAAAAATAGCCCCAGAGGTTCCACTCGGATGCTGGTGGGACAGGGTGGGCCTGGCAAACTTTGCCTTCTTCCCAGGTGTTCATCCTGGCCTTCCCAGCTTCCTGGTCACTTCACTTTTTCAAGAAGCATGCAAGTTCGTGTTGGTGATCTATTTTTTTCTTAATTGAGATGCAACTGTTAGTATAGTACATTTTGCTGACATTTGTGTCACACTTCCTAGATACTGATAAAAAATACTTTCAATTAGTTATAAATGAGAAGGTATACACAACAATTCTGAAACTGTGTCTTCATCAGAGTTTGCTTCCAAGTATGATACGTGTGGCTTTAGGGCCAATTCTTATTAATTGTGCGATGCAGTGTGCTGACACCCATGACCCATTTCCCCGTATCCAGTCACAAAAATACTTCTAATTAGCCATAAATGAGACTGTACACACAACATTTCCAACAGCCACTCTGTTCCTATCAAAGTTCACATCAGAGAAAACTTAAACTGTTGCCACTGAGCTGCCTTGCTCCAATTCCAGCAACTCCTATTTCAGAAATGCTTGGAAAAGGGAATCTTTAGATCTTACTGGGTAAACAGATCTGAGGTAGGTTTATTTCAGCCCAAGTTCTTTATTTGAGATACGTGTGCTCCTGAACCTGACTAAAATGCATACCATAGCCATTTCAAAGGCAGTGATAAAGTTACTTGGTTAAATATTTTGGCTAGATTTCCTGTTTCCAGAAGCCTGGGCTTTGTATTATGTGGCTTCTGCGTTTGCATGTGGCAACTGGCAGTATTGAATGACACCACATCTGCCAACCTCCATAAGAACCATGCCCCACAGGGAAGGCCCCAGGCACCTATTCACCGCTGTGCGCCACACAGATGGAGCACTCCAAACATCAATAACTGCCTTCAAATTCCTGGACCTTGAACTTTCTTTAGGAATCCAGGCTATAAGCCTCTTAAGATGATCACAGACCATCAAATACCTCCCACAGTTCAAAGTGTGGAGTCTATAAAATCACTTTATAGTTATAATTCAGATATTCTCCAAACTCAAGGCTGTGAAGCATTCTGATCTGCTCTTAGATTTCTGTATAAACTCTCCACCGTTTTATAACAGGCTTTGTCTTCTGTTGCTCTGTGCAAATAGCAATCCTTTACAAGTCATAAAGCCATGATTCATGCATGCACGGTACATTGCCGTGAAAGGGGAACTTTATGTAAGGGGAGAGAAAACAGTTCTGTTTAAACTTTGCTTACTTTCGCTACCGTTAAAAACTCATTAAATAGGATTCTGCCTTTTACTTGCCGAAGTGTTTAAAACCCCTTTTAATGAAAAATTCTAATCCTATATAATCACACCATAAGTACTTTCTTTCTGTTCAAAGAGGAAACAGTGTTAAATTTTAATGCATACCTCTGGCAGGCTATAATAAAAGTGCTCAGTCAGTTTTAAATCCGATTAGTGTAACTGTTACAGATTAGAGAAAAATCCCAAGTGATTGGAGCAAGTCCCCAACTCAAGGGAACTAATTTAGGGCCTGGGCCTGATCATGCCAGATTCCAAGGGAACATCAAGACCTGTATTCAGTTTGCCCAGAATTTGTTTAGTAGCTAATAAAACAAGGTCCTGTACCAGGTATTGCGGGGATATAAAGACAAGCTTTCAAATAGGAGGCAGGTGGGATGGAATGCAACCCCTTGTTTGTTACCCAAGTGACCCTTCTTGTACCCTGACTTATCTTTTCTCATGCAGATATTTACCTCAGTGCTTCTTAATGGGTGGGTTCGGTTGTGTAAAGCAGGAATATCAAAAACATCTGAAAATAAATGCATATGTATATTCAAATGTTTATATTTATGAGTGCCCTCCCACCTACCTCACTTTGCCCCCCTCCATAGTCTAATACGTGTAGAAGAGAGAGTATTTATCTAAATCCTCTGATCGCATGCCAAAATCTATGAAGGCACCTGCAATGAGCAATCAAAAATATTACCTCTGCAATTGTAATTCCCATGTCATCTGAGGTGAGAACCATTAAGTTGGCTGGACTCAAAATCAAGTGATTTGACATTGGGTCCCAGCTTTGCTGCTTACTAGTTGTGTGATCCTTACCCTCTATGAGACCCAATTTTATCATCTATAAATTAAAAATCATTGTATCTGCCATTCCTACATTTTAGGATTATTGTAAGGATCAGATTAATAAATCTGCAAAGTCTTATATGATGGTATGGTATTAACACATCTGGATTAGAAACACTTTGAAAGCAGTACTGTTCATCTTGCTTTTATATACATATCCTCTTTTATATACATATCCTAAGTGACTGCACATAGTGATATTTAATAATAGATGTCGATTCACATATGGATCCCTTAGAACCTTGGGAAAATAACAGCATATCCAACTAAACTGTTAGGAAGAGAACTGAAATGTCCTCCACCTGGGATATCATCTGCCTCCCAACTACCTCCGTACCTGGACACATTTTAAAGACAATGCCTGTTTGAAAGTCACAGCTGTGCGGGCCTTTATGCCTCTGAAATGGAAGGCTTTGGGCTCCAGAAAGTTATTATTCACCAACTTTCTTCTTTCATGGTCTCCGTTTTGTACCTCCAAACCAAGATGCTCACCTATACCGCTTCAAAGTCAAGAAAATATAACTCTGCCTTAGATAAATTAATGTTACTCAAGAATAGAGAATACTTTTCACCTTTCAAAAAACATCTAATGAGTGATAAGAAAAAAATTAATTTCTTCATTAAAAAAGGACCAGGAAAGGGAAATGAAAGCCAAACACAAAGCCGCCACAGTAAGAGAAGGGACAGCAAAACAATAAAAACAAGGATTCATGAATGCAGGAAGAAATTAAAACAAACCTGCAGGCCCTCTTAAATACAGCAGTCAGTCAGCTCCATGCATGCATCCCATATTTGAATTTTTATTTTACACTAAGTATTTTTGTATCTGCTCTGCCTAAATTTGGCCTCTTACCAAAGCCTAATGACTCTACTTTACGTTAAGCTTTTCGAAGGATCTAAACTTAAAACTAGAAGAAAAAAAAAAAAACTGTTAATTTATCTTGCAGGAAAAGGTGTTATAATTTGAATGAAAAACAGCAAGCAGACAGATTAAAAGGAGCTGGCACAAAGCTCGGGCAATAAGTAACAATTTTTTGTACCTGCAGGCTGAGAAGTTGTCTCCAGTGTCGTACGACGTTATTACCATCGCCTGTTTTCACTTGAACATTAGGTTCAAGTATAATTGTGTGAAGATTTGAATGTTCTCCACAGATTTACTATTTTAATAAGCTCATAATGTTAAGACGCTATATGTGTTGACAGTGGTACTTACACCGTATTAAGCAAACAAATCAAATCATTTTCTTTAAAACGCTAAGCAGCCTAATATGACCTTTCTACAGGCCCGGTCAGTTCTGAAACGGTCCCTTATAATAGTCTTCTCTCTGACCTTTCTGTCTTTTATTCCATCCATCAACAAAGGTACTGTCCTCACCTACCTTATGACCTTATTATTCCAGAAACTGCCCTTGTTGTAGTGAAGGCTGTGGAGCAGAGTGGGGCTACTATGAGCTATATTCATGAATATTCATGGTAACCAAAAATATGCTCATGTACCAAAAAGCATGGGTCATATCTAGTTCATAAATCTATTTTATGAAGTAGAATTCAGGGCTGGGTAGGATGTGGTCTGTATTAAAATAGCAGGAGATGTTAAATCCATGCACAAGCAGGAGGGCGAATCATTGGTACAGGTGATGCTAAGGTCAGAGGCACTTGAAGGTTGACATTGAGTTCAACATGGAAATAAAAAGAGGGTAGTGTCTCCAATTTTAGCAGGTCCTTTTGGACCTCTTCTTTATTTTAAGAAACAGTTGAATACAATTTTTAAAATTCTGGGCCCATTGTAAAAACAATTCAGAAATACAAGCATGAGAGAAGAAAATATCAGTGATTATATCTCTCTGAAATGATTTTGGTATTGATTTTAGATCTCACTATTCCAGGCTTCTTCTGTGCGTGTTTGAATGAGTTAATCTGGCACACACTGATTTTTAAGTTTCTTTCTTTCACTTAGTGTCTTGTTAACATCTTTCCCTGTGTTCACATATTCTCCAACTACAAGAACCCTTTAATAGCTGTATAATATTCCATTGAGAAACACTGTGTTGCCCATGGTCGGCCATTTAGGTTGTCCCCACAGCCCAATTATGATGTTGATGAATTTATAGCAAATTCTTTTTGAATACCTAAGCCTGTCTATCTGGACTCCTCATAAGACATTTTGCAACTCTTAAAGCCTCTGACTTTTGTGAATTTAGCAACTCAGACTTTTCTATTCCATTTAATTTTTTTTTATGGAAAGACAAATTAATTTAGTTTCCCAAGGTAAACAACTCAAAAATGGCAGAGCCAAGATTGGGACCTGGACAGGAAGGTCCTATATCTTTACCACAATATATTATCCACTCCCCCCCACAAAAAAAGCAGTGAAACAAAAGACTGTCATCTGTCCCCCTTACCTAATTTTTCCCAGATCTCTAGAGCTATTGTACTTTTTTTTTCTTCCAAGTTTTTCATGGAAGATGACATTAGCAAGGACTACAAAATTCCACGAGTCTATCCAAAATTATGACAATTCCCATCACATTGTATATAAATCCACCAATATATAACAACAAAAAAAAACTAGTTGGAGATATAAGTCAGTGGAAGGGTTTTTATTTGGAAGATAAACTTGCATTTGCACTAGTTTATATTTAAAAGGTGTAAAAGCTTCATAAACTTCACTTCATCAACCATTACTTGACATACCAGTTTATTGAGGTAGTTAAGTGTGGCAGACTGTCAGCAAAGATGGCTCTGGTAATCCCTCCCATCTCTTGCAATGTGACTTTGCTATGTTTCTCATCAAGAGGTGGAGTTTGTTTTTTTTCCCCTCAAATCTAGATTTGGCCATATGACTTTCTTTGGCCAATGAGATATTCAAAAATATAATATAAGCAGAGGCTTGAAAAGTGCTTGCACATTAGGGCTTACCCTCTCTTGCTGTTGGGAATTTCAAGATCACCCTACAAAGAAGCCCAAGCTGGCCTGCTGCAAAGACTACAGGAAGGAGAAATGAGGCATCTTTGACAGCCTGCTGAACTTCCATTTAATTTTAAGGCTATATTACACACACACACACACACACACACACACACACACACACACACCTTTTACCTCGAAATAAAACCCCTCAAAATAATTGCATCTACATCAATTAACATTTTACTTTTGTAATTCTATAATGTGCACTTCATGTAATTTGTTTCTGCAACATCATCCTTACAATAAAGATATGAAATAATATACACACTTAAGAAACACTGCACGATAACTTCCGCTTCATCCAAAGACAATTCTCATTTATTGATTGACTCATTCAACAGATATTTATTGAGTACCTGTTGTATAACTTGCACTATGCCATATGCCATGGCAGAAATATTTAAGCATCCACGCTGGGTATGTCTTTATTTCAAAGCCAAAGCCACCAGGGAATGTTTATGTTTTTCCTACATTTTCCTCAAATATCAGAAGCAGCACTTAATTTATGTTATATAAAGATGTAACTCTACTTTTGAGTGGCATGTGGACCTTTTTCAGCTCGTTGACCAATTAATTAATAACGAGAAATTCTAACAAATCTCTCTTGACAGAAGTATAGTCTGTAGCAATCTGGACCAAATCTCAAGGATTTTCAGCAGTTCTATATTTCTTTGGGCCCTTAGATAACAGCTAATAGATATAAGTTAGGCCAAGAGGCTCACCTTGATAAATGAGATGGGCAAATGAGCAGTTACATTAACAATCTTTAAGAGTCTCACCACCTCCGCATGAAGTTCTAGGACATGTCCATCATGATCATCCAGTACCTCTCTTGCATATCCTCATGCTAAACTGTGTTCCTTTATCCCATCATTTCACTTTTTAATATATCTACCTTCACCTTCTCAGTTCTTCATTGATTCAGCTCTAAACCTATGATTCTACCCATCCTATCTCCCAGCCTTCAAACACCCTTCCAAACTCCCATTAGACTAAACAATGGCCCTCTCCCAGCAAATGCTTCAAAGAACTCAAAGCTGGCCACCTTCTCAAAATCATTCCTGACTGATTAGAATGAAAAGCAGCTTTCCAAAGCGTTCCATCTCAACAGCATGCCATTCCCCATGGAAAGTGTATTTGGATATAGATAGTGTTGTTACATATGTATGAGAATATGTTTTACTTATTCACCTGCCTTTTTTCAGCCTGGTTGTGAGCCCCTAAAGACTGAGAACATGTTTTTTCTCCACTCTATAATGATCCCACCCCCACAGAGTCACACTGCTAAATGTTAGTGCCACCCTTCTTCAAGGCAGCTATCAGTAATTACAACATTTTAACTGTCTAGGTCTAAATACAGATTTTTTTAGAGTGGGAGGCAACATTAGAGGTTACCTAGTCCATCACCTTCTGTTTTTAAAGCTCACATTTATTTGATGTTTACTACATGCTAGTGAATTATCTCATGTGATCCTCATGAAAACTCATAGGGTAGGAACTCTAAATATCCCTATTTTTGTGTGCATACCAAAACCCTCCTTATGCCTTTCCACAGTAAAGTATACATAAATGAATGAATTAATAATAGCTCAACCTAGGATCATTACTAGAGTAGGACAGCAGAGGCATCTGGGGAACAAGATTCCTCAGAATGGGAGAAGATATTTGCAGACAAAGCAACTGACAAAGGATTAATCTCCAAAATGTATAGACAGCTCATGCAGCTCAATATCAAAAAAGACAAACAACCCAATCCAAAAATGGGCAGAAGAACTAAATAGACATTTCTCCAAAGAAGATTTACGGATTGCCAACAAACACATGAAAGGATACTCAACATCACTAATCATTAGAGAAATGCAAATCAACACTACAATGAAGTGTCACCTCACACAGGTCAGAATGGCCACCATCAAAAAATCTACAAACAATATATGCTGGAGAGGGTGTGGAGAAAAGGGAACCCTCTTGCACTGTTCATGGGAATGTAAATTGATACAGCCACTATGGAGAACAGTATGGAGGTTCCTTAAAAAACTAAAAATAGAACTACCATATGACCCAGCAATCCCACTACTGGGCATATACCCTGAGAAAACCATAATTCAAAAAGAGTCATGTACCAATATGTTCATTGCAGCTCTATTTACAATAGCCAGGACATGGAAGCAACGTAAGTGTCCATCGACAGATGAATGGATAAAGATGTGGCACATATATACAATGGAATATTACTCAGCCATAAAAAGAAACGAAATTGAGTTATTTGTGGTGAGGTGAATGGACCTAGAGTCTGTCATACAGAGTGAAGTAAGTCAGAGAGAGAAAAACAAATACCGTATGGTAACATATATATATGGAATCTAAAAAAAAAAAAAAAAAGTGGTTCTGACGAACCTAGGGGCAGGACAGGAATAAAGACGCAAATGTAGAGAATGGACTTGAGGATACGGGGAAGGGGAAGTGTAAGCTGGGACGAAGTGAGAGAGTAGTATTGACATATATACACTACCAAATGTAAAATAGATAGCTAGTGGGAAGCAACCGCATAGCACAGGGAGATCAGCTCGGTGCTTTGTGACCACCTAGAGGAGTGGGATAGGGAGGGTGGGAGGGAAACGCAAGAGGGAGGGGATATGGGGATATATGTATATATATGGGGGTATGGGGATATACAGCTGGATATGGGGATATACAGCTGATTCACTTTGTTATGTAGCAGAAACTAACATAACATTGTAAAGCAGCTATACTCCAATAAAGATGTTAAAAAAAAAAAAAGAAGGCACTCTCAGGGTTTTGTAAGCACCTCCTTAAATTTCACACTGTAGGTGCCTCTCTGGCCTCACCCTAGTCTCAGCCCTAGCCCAAGCCTTACTGCATGTTAATTTCTGCTCTAAATATATTGACATATTTAATACTCACAACAGTCCTGTGAGATAGGACTGAAATTGACTTCAGTCCTAAGAGTACATCCAAGAAGTTCATAGACAAATGTGTCAAAATTCAAAAGTTGGATTGATCATTTAAAATATCAGCCATTTTACTTGAATGCATTTATGTATGTTTCGTGTCTTCTTCCTGGAATAACAGTGTCTGAAGACAGTGCTTTTTAAGATTAGCCTTATGCCACATCTAACCCCACACATCAATCCAGGCAGTAAGTAAATAGAACGCTATAAAATGTTGGGAAATATAAATATCTTTACTTTTCATATTTACTTTTTATACTTTTATTTTTTAACTCATTTCACTATTTCGGGAAATAAAAACATGAAACAGTATAGTGAAATGGAACAATCTAGCTAGATATTGGAGCTAGACAGGACTGATTTTGAACACTACTCCTGCATGGACTTTAGAAATCAGTTACCTGCTTTAATCTAAGTGATCTCATTTTGTAAATTTTTATGAGGATTAGGCATACTGTATGTAAAAATTATACAGTGACAGCATTTGTCACACACTCAATGTGTAATAACTTTTATGGTTTTATCATGTATATTTTTGGAACAGAATCATAGTGTAGAAACTATGACAACTTGATATAACATCACAAATCTAGTGTAAAATGTGACCAATTTAGACAAATCGAGTACTGAAGAGTCATATATCAGTCAGGATAGGCTAAATTATGCTAAAGTAACAAATGAAAACCCCAGCTTGCAGGAGCTCAGCTTCAGCTACTCAGGGATTGGGGCTGACAGAGATGCTACCTTCTAATACCTGCTCCTTCTGGAACATGCAGACTCCTCTGTCGCCAGCAGAATAAGAGGGCCCTGGAGTGTCTCACATTGCTAAGTACATATTGGTAAAGGAAATGATATACACCACTTCCACCTACAACCAATTGCAAAAACTAGTCAACAAGGTCCCATCTAACTGCAAGGTGGTAGAGAACTGTAATCCTCCCATTTACTTGGATATCTCCCAATCAGACATTGCAAGCACTAAAAGCTTCTACCATAAGACATGTCTCTTTGTCTAGAAGACCATCACAAAGTCTTTAAATTCTGCAAACAACTGGATGGCTGTTTCCCCAAGTCGTTTTTATTCTCATTGTTAAAGAAGCCGTAGAACTAAGTTTGTAATTAATTTTTTTTAAGTTTTTAAGAAATGCATTTTATCCTCATTTTGACTTAGCACAGGCTGATCTGGTATTTGGTCAGTTTGGGTGTGAGGAAAAGAATTACAAATAATCATCACTGGAGCTGCCCGGAGTATGCCAAAATGTCATCCAGAGAGGAACTTTGCATAACAAAGTGTTAAGTGAAATACTACCAGGCAAAATAAGGTAATGCTCTTTTGCTGTCTAGCACCACATAAGATGCTAACTGAAAGAGTAAATAAAAACACTCAGCGTGCATTTAGCTTTCATAATTTACCTTCTGCAAGGTTGATTTAGAGTATGCAGAATATGCCACATTATTTAGGCTGTAAAAAGGAGCTGCTTTATACTACCTGCCACGTACAATTATAATAATCTGTCAGACAAATATAATTACAGAGTGTGATGTCTGTTTGAGTGTGAAGGCTTTGATTGTGTGGTATTGTCTGCTCTACACAGTGGCACAGCATAAACAATTGTACTCTGTGGTAACTCTCAGCCAGGACTAATGCTCCACATCAGGAACGCCCCATCAAACAGCACAGATGGTTGGGTTTGGGTTTAAGACTGTTGGCTTTGTTTGTTTGGTTTTTTCCCCCAGGGATTTTTCCAGGGCAAACTTGACCACAATAAGCCTTCTGCAATACAATGTGGTAGGTCTCTAAGATATTATTAATAAATCATAAAAGGGAATGATAAGGAGACTAAGGCAGTATATGGTCAGTTAACAAGTACCAACCTGTTTTTTTTTTAACATCTTTATTGGCGTATAATTGCTTTACAATGGTGTGTTAGTTTCTGCTTTATAACAAAGTGAATCAGTTATACATATGTTCCCATATCTCTTCCTTCTTGCATCTCCCTCCCTCCCACCCTCCCTATCCCACCCCTCCAGGCGGTCACAAAACACCGAGCTGATATCCCTGTGCTATGCGGCTGCTTCCCACTAGCTATCTACCTTACGTTTGGTAGTGTATATATGTCCATGCCTCTCTCTCACTTTGTCACAGTTCACCCTCCCCGCTCCCCATATCCTCAAGTCCGTTCTCTAGTAGGTCTGTGTCTTTATTCCTGTCTTACCCCTAGGTTCTTCATGACATTTTTTTTTCTTAAATTCCATATATATGTGTTAGCATATGGTATTTGTCTTTCTCTTTCTGACTTACTTCACTCTGTATGACAGACTCTAGGTCTATCCACCTCATTACAAATAGCTCAATTTCATTTCTTTTTATGGCTGAGTAATATTGCATTGTATATATGTGCCACATCTTCTTTATCCATTCATCCGATGATGGGCACTTAGGTTGTTTCCATCTCCGGCTATTGTAAATAGAGCTGCAATGAACATTTTGAGTACCAACCATTTTAATGATGAAAAGTAGGTTGAGAAAGGAATGCATGGATCACTTTGACGATTAAGAAATAATTAGGTGACATGCCATGGGTTTAAAAGTTAAAGTAGTTATTTGTAGAGTAAGTTGTGATTGTAATTTATTACCAGACTATCGCACCAGCTGATAAAATGGAAAAGGTAACCATCATTAGAGCCTTTCATAATGACATTTAGTTACATTCGTGGTATGTTTGATTTTGAATTAGTTAATGGTCTACTTGTCATACCTCTATACAAAGTTAGATCAGGGTATTTTAAATTTAGTTTTCAACTGACGTTCTTCTGATCATTGTGACCTTCATACCCAGAGATTTTGCTGTGGGACTTCTCCACCAAGGACATCTTTTGCCCTTTGAAATGAGGCTTGCCTAGATGGGATTAAGAGGTGTCATTTACCAAATTCTGCTCTATTGCAATTCGTGTGGTAGAGAAGTTTAGTATCGTAATCCAAAACAGTACACTTAAATAAATGGTCAGCCCAAAGGAACAATCTGGATCTGGCATCTTGTTTTCTTTTAAATTACAAATATATAACATTCTGATGATATCTGAATCAGTTCAGAAAGATCAAACAGCTTTGCACTAACAACATGAGTTTCTTTCATCTCTAGAAGAGCATTAATATTCTATCCCAGCCATATGGGAAAAGAATCCCAGACATTTGTTCTTACACTGCTGATACCTTCATGCTATAGATGTCAAAGAATTTTCTTGATGAATCCACTATTGAGAAAGAATATTATTTTCATAATGTTCTAATGTTTGAGCCTTCCAATATAGGCTCCATGGAATATAACAAATCTACCATAAAATAATCACAGAATCATAAAGTCTTTGCAATTGAAAAGACTTCTGCCCAAATATTGGGTTGACCAAAAAGTTCCTTTGGGTTTTTCCATAAGATCTTATGGAACTTTTTGACCAACCCAATAGAAATGATTATTTCATCCCTTGTACCTCACTATACCCCATATAGTATTTTCTCATAGTTGTTGCAAGGATAATAAGCCTACCTCTATTAAACTCTACTCCATTTTGCCTCCCTAATGCTTACAGTAGTACCTAGAATAGTATGAATAGCTGAATTGATAGATGGATACAAAGAAAAAATACTATATTATAATAGTGGTTATTTGGACTTCCCTGGAGGCACAGTGGTTAAGAATCCACCTGCCAATGCAGGGTAAATGGGTTCGGGCCCTGGTCCAGGAAGACCCCACATGCCACAGAGCAACTAAGCCCATGTTCCACAACTACTGAGCCTGCGCTCTAGAGCCCGCAAGCCACAACTACTGAGCCCATGTACCACAGCTACTGAAGCCCGCGCGCCTAGAGCCTGTGCTATGCAACAAGAGGAGCCACCGCAATGAGAAGCCCGCGCACGGCAACGAAGAGTAGCCTCCGCTCGCCACAACTAGAGAAAGCCCACGTGCAGCAACAAAGACCCAACACAGCCATAAATAAATAAATAAATAAATTTATATTTAAAAATAATAATAATAATAGTGGATATTTGTTGGCCCCTTTCCAGCATCCATTTATTCCCTTCCTTTCTTTCCTTTCCTTTCCAACAGTCCTAATCTCTTTTTGAAGATTCAGGCAGTTCTAGAAAAGCTCTTACCATCTCCAACTCCAGGAGTGGAATATGTAATCTAGGTTAAACCAATCAGCACTTTGCATCCAACTAGCAAGTTTTTGTCTCTGCCTTGAGCACATGTCCCAACTAATTATTTCCATTCAGAATGAAGTTCAGGATTATTTCTGGGAAAGAAGAGACAAAGATGGCTTTTGCTGGGTGTAAATGTGGAAACATACAGTCCTGGAGCTGATGGCACCACCTCAGGACCAATAGGAGAGCAAGTTTTAGGATGGAGCCAACCTTAAGAAAACTATATGAGACAGAAAGAAACTGAAAGCCTCCCTCCTTGAACCAGTCTTATCTCTGGACTTTTCAGCTCCAAAAAAAGAAACAAAGAAGAAGAAAAGAAAATTCCCTTTCATGTCTGCTTGGGTCAAATTTTTTGTTTCCTATAACACAAAACATCCTGATACAATTGTAAATATCACCACGGAACAAATGTGAGTTGAACAAACACAGTGTACTTCAGAAATATTGGCAAGCCCTAATGCACACCATTCCACAGACAAACGACAAACTAAAAGTGATGACCACCCTAATTTCCACTTCCCGCTAAAAGGAACCTGTGTTTCCTAAAGAAATGGTTGATTCCAGGCCTTGTATAGGAAATATAAAAGTTGAGCCTGGAGGGACTTCCCTGGTGGCACAGTGGTGAAGAATCCACCTGCCAATGCAGGGGACACAGGTTCGAGCCCCAGTCCGGGAAGATCCCACATGCCGCAGAGCAACTAAGCCCGTGCGCCACAACTACTGAGCCTGCGCTCTAGAGCCCACGAGCCACAGCTACCAAAGCCCGTGTGCCTAGAGCCCGGGCACCACAACGAAGAGGAGCCCCCACTCACCGCAACTAGAGAAAGCCCACGCACAGCAACGAAGACCCAACGCAACAATCAATCAATCAATCAATCAACAAATAAATAAAGTAAGTAAGTAAGTAAGTTGAGCCTGGGACATCCAGTTATGCCAAAAGGCAAGAAAGTTCTCAAAAGCTACTGTGTCAAAGAACTAGGGAGCCAATTTGGAAAGACTCCCACTGGCCAAAGATGGGACAGCTTGAGCATCAAAAATAATAATAATAGTAATAAGTGCTCTGGATTGAAATGAGTCAAATATGTTAAAATCCACGCATTCATAATAGTGCTAGAGGAAACAAACCTCACTGATCTTAGAGAATATTAGGAGAGCACCTAAATAAAGAGAAACAATCAAGCGTTTATTTTGCCTTTCTTGTGTGAACTGTGCCTCAGTGAGAAATAATCGTTGTTAAGGAAATGTTTCTCTCTGTAGACATACTCCAGCAAATAAATGAAGAAAATCCCATGTTGCAAACCCTTAACAAAATAATGGATCTAGGAAATAAACATCTGTGGCTGCTAACATTCCCCAAAATAGAGATAACCGTACATTATGTGCCTCTTGGTGGAAGTACGCCATACCACCTATGAAGTATTCTTGCCAAATAATCAAACCTGGATCAGCTCAAGCCTCTTATCTAACTGCTATTTCGTAGGAAATAAAAAAGAAATGCAATCAACAAAATCCAAAATGTGGGAAGCTTTATAGAGAAAATGACTCATTTTTGTAAACAAATCACAAGAAAAAAACAGAGATAACAAAGATTAAAAGGTTCTTAAGAGACATAACCTAATGTAATGTGTGGACCTTGTTGAAATTCTTATTTGAACAAACCAACCATTAAAAAAAATGAGACAATCAGAGAAATTTGGAAGCTAACTGGATATTTGATGATAGTAAGAAATTATTAATTTTATAGGTATGATAAGGGTACCATCATTATGGTTTTTTAAAGATTCTTCATCTTTTAGAGATTCATACAGAAGTACCTATGGATGCCAAGATATGGTGTGTTTAATACAGTAGTGAAGGGGGGAGAGGGGAGGTGAAGATGCAACACGATTGACTATGAGTTCGTTGTTGAAGCTGAGTGATGAGTATAGGAGGCTTTGTTACAGTATTCTTTCTACTCTTGGGTAATGTTTAGGATTTTCCACAATAAAAAATTTTTAAAGTATGTAATTTCATCATCATTCAAAATCATACACATACATGCCAGCCTTCCTTGCTCTCCTATTAACAGGCTCTCATTCTTCAATCATGTTCTAATTTCTCCACATTTTAATTCACCCACAT
Source organism: Lagenorhynchus albirostris (assembly GCF_949774975.1). Lineage (NCBI taxonomy): Eukaryota > Metazoa > Chordata > Mammalia > Artiodactyla > Delphinidae > Lagenorhynchus > Lagenorhynchus albirostris. The sequence continues at coordinate 67,962,112 of NC_083095.1, read as the reverse complement.
ACCTAACCACAGTCACCAATATCTGCATACCTTCTTCCCAGACAATGGGCATTATCCCACACATGCACACTCTTCCTCATGGAGGTGTCACAGCAAATCCATCATTCTCCCAGCCCACACGCAAAGATTTCATTTTTATAGGTATGGTTTTCTTCCATCCATTGCATTACACCTCTCTTCTACTTCCCCAGCACTGTTTATTCCAATTCCCATATCCCTCTTTAGAAACAAACCATACCCCGTAATTCATGCATAGACACATAGCCAGTGCTAGGTTGAAAAGTCCCAACATCCACCTTTCTGTGGGCCTCTACACATAATCTGGCTCAGTCTAAACCTCTTAAGTGAAATGCTCTCCTGGAAATAAAACCTCCTTTCTATGTTCTTCTATTTTATTTCAAACTCAATACAAAGCAGTGGTCCCCAAAGAAGAGTTATGCTGGAGTTAGGTTCACACAATTTCCCTGAAATGTAATACGAGATTTAAACACAGATGATATGACTGGTTAATAAATGTCACCATTGAGTGGCTTTGTTCACCTAATAATATCATTCAGATCATTATAAACAAATTGAAGGGGTTCTTATGTGAAACAAACACGGCAGGACTTATTCCTGCGTAACACAAGACGGAGGCAGGGCAGCCAATCCTAACGGCCTGCGAGAAGGGGCAAGGCTGGCGTGCAGCTTTGTGGTATCCCGGGAGGATTTTATTTCCAAATATAAAATTCATGCCATGCTCACAGGCAGAACCTTAGAATAGTTATAATGATCTAATGGCAGCATTACTATGAAAGGCTGCTACTAATACTTTGAACTACTGCCGTTCTATACAGATCCAAGGATATGATTTCAAAGCTCATGTGGAATGAAGACTGCCCCAACTGAAAGCAATCCACCTGAGTGAAAAGGAGAGGAAAGAAAAGAACAGGGCAGAATGCAACTGAAGCCCCCAATTTGGGATTTCTAGGATGAGGAAGTCGGTGTTAGTTCTTTGACTGTGGGGTTTCTTTTATTACTGTTGTACTTTGGGGAAGGAGTGGCAAAGAAAGAGAAAATGTCTCTAAATTAGAAGGCATCGCCTGCCTCTGACTTAAAGATTATAATGTGTTTATTTCCCTCTTCTGAGAAGAGAGATAGTAATTGCCTCCCTCACCCTCACACTCTCCTCCCTCTGCTATCGAGGGGACAAGAGCTCATTGATGACAACTCCCTTGTATTCAGTCTTGCTTCAACACTAATGGCAAAAAGAAAAGAAAAGAAAGAGCATATCAACCGCAAAAGAGTTGGGAACCCCTACAAGTCCAACCTAATAAACATCCAAGGCCTGTTGGGCCTGTCACTTGACATTTAGATAGAAATGGCTATTGTTCTATTCCTAGAAATCAAAGGAAACATCAGAACCTTTGCAAACAAGAAAACTGCATAACATTTCAAATACCAGTTGAGTGCCTGTATTTATAGGTAACGTTCACTGTTTTCAAAGTTAACCCTGCAGTTCTTTTGGAAAGAGGTTCTGACAGATCTAACAGGACCGGAAAAAAAAACACAAACATATATCATATATATATATGTATGTAATTTTTAAGTGATGCTGAAATTTCCTTTTCTTCTTTGAATGATTTACAGTTGGCATTAATAATTTTAGCACTATTTCCCATATATACTGCCAAATTTGGTAACACCTATTTAAAGTGCATTGTAACATGTGTTTAAGATACATTGAGCTCTTTGGAGAAAAGGTGCTATAGAAACCTAATAAATAATAAGTAGATGATTGACAAAGGATAATATTAGGAACTCATTTTTGAAACTTGATAAAAATACATGCATTCGAGTTCATTCTCAGCTAGGCCGTCTCCTTGGCAGGTGATATGTAGGGATCCCATAAGCCACAGTTTAAGATTCTGGAGTATATGAAGAAGAAGGTCATGGCCTGCAGAAACTCATTCTGAGATTGGAATAGTTCTCAGCAAGAATCCAAGCAGGAATCCCAATTCTGGCCTTGAAAATGCATTCACTTATGCTATTTGGAATGTGAAAGAAATTGAAAATATATAAAAAGTAGAGTTGTAAAGGGCAGCTGGATTCAACCACATGGCCAAATTTGAATCAGCAAACTGACATTCTCTGAGATAACACACATTATGTCCTTTAAAATTAAAAAAGGAAAACAAGAGCCAAGTATCATTACTCATTTGTTATTTCGTGAGCTGGTTCAACTCAAGAGTGCATAATTTTTCTGATTATAATGCAAACTAAGGGAGAATGAGAGCCAGATATAAACAATTTCCTCCTTCTGGAGTAAAATGTATAGCTACCCAGGGATTCGATGTGATTATGAAAAGGGATCAGATGCTTTGATTCTTGGCTACTACAGGACCTGGCTTGACAACCTATAGGTCGATCATCAGAGAGGTAAAGATGAGTGTAAGAGACTTAAAAGACAGAAATAAAGTGCTTTGTAAGTAAGCAAAAGTGGGGGCACGCTTATCATAAGCAAAGTAAGCTGATGAGGGTGCAGAAAAAAGTTTCTCCGGAAAACCAGTGTACTATCATTTAAACTAAAGCATGACATTTGAACCTTCATATAGAAGCATGAGTTTCTAATGCATTAGGCTTTCAGGTTATATATGAGACAAGTTCATACCCTCCTTTTTTATTTTTCTTTGGTGATTTTGTTAATTATTATGTACTACCAGTATATACACATAGCATTTCTAGCAATTGATTAACGTGTATTTTGCAGAGATGTTTTATGTAAACCAACTAAATAACAGCCTTCATATGTGACTTCCAAATTTAAGACAAATCTAGAAGTGTTGTTTATGTTAATGTTATTTGTTATATTGAAGTTGCCCTGATCATTTAATTTCCTTGTTTGCTAGGGTTAGAAACATTTTATATACTACCACACTGTGGATGACTTGATCCTGCAATATATTCTTATTCTAGAAGTATAATATATATTCCTCCCTAATGGTAAGAGAGAGAGGCAGCCATCTTGAGACCATGAGGAAACAAGTTTGAGAACTAAGCCAGTATACAAAGGACAGGGGGAGGGGGCAGAGAGAAGAAAAGAGCCTGAATGATCATTGGCATTGCTGTGCTATAAACCAACCCAAGAATTGTCCCCTACCCCTGAACCTTCTCTTATGTGAGATCATTAAAACGTTTTGTTGTGGAGGCTACTTTTTAGTTAGGTATTCTATTTTTTGCAGTAGAAAGCATCAGAACTGATACACTAGGATTTGCAGTTTCAAAACCCTAATCTCTGAAAGACTCAGAGCATAAAGTTTATGCCAACAGATTTGGAAGCAAAGGTCAAAGTCAGTTTGATCTAAAATCTGATTCCTTGGGGTAGAGAAAAAGAGAGAGAAAGAAAGTAAGAAAACTAAGACATTGATGTTTCCTGAGAAGAGGTCCTAGTCTTCTGCTCAACCCCTGGCCTAATCTCAGGGAGGAGAAGGAACAAGAGAAATTCCAGTTAAATGGTTCCTGAGAAGAGAGAGAAGTAGTCCGGAGAAAGCCAAGTCAGAGTAGCCTGAGGTCTGGGTCAGGAGGGTATAACCATTTGAATGCACAGTAAATAGAGACCAGGCAGGAATGAGGAGTCTTAGCTATGAAGCCTGGGCAACTTGAGACCAAACATATCCCATGTCTCCCCTCCCCACCAGCATCAGTACTTCATAACCTGCTTTGAATCTACACACAACCTTTGGGGGGGGGTAGGGGTAGGGCACAGTGGGGTAAGACACCTGATAGATTAAGTTTAGTTTCTGACAAAGCGAGAGCTAAAAATTGAAATTTTAGAAAAATAAGAGTGTCTAGACCTGAGATTATATTTTGACAGTTATACTCACTAATTAATTATTAATTGCTGGTAATAATGATTTAATACCAGTTCCTACAGAAGTTCACAGTCTAATAGAGAAGATAGGTAAGCAAATAGTTAGCTATGATATGGGAAATATTTGATAAATATTCAAGGTGACATAGCAGAGTGTGAGAGTAGGAGTAGGGAGTATAACTTCAGCTGAGTTTTGAAGGGCAAAAAAACGTTTACCACAGATGTGGGGAAATGGTGAGTTCTATTCTGGCCTGTTGCATCTAAGGAGTGATTTTGTTTGTCTCAGATCAGGGAAACTTGGACATGTCTATATGTTAAGGGGAGTGAGACAGTAGAGAAAAAGAGGATGAGAAAAATGGCTACCAATGATGGCCTGAGGGCCCTGAGGAGGCAGAAAGCAAGGGGACTCAGATCGTGGGCTCAGAGTTTGGCCTTGGCAGAAATAAGGAAATTGAGGAGGCAAAGATGGGAAGAGTGCAAATACAAATTCAAACAGTGAGAGTTAAGTGAAGTTAAGAAACTTCATGCCTGATGGCCTCTATTTTATGTGGGGAGTAGAAGTTAATGGTCTTTTTTTAAGGTAAGAGAGGCAGACCAGGATTTTATGGAGGAGAGTCACATGGCCAGATTTGTATTTTAAAATACTTTCTCTGCTAGAGATTCAAGGATTGGTTTAAAGAGAGAAGATCGGAAAAGACTAGAAACTGGGAGACCCATTAAAAGATTACTGGAGGGGCTTCCCTGATGGCACAGTGGTTGAGAGTCTGCCTGCCGATGCAGGGGACATGGGTTCGTGCCCCGGTCCGGGAAGATCCCACATGCCGCGGCGCGGCTGGGCCCGTGAGCCATGGCCGCTGAGCCTGCGCATCCGGAGCCTGTGCTCCGCAATGGGAGAGGCCACAACAGTGAGAGGCCCGTGTACCATAAAAAAAAATAAAAAAAAAAAAAAGATTACTGGAGTCATTTGGGGAAAAATCACGAAGGCCTGAATTAAACAGTGACAAGAAGGGGGTAAAAGGAATGGTTTCCATAGGTATTTATAAGGCAAATCATTCTAAGAAGTGGCTATTTAGATACCAGCAATAAGAGAGAGAGAGGAAAGGAAGATGATAATCCAGGACTGAACATTTGGTTTATTAGAAACCTCAGCAGGAAGGAGAAGTTTATGGAAGAAGATAATGATCTTAACTTTGAACACATTGAAATGTAAATAAACATCAATTCATAACATTATGGATTTAGACAGAAATTGATGCAGATGTAGAAAGCAATTGGATTTGTGGATCTGAATTCAGGAGAAAAGGTCTGCCTAGAGAGAGAAAGTGGGGAGAAATCTGCTCCTATAAGAATAGTGGTTGAAACAATAGATGTATATGAGATCAACTATTACGGATGTATGAAGAAGAGATTTTTTTTTTGCTTCGTTTTTAATCCATTCCTGTAATTCACCAATTTGATAACCTTCACTATCTTCAGTGATTTTTAAATATCTGTCCTACATTTGCACTTTGAGTGAATATTATTTCCTCTCATTTGGTGTTCATAGTAGTCAGGGAAGCCCTGAAAAGCCCACACAGGCTATAGGAACTAAGATCCACTATAGTCATGTTCTGTTATCACGAATTCATTAGTTATAGTTGCACAGTGAAGGCTTTAAGCATATCAGGTGAATGACTTCTTAGAAGCAGAATGCATATACTAAGCTAAGAGTGAGAATCCCATTTTGTCAGTTCTGACATTAGTTATAAGCATATTAGATAAAGTTATGCAATTTCTTGCTATCAATTTTAATATTCTTATTATGAATACAGTACATTGTTTTGGTTTACTTTTTAAAATTATCTTACATATACACATGAAATTACCAAAAATGCTTTTAACCCATTGTAATGCATATACTACAGTGCACAAAATGAATATATTTTCATTTTTTCCCTACAGAAGGGCAAAAGGTCTGTTTTTCTTGTATCTCATAAATGACCTTAGTAGTGACCCAAATATAACCTACTAATTACACTCTGTGTACCTTCCAGGCCCTGATTAGTTGTATTTAGCATTTGTGTGAGACTGATTCTACCCTGGAAATCTTCCATATAGCTTGTAATTACCAGTGGAAAAAAAAATCACTGTGACCTATACAGTTGGAGAAAAGAAAACACAGCTACACTTTTTCCAAAAGCAGAACAAAGCAATGAAATAACATACCTTTCACTAGGGACTTGGTGTTATCTGAAACCCTATAATCCGCATCTCATTCTACTTCTTCAGTAGGTTGGATGATTTCGGTGGGCAGGTCGGAGAACTAATCAATTTTGAAGCAGCATCTGCAAAAATAGATAATGTTCATCTAAAGGGCAACCTAGTCATAAAGCCCCACAGGGGTGAGTAAATAAACACACGGGCTTCGTATAAAGGGGTTCCTTTAGATGGATTGGCAATGCAATATTGTCATTGTGGCATTCTGTCAATGCCATCAAAAGAATTTGTCAAGCACCAACATTAGGATGAACTATGTGATTAAACTGACATGGTTTCTGAACACCTAGAATTTATAATGTAATCTAACTTCTGTACCCATAATCGAACACTTAACCTGAAACTCATTGGGTCCAAAACTAACCTTTTCTCCCAGATTTCTTTTTCTTCTGTGCCTCTTATGCTGGTGAAGGACTGAGGCATCCAAGATTCCTCTCTCTCCCTTAACCACCTGTAACCAATCCATCCAAGGCTTGTTGGTTCAATCTCCTAATTATGCCTGAACCGTTCACTTCCTTTTCCTTCATCTCTATAGCCATCACACTATTTGCTAAGAATATTGCAACATCAATTGCCCTGATCCCCTGCTCCAGTCTGTCCCCCATGCTGTCACTGGAGTGATCTAACTTCAGATCTCAGTATATCACTTATCTGCTCAAACATCCACAAATGTCTCTCAATCACCTGTCATGTTAAAAATCTCTACTTTTTCTTTCTTGATACTCCTACTCTTCTTTTAAACCTCAACTCAAATGTAACCTTTCTGTAAAGGATTCAATCAACTATTCATTCACTCAACAAATATTTATTAGGCACACACTTCATGTTATGCATGGTGCTAATACTGGAAGTAGAGTGGTAATATAATCCTGGCCTCATAAAGTTTACAGTGGCAGGAAAAACAATGAAATAACAATGACATGTGATGAATGTGAGGAACTAACCTGGGTACAGACAATAAGAAGAGAGAGCTCCAGGGACCCTAACATTTAAGGGTCTGGGTAGAGGAAGAAGGCTGTTCAGAGGACTGGTCAAATAAGGTAAAAGAGAACGTGTTGCCTTGGAAAGCCAAAGGAAGAAAGTATTTTGAAAAGAAAAGACAAATATCATAAGATATCGCTTATATGTGGAATTTTAAAAAATGATACAAATGAACTTATTTACAAAATGGAAACAGACTCACAGACTTAGAAAACAAACTTAAGGTTACCAAAGGGGAAGGGTAGGGGAGATAAATTAGGGGTCTGGGATTAACATATACACACTACTATATATAAAATAGATAACCAACAAGGACCTACTGTATAGCACAGGGAAGTATACTCAATATTCTGTAATAACCTAAATGGAAAAAGAATTCAAAAAAGAATAGATACATGTATAACTGAATCACTTTGCTGTACACCTGAAACTAATACAACATTGTAAATCAACTATAGTTTAAAAAAAAAAGTTTCCTCATTCAGTTACCTCCATTGTATGTATATTTTGCAGATAGTTCATTTTTAGAAGCTACCCCAGGAAATAGTCATTGTTCAAAGGGGGCTTCATTGATACTAAGTTTAATTTAGGTTCACATGTATTAACATTTTTCAGCCTATTCTGACCAATTTCATTTAGAAATAAACTCTCCTTCTGTGCTGGTTAGGTCCTCTAGGATCAAGACAGAGTTTGAAATGCAAGAGATATGCCTGTGAAAGATAAAGGGGAGATAGCAGGCCCAGTTTGAATGTGCTTTGCAAAAGATGGAGGACGTGCCAATTATCCAGATCAGAGAATTTGGAGAGGGGGAGCCAGTGACGATATACAGGGGCCAAAGCCACCCCTGGCAGCCATTGACTTAAGCACAGAGTAGTTGTTGAATTAATAGTAGCTCATTTGAAACTTAGTTGACCAACAGCAGAGTTAAGCATATGCAAGGTCACATGCAGTATCTTCTGTATCAGAAGCACTTTCTGAGCACTCTGAATTTAAAGAAGGCAGTCTTAGGCACAGTCCATGGACAGAGCCAGGAACAGAGCCCAGAGATCTCACCCTCCAATCCGTGATCCTAACCCAGTGTATTCGCCCTCCTCCCCCTCCCTCTCCTCCAAAGCTTGATATGTGTTGAATACACTCAGTAGTTCTCAACATGTTTTTTTCCTTACAGTTCTTTATTAGCAACATTCATTTAGGTTTTGGACTCTTGTCAAATGCAATGTGAATGGAGACCAGATGCCTTTTCTGAACTCAACAGAGCAAGAGGAGAGTCACAGAGCCCATCTTGCCACAATCAGAACTAGGGCTTACAACAACACCCACTGTTGGTGACAGGCTGTGTGGAACAGGGCCAGTGCTGATCTAGCAGTATATGCCAGCTCAGTGAGTCAGAAAAATGTTTCAGATGTGCCAGGTTGTTCCGAAATCCCCATCAGTTCCTGGGCAGAATAATTGTTGTGTTCCCCAAGAGTAAGGAATGGAGATGAGAAGGAGCAACATCCCGAGGATGGTGTGTTATTCACATCCCTTGCTGGCAGCAGAGCACCACTGCTTTTTAAAGGGTACCACAGACTTGCGTGAAGGACTGCAGAGGCTAGGGCGGCTGGCAGCAATTCAAAAACACAAGGATAAGGGAGAAGCAATTGTGGGAAGAAATTCAAAGCGGACAAAAGGATTAACAGCAAAAAGATGAGGGTGTAGGGGGATGGATGACTATCGTTTGTTGTGGGTTTAGCAACACTGACATGTTTTTATGAATATTTACAAGAACATTTGGAAGCTGTGTCTTTTGCCCACACAGCCTCCACCCCCAGCCCTCTTGGTAGGAACTGCACCGTATTTAATGAGGCTGGTGGTGGGAGGGGGAACCAGGTCCTCTTTGCCTCCAGGTTGCCGTCACCTTGCCTAGTTGCCAAGACTCCTGGGGTCAAATATAAGTGAAGGGAAGTTCAAACAAGAGAAGCCAGAGCTGGGTTCTCTGCTTGTAATTTGAAGACTGGTGATTAAAGGGAATGAGAAATGAAAGAAATGGTCGTCAAAAGACGTGAAACGAATGAAGTGAGAGTCTCAGGAGAAAGATCCATTTTGATGCCAATGTTCTTGCCCTCTTCAGTAGAGTAGAGGAGTTTTTCAGCATCTCTCTCTAAGTTAAATGAATCATTAACAAAGTCACATCAATTCTCAATTCTTATGAGTGGACTGACAGGTCAGCCTACTATCCTGTCTGACTCCTCCTTTCTGGCCTTAGTTCTCTTCATTCTACCAGAGGAACCTTCTTTTCTCCTTGATTTCCTAAGTATATATCCCTTCAGCATTTCCTAGAAAGTATGTATTGAGGCAGAAGAGAGCAGTAGTCAAGAGTACAGCCTCTGAACAACAAGGATTTGCTATATAGCACAGGGAACTATGTTCAGTATCTTATAATAACCTATAATGGAAAAGAATCTGAAAATATACATATATGTATGTATAGCCTAATCACTTTGCTGTACACCTGAAACTAACACAATATTGTAAACCAGCTATACTTCATTTAAAAGAAAAAAGAGTACAGCCTCTGGAAGTACACTGCCTACTTTCTAATCCAAGCCCTATCACTCTGGGAAAGTTGCCTAACCTCTTTAAATCACAGTTTCTTCATCTGTAAAAATGGAGCTGATGATAAATAAGAATCAGGGAAGCTAAACCAAGGAAAGCATTTGGCATGCAGTAAGGGATCAGTAAATGTTAGTATTATTATCACAAACCATCCTCAACTTTCATGTAGTAATGACTCGCAATGATGTCTAGTTAATCAAGACACTTGACTACCAGCTACTGAGAAAGGACAGGAGGTTGCATGAGTAGGGATCTGTGGCAGTAGTAACGCTTGGGCTGATGCAAAGCAAACTTTCTGGTAGATCTGTGTCGTCTCTTCAGTCAGATGCCATGATTAGCCAAGTAGAAAAATCGCGATTACATTTTTTGTAATAGTTTTCTTGTTCTTTTTCCTGGAGCTTATATTCACATGATTTTTTTGTTTGTTTGCTTGATTTTCTATGTACATTTCTCTAATACTCTCCAAACTCTTTAAACAGAAGTAAAATCCTTTAATCAATATTTTCCACATAATCAAGTGATGAAATTCTTTTTGTTTATTGAAGACACACCTGCTGGAACTTTCCATCCTCCTGCTTTGATCTGTACCAGAGGCTCTCAGCATTCATACAAAATTTCGTCTTAAATGTCATCTGAGGGATCTTCTTCAGCTCTCTCTCACACATTGGCTCGCCTCTTTCCTGTATCCTAGATATTCCTCTGGTTTACTTTTCTCTTATACACCATTAGCTTCATGGGAAAGGGTACATAGAAAATAAGTTTTCTGAGAATTTGCATACATAAATTTTTTTTTCCCTCTTTGCACTTAACTGATAGTTTGGTTAGGTGAATAATTCTGGGTTGAAATAGTATTTCCTCAGAATTTTTAATTCATTTCTCCATCATCTTCTACCTTCTGGTGTTGCTGACCTGACGATATTACATATCTGATGATACCCTTCTCACTCCTGACCCTTTTCTACGATATGTTTTTTCTCCTTAGAAGCACTTAAGATCTTTTCTTTATTCCTTGTGTCCTGAAATTTTAGGATGATGTCCTTCCATGTGAATCTTTTTGCTGTTGTTGTTCATTTTGCTGGACATTCAGAGACAATTTCCCATCTTTAGACTTAAATTTGGAAAAACTTCCTTTTTTCTTGCTGTTTTAATTATTTTTCAAGATGTGAACATACTGGCATAAGCCTTACTTTTCTTGTCTTCTTTTCCTTTTCTTTTTTTAATTGAAGTGTAGTTGACGTAAATATTATATAAGTTACAAGTGTGTATTATAGTGATTCAGAATTTTTAAAGGTTATACTCCATTTATAGTTATTTTTAAATATTGGCTATATTTCCTGTGTTGTGCAATATATCATTGTAGCTTATTTTATACATAATTGTTTGTACCTCTTAATCCCCTACCCTTATATTACTCCCCCTTCCCTCTTCCCACTGGTCACCACTAGTTTGTTCTCTATATCTGTGAGTCTATTTCTTTTTTTATTATATTCACTAGTTTGTTGTATTTTTTAGATTCCACATGTAAGTGATATCATATAGTATTTGTCTTTCTCTGTTAGACTTATTTCACTTAGTGCAGTACCCTCCATGTTGTTGCAAATGGCAAAATTTCATTCTTTTTATGGCTGAGTAGTATTCCACTCTATATATACCACATATTCTTTATCCATTCATCTGCTGATGGACACTTATGTTGCTTCCATGTACTGGCTATTGTAAATAGTGCTGCTATAAACATTGGAGTACATATATCTTTTCAAATTGTAGTTTTGAAAAAGAAGAGGTGGTACATATGTACAATGGAATATTACTGAGCCATAAAAAAGAATGAAATAATGCCATTTGCAGCAACATGGATGGACCTAGAGATTATCATACTAGGTGAAGTAAGTCAGACAGAGAAAGACAAATAGCATATGATACTGCTTATATGTAATCTTAAAAAATGATACAAATGAACTTATTTACAAAACAGAAACAGGCTCACAGACATAGAAAACAATTTTAACAAAAAGTTGAAATTTTAAAAAATTTCTTCCTTTTTATTTTGGCTTTTGTAATTTTTCAGCTTAAGTAAGTTATAAATGATAATGCAATAAACTGCACATATTTGATAAGTTTTGACACATGTATACACCTGTGAAACCTTTACCATAAAAGATCATGAGTCTGTATGTAGTCCCTGAAAGTTTCTTTATACCCTATGTAATCACCACTTCCCTCACACTCCCCTGTCCCAAGCAATCATGGATGTGTTTTCTCTTGCTTTAGGTTAATTTTCATTTTCCAGAGTTTTATATAAATGGAATCATACAGTATGTATTCTTTTTTGTCTGGCTTCCTTTACTCAGCATAATAATTTTAAGATTAATCCACATGATTGTATGTATCAATAGTTCATTCCTTTTCATTTCTCAATAATATTCCATTACATGGATATAGCATATTACATTTATTCATTCATCTGTTGATGGATATTTGGGTTTTGTCCAGTATGGGGCTATTACAAATAAAGCTCCTATGGATATTCATTTCCAAGTCGTCATGCCAGCATATATGCGTTCATTTCTTTGGTGTAAATACCTAGGAGTGGAATGGCTGAGTCAAGTGGTAAGTATACATTTTACTTTTTAATATATTGTCAAATTTTTTTCCAAAATGGCTATATCATTTTATATTAACACAAGAAGTCTTTGAGAGTCCCAGTAACTTCAGATTCTCATCAACACCTGACATGATCAGTCTTATTAATTTTAACCATTTAAAAATATGGATCAACTTGGGGATAAATGACATCTTAATAATATTGAGTCTTCTGATCCATGAATATAATACACCTCTCTATCGATTTAGGCTTTCTGTAGTTTCTCTCAACAATGTTTTGAAGTTTTTTGTGTTCATGTCTTGTACAAATTTTGTCATATTTATCCCTAAGAATTTCATGTCTTTGATGCTATGATGCATGGTATTATTTTTATTTCATTTTCTGATTTTTCACTGCTAGTATATAGAAATACAAATGTTTTTGTATATTGACTTTATATCCTGTAACTTTTCTAAGCTTACTTATTAGTTCTAGTAGCTTTTTTTTAATTGGTCAACTCCATAGGATTTTCAATACGAATGATCATGTAATCTGTGAATATAGAGTTTTATTTCTCCCTTTCCAATTTGCATGCCTTTTTATCCCTTGCCTGGCTAGAATTTCTGGTTCAGAGTTAAAGAGAACTGATAAGGGGGCTGGGAATTTTAATTTAGGTAGGCAGAACTTACAAGTTGGGAATTTTCCCAAATATAAAAAGTTTACTTAGAGGGGAATGGAGACTCACAAATATGACATGCACTTTGGGAGAGAGGAGAGTTGGGCAGGGACAGTAAGAGGAAAGTGAAAGAAGTAAAAAACAAAAATAAAAACATCTTTGTCATACACCTGAAACTAATATAATATTATAAATCAACCATGCCTCAATAAAAATTTTAAAAAACACCATCCTTTGTCCTTTAATTTTTTTCCAGATTGGGTCTTTCTACAGTAGATTAAGAAAATGGACCCAACTAAGATGTAAAAAATACAATCCTAAAGATAAAAAAGTGAACTGAACCACGCATGAAATTCACTTTTCCTTAGGAACATTGAATTAATTTTCCTCATAAACATCTATGATACTCAATGTCTAATGACTCAATACACTTTACTGCTAATTAGACTATTATGAACCGTTTTGATTTTGTGCATAGTTAGGCAGTTTAACATGTTTGAAGTTCTCTGAGTTGAAGAGTGTGCCCTCAAAATTCATGTCCACCCAGAATCTCAGAACATGATCTTATTTGGAAATATAATCTTTGCAGGTGTAATTAATTAAGATAAAGTCATACTGGGTTAGAGTCCTAAAGCCAATAACTGGTATTTTTATAATAAGGCCATTTGGAGAGACAGAAGGAAGAAAGACATATGATGACAGAGGCAGAGATTGGAGTGATATAGCTCTAAGCCAGAAGTGCCAAAGATTGCCAGCAAACACCAGAAGCTAAAAAGAGGCAAGGTGGAGGCTCCTTTCAAACACCTTAATTTTGGACTTCTAGCCTCCATACCTGTGAGACAATACAGTTCTGTTGTTTTAAGCTATCTAGTTTATGGTACTTTGTTATAGAACCCTAGGAAACTAATACAGATTTTGATACTGAGGAGTGGGTACTGCTGTAACAAATACCTAAAAATGTGGAAATGACTTTGGAAGTGGGTAGTGGGTAGAAGACTGGAATAATTTTGAGATGCATGGTAAGAAAAGCCTAGATTGCCTTAAAGAGATGGTTGGTAGAAACATGGACATTAAAGGTGATTTGATTAAATCATAGAAGGAAATGAAGAACATATTATTGGACACTGTAGTAAAGACAGTTATTGTCATAAAGTGGCAGAAAACTTGGCTGATTTGTGTTCTAGTGTTGGGTGGAAAGTAGTGCTTGTAAGCGATGAACTTGGATATTTAGCGAAGGAGATTTCCAAACAAAGTGTGGAAGGTACAGCCTGGTTTCTCCTACTGCTTATCGTAAAATGCAAGGGAAAAGAGACATATTGAAGAAGGAACTGTTAAGCAAAAAGGAACCAGTACCTAATTTGGAAAATTCTTAACTTATGCAGATAGCAAAAGATGAGGAAGAGTTCTCTGGAGAGAACACCAGGGGTGTGGCTGGACAGACTTTTCCTAAAGAGACTAGGCACGTATCTCATGGATCCCAGCAACCGTCTCAGCAGAAGTCAGGAATAAAGATGGGGTTATCCAGGAAAGATCTTTGGAAGACCTTCTTGTGTGATGTCTTAGATCCCCATAAATTATACAGAAGACCAACAAGGTTTTTGAAAATGTTATACCAGTAGAAATACTGCCAGCCTGGATTGAACAACATAGCTGGGAGGAAATAAAGGAAGAATGAATCCAAGGGTAAAGCCACAGATGCAGAGGGCATCCTGAGGCTCCAGATCCAGGCATCAAGCCACAGATGATTACTCAGGCCTTGCAACCTAATGGAATTTGCTATGCTATTGTCAAGCACTGGACTCCAGTGGCAGTGTTTCCCATGGTATGTTCTTTAATAAATTTATTTTGTGCATGTGTGTGATATATGCACATCCTCAAGTGCAGGCCCCAGCACTGGTCGCCTTTTCCAAGTATGGGAGTCTTGTGTTCTTAAATATTTAGTAAAGGAAAAATGGCACTGATTTATATTACATATAAATGGGCTCATTCTTCATCTGGTTTATCCTTAGCTCAAGCCATTGTCATAAATCAGCAGCTTAATTCTTGCTATAGGTCTGTATTTTGACTTATTTTTAAAAACTCAATGCTAAATTTTTACCCTTTTAATATGTTGATAACTAAGCAATTTTACTTAGCTTTTATGGAAACCAGATGAGTCATTTGATTTACTCTGATTTTGTTTGCATGTCTTTTATCAGCTAACACTAAAGTTATGGCTATTAATTTCATATTTTGTAAAGAAAAAAAGTATTTTATCAATTGACTGAGTTAACTGATAAACATACAATGGCAGCACGTTTACTTAAGTTAATGATTCAAGTTAGACGAATAACAAAGTCAGAAGCAATACATGTGATAACACGAAAAAATGAAAAGGGAGGAAATCAGCATCTATTTTATCTAGTTTACTCCAAAATAATATTTTAAAACTGTAACTGATTAAATAGAACTATAACCTAGAAAGATGAGTACAAAGGGAGTTCAGGGTTCAGGCTTCTGACACTCAAATGGGCCAAAGCATTTGAGAAAATTACTGCCTCTCCAAGGGGGTAGGCCACGACAGGTTGATCATGACTGAGTTTCTCAGTACACCAAATGCACATACAATGTTTCAGTGAATTTTAGCATTCTGAATTGAAATCTGTGTTGTTAACGGGTTAACTGCATAATAATCACAGAGAAGCCTTGATAGTGAGCAAATGATCAAAATCAATGTCAATGTACAAAATAATTTAAGTCAAAATACACATGACTCAAGCCTTTAGCAAGTAATGAGTTTTAATCATTTCAAATTATACTTTGAAAAGTTATCCAAAGTTCTGAGTGAATAAAATACCTTTTTTCTTTCATAATCTTTTTTTTTCAAATTAGCTTGTCAAGGCCAAAATGATATATCGTTACACACCTCCAGTATGACCGCTTTTCAAACACAAAATGTCTGTAACAAAAATCAGATTCACCTGTTTGAATTAATACTAGGCCTTTGCGAAGAAATTTTTTTAAATAAAAAACTTATTTTAAAATATAGTCGCTTGTTTTACACCAGACACTTTCTATAAAATCAACACATTTTAAATAAAAGTATTCAAATATTATGTTCCTAAACTCAACTGAAATGAATTTGGATTTTTTATGTTAAAGTTGTGCTCCCAAATTATATGTACATGATCATTTGGCCAGCTTGGAGGGCGGTCCTAAAATAAAACATTCATTATATAGTCACAGTGGTTCTAAAAATAAGAAAGCTGTGTTTCCACCAATATTGAATCTTTCTCTACCTGTACAGTAGCTGTGGACATTCTAAGAACTGTATTTCCCCAGGTATGGGGTCAAAGGAAGCGGCCTGCCCTTGTCCTGATTGGTCTTGACCAAATCAAAGCTGTTACTCCTGCTGCTGGTATAACAGTACAATGCTTTATGCAGTCACAACTATTCATAAAGCAGACAGTCCTATGAGTTTTGTTGTTGTAAGGTTACTTATTAAATACCCAAATAATATGGGAAAAAGAAGCACAGAATAGAAAACCAGGAAAGAAGAGTTAAAGGAAGGATTAATTTCTAAAGAACATCATAAAACATAGCTTAGAAAAATATAAGCATATGCTTCTTAATATAAATTTTACATTTTAAATTGTTTTAACTATGATGGCTTGAGAAAGAAAACATAATATGTAAACTGTATGGCTTTTGTTACTAAACTCCTCATGGTCAGGGGTGTTCACACCAGGCCCAGTAGTTTGTTTTTGTTTGTTTGTTTGTTTGTTTTTTCGGTACGCGGGCCTCTCACTATTGTGGCCTCTCCCGTTGCAGAGCACAGGCTCCGGACACGCAGGCTCAGCGGCCATGTCTCACGGGCCCAGCCGCTCCGCGGCATGTGGGATCTTCCTGGACCCAGGCACAAATCCGTGTCCCCTGCATCGGCAGGCAGACTCTCAACCACTGCGCCACCAGGGAAGCCCAGGCCCAGTAGTTTTATAGGCTAACAGATAAAAAGAAAATATTAAAGCATGTGTATTTGTGTATAACTGAGTCACTGTGCTATACAACAGAGATTACCACAACATTGTAAATTAACTATACTTCAATTTAAAAAATTTAAAAAGAAAATAATAAGCACCCATAATCCTCCAATCAGAGATAATATTTTGCTGGTTAGTTTCTGTTTGCATGTCTAGATCCACTTTCCACAGTTCTCTGCCCTGTTCTGTGGGCCAGCAGACTGATCTCTAGGGACTACATTACCAGGCTTCACATGTATTGTGCCCAATGGGAGATCAGGAGATCACTGGGTAGGAAAAGAACTAGGTTGGGATCTTGCACAGCTTCAGCTCTCTCCAGTCTCTGGTCATCATTCCTTGCTCTTGCTTGCCTGAGGACTAGGGCTAATACCAACCTCTGCTGCACCCTCGGATTCTTTTCTCAGATAGGTTATCGCAGGATATTGAGTAGAGTTCCTTGTGCTGTACAGTAGGTCCTTTCTGGTTATCTATCTTCTATGTATTACTGTATATATGTTAATCCAAAGCTCCTGGTTTATCCCTCCCCCCCACATTTCCCCTTTGGTAACCATAAGTTTGTTTTCAATATCTGTAGATCTGTTTCTGTTTTGTAAATAAGTTCATTTGTATCATTTTTTAATTAGATTTCACATGAGTGATATCATATGATATTTGTCTCTCTGTCCGACTTACTTCACTTAGTATGATAATCTCTAGGTCCACCCATGTTGCTACAAATGGCATTATTTTATTCTTTTTATAGCTGAGTAATATTCCATTGTATATATTTACCACATCTTCTTTATACATTACTCTGTCAGTGGACATTTAGGTTGCTTCCATGTCTTGGCTGTTGTAAATAGTGCTGCAGTGAACATCAGGGTGCATGTATCTTTTTGAATTATGGTTTTCTCCAGATGCCCAGGAGTGGGATTGCTGTATCATATGGTAGTTCTATTTCTACTTTTTTAAGAAACCTCCATACTGTTCCCCATATTGGTTGTACCAATTTACATTCCCACCAACAGTGTAAGGGGGTTCCCTTTTCTCCACACCCTCTCCAGCATTTATTGTTTGTAGACTTTTTTAAATTAATTTTTATTGGAGTATAGTTGCTTTACAATGTTGTGCTAGTTTCTACTATGTATACGTATAGCTGTTTGTAGACTTTTTGATAATGGTCATTCTGACCAGTGTGAGGTGATACCTCATTGTAGTTTTGATTTGCATTGCTCTAATAATTAGTGATGTTGAGCATCTTTTCATGTGCTTTTCAGCCATCTGTATGTCTTCTTTGGATAATTGCCTGTTTAGATCTTCTGCCCAGTTTTTGATTGGGTTGTTTGTTTGTTTGTTTGGCGCACCATACAGCTTGCGGGATCTCAGTTCCCTGACCAAGGATGGAACCCAGGCCATGGCAGTGAAAGCGCCAAATCCTAACCACTAGACCACCAGGGAAGTCTCTTGGGTTGTTTGTTTTTTTGATATAGAGCTGCGTGAGCTGTTTGTATATTTTGGAGATTAATCCCTTGTCAGTCACTTTGTTTGCAAATACTTTCTCCCATCCTGTGGGTTGTCTTTTCATTTTGTTTATGGTTTCCTTTGCTGTGCAGAGGCTTTTAAGTTTAACTAGGTCTCATTGTTTATTTTTGTTTTCATTTTCATTATTCTAGGATGTGGATCAAAGGAGATATTGCTGCGATTTATGTCAAAGAGTGTTCTGCCTTCGTTTTTCTCTAAGAGCTTTATAGTGTCCGGCCTTACATTTAGCTTTTTGATCCATTTTGATTTTATTTTTGTGTATGGTGTTAGGCAGTTTTCTAATTTCATTCTTTTACTGGTAGCTGTCCAGTTTTCCCAGCACCACTTATTGAAAAGACTGTCTTTTCTCCGTTGAATATTCTTGCCTCCTTTGTCATAGATTAATTGACCATAGGTGCATGGCTTTATTTCTGGGCTTTCTATCCTGTTCTATTGATCTATATTTCTGTCCCTGCTCCAGTACCATATTGTTTTGATGACTGTATCTTTGGAGTATAGTCTGAAGTCAGGGAGCCTGATTCCTCCAGCTGTTTTTCTTTCGCAGAATTGCTTTGGCTATTTGGGGTCTTTTGTGTCTCCATACAAATTTTAAAATTTTTTCTTCTAGTTCTGTGAAAAATGCCATTGGTAATTTGATAGGGATTGCATATATGACAAACCCATCATTCTCAACAGTGAAAAGCTGAAAGCATTCTCTCCAAAATCAGGAACAAGACAAGGATATCCACTCTCCTTTGGAAGTCCTAGCCATGGCAATCAGAGAAGAAAAAGAAATAAAAGGAATCTAAATTGGGAAAGAAGAAGTAAAACCGTCGCTGTTTGCAGATGACATGATACTATACATAGAAAATCCTGAAGATCCTACCAGGAAACTACTAGAGCTCATCAATGAATTCAGTAAAGTTGCAGGATATGAAACTAATACACAGAAACCCTTGCATTCCTATACACTAACAATGAAAGATCAGAAAGAGAAATTAAGGAAACATCCCATTTACCATCACATCAAAAAGAATAAAATACCTAGGAATAAACCTACCTAAGGAGGCAAAAGACCTATACTTTGAAAACTATAAGACACTGATGAGGGCTTCCCTGGTGACACAGTGGTTGAGAGTCCGCCTGCCGATGCAGGGGAAACGGGTTCGTGACCCGGTCCGGGAAGATCCCACATGCCGCGGAGCGGCTGGGCCCATGAGCCATGGCCGCTGAGCCTGCGCGTCCGGAGCCTGTGCTCCACAACGGGAGAGGCCACAAGAGTGAGAGGCCCACGTACCGCAAAAAAAAAAAAAAAAAAAAAAGACATAGAAGCTGACACAAACAGATGGAAAGATATACCATGTTCTTGGATTGGAAGAATCAGTATTGTCAACATGACTAACTTGTGTGATATTGAGCAATCATTTGGAAACCCACATCTCAAAGGATAGTAGAGAGGGTTCAAGAAGATAGCATTGGTAAAATGACTGGCACAGACAGGACCTATCAGGTAGAAAGCACTCCATAAAGGTAGCAGCAGCTGCTTCTGAATTATTTAATGAGCGTGGTATTTACTCTTTGTATCCCAGACCTAGTTGGGTAGAGATGAACTGTTAGAGTTGATGGCAGATACTACAAGACATTTTCTTACATGTTTTGAGAAAGGAGTAGAAATAACTCTAACAAAGGCTCACCCACCCCCATCAGATCCCACTGTCCAGGCTGTATATGAAGCCCATATTGGACACTAGAGTGGCTCCAGCACCCTTCCCCCAGACACTGATCTTGAACTCTGACCCTCCTACTGGCGGTTTAAAGGTTCACAGAGAGGGAGGCAGAGGGGAATGCGGGGTCCCAGGCCTTTCCCATATGGGAACCAGGATAGACAAATTTGACAGTTTGATGGAGAAGCTGAAAACTCAGAGTAAGCACCCACTGAAAAGCTGTTCTACTTAGAGATGAAGCATGGATGGGACTGATCACACACTCTGAAGATGACCATCCTAGGTTCTACAGAAGCTCAACCACTTACTGGCTGAATGGTCTGGGGCAAATGTCTACCTTTCAGGCCTGTGCTTCCCCAGACCAGGCCTGATGGGGCTGCTGCTTTAGGATGTACAGAGTAAATCCTTCTGGGCTGTGGTGCCCCTGAAGGCTTGGACATCAGGGTCCCGGATCCTTTGTTCCAACCTTTGCTAGCGGGAGGTAGGAGACTGCCACGGTGTACACTGCTTGGAGGTGGTGATGCTATGGCGATCCAGGAATGGTCTGGCAGGTAGACTACCAGGTGCTGGGACGTGTGGCAAAATTGGCAGTGGTTACTCAGCAGGGTCAGGAAACCCATGGCTCTTCAGGAGCAGGGAGTAGACACGGAAGGCCTGCACCTTCCAACACAGGAGCACTGGATTGGAGGTCTGAGACGACACACTTTTCCCACCACGGCTCATCCATCATCACATATGCAGCGCCACAATTTGAGGCTCCCAGGTTTCAGGGTGCACCGCAGCCCTCTCGGGGCACAGGGGACTGTGGGCGCTCGGCCCCTCTCAGGCGCTCCATGCTCACCTGGCCACCGCCATGCCCTCACGTGCACCAGTATCCTTTGCTTACCTACTGCAATTTGTATGAGCTCTTCATATTTATAATTTTAGGTATATTTGCCTTATGTTGCTTTTATTGCAAATAGTCCCCTAGCCTGTATTTTGTCTTTTAATTTGATGATGATTTTACAGAAGCTTTCTTTTTAATGTGGTCAAATCTATCAACTATTTGTGTTATGATTTCTTTCCTTTATTAAGCTCACAAAGTTCATCTTCACTTGGAAATCAAAAATATATTCACTTATATACTATTTGTATCTTTATGTTTTGAAATAATTTCAAACTCAGAAAAGTTGCATGAATAACTTAAAGAACTCTCATATACCCTCTACCAAGATTCATCCATTTTTAACATTTTGCCACATTTGCTTTTTTTGCTTTATCCCTCTTGCCTGCTCCCAGACTCACTCTCTCTGTCTCTGTCTCTTATGTATGCCTGTGTGTAATTTAGTTTCCCTAAACTATTTGAGGCTAGACTATATATATATATATATATATATATATATATGTGTGTGTGTGTGTGTGTATGTATATATATATATATATAATCATGACCCTTAACTCCTTAATATTTCAACATGCGTTTCCTAATACCAAGAATAATTGGTTTACAGTACCACAGTACAATGATGGAGTCCCGGGAATTTAACATTGTTAGAAGACTTTAATCTGCAGTCTATACTCTAGTCTTTTTAAATGTCCCAATAATGTCCCTAATAGCATATTCCTCTCTTTAGTTCCATTTAATCTGGAGCAGTTTCTCAGTATCTCATTTCTCAGTCTGACATTTTAATTTTTCAAAAATACAAGCTATTTATTTTACAGAATATCCCTCAATTTGAGTTTATTTAATGTTTCCTCATGAGTAGATTAAGGTTATGCACCCCTGAGGGTGTGTCCTTCTCGTGGTATCACATCTAGATGCAAACAGTGTCCATTGACCCTCATTGATGATTTTAATTTTGATTAGTCATGGTGTTGTATGATTTTCCTACTGTGTAATAATAGTTTCCTTTTGCAATGAATAACAATCTGTGAAGACATTATGAGATGAAGCAAATATCATCTTCATCTTCAAGTACCAATTTCATCTTCAAACTTTCCCCCTAGATTTAGCAGCCACCGATGACTCTTGCTCTAATCAGTCTTTACCGTGTGGTTGCAAAATGCTGATTTTCTAACTCTACCATTCCCTCTGTACTCACTGGTGGACAGAAGAATCCTCTTTCTTCCCATTCATTTACTCATGTGTCTGTTTTTATTAGTATGTCTTCACAGATATCTTGTTTATTTAATGTTTATTCTAATAGCTTGATTTTAAATCTTTTATCTGCTTTGTTAATTTTTAGTACAGCTGATTTTATTATTTATTATGGAAAAGCTTTATTCTTACAGAATTTAGAGATATTACTATAATTTCAAAATATTTTTATAATCATTTTATCCCCATTTGAGTTATCTATTGATGTAAAATAACCACCCCAAACAGAACAATTTATCATTTTTTATAATCCTATGGGTTAAAGGAACAGTTCTTCTGCTAGTGTCTCTTTGGCTGTCTCATGTGGCTTCATTTAGCTGAAAGGATGATCCTGGATGGCCTCACTCTAGTCTGGGTCATCAGCTGGGTCTTTGTCACCACCACATCGAGCCTGGACTTCTTCACATGGTGGCTTCAGGGTTCCATGAGGGCGAGAATGAAAACTTCAAGGCCACTTAAGGTCTTGCTTGAAAGTCACATGTCACTTTTACCGTATGTTATTTGTCAGAGCAAGTCACCAAACCAGCCCAGATTCAAGAGGCAAGGAAATAGACTGTTTCTCTTTATGGGAGGACCTGCAAAGTGTTCATAGCCATCCTTAATTCAGTACAATCTTAACTGGAACTCTTAGAGATAAAGAGAGCCAGTTATTATCAACTCTCTTTTATAGATAAAGAAACTGTGGTACAAAGAGGTACATAGGTGTAGTATAAAACAGTGCTACTTTTAAAATGGGCCATAGACCTGCACCACCTGGGCAGCTGTTAAAATTGCAGATTCTCAGATCCCACCCCAGACCTACTAAATTAGCATAGAGATACTATCTAAATAATAGAGATATTATAGTAATAGATACCATTAGTATTATTCTATAGTAATACACATTCTATACCTTAGAGTAGGTCCCAGGAATATGTTTTAATAAAGTCTCCAGGTGATGCTTATGCGCCCTAGAGTTTCGGAGAAGTAGTGACATTAGAACACATGGATTTGAAGTGAGTCAGACCACATTCATGTCCCAGTTTTGTCACATGCTACCTGGGTGATCCTGACTAGATCACTTATCCTTTTAGAACTTCAGTTTTTGTCATCAGAAAAAAAATGCTAATATCTGCTTTGCCTACTCCAGCAGCCTGTTATGAATATAAAAAGAAGATGTTGCATGGAAAAGCAGGCAGTAAAATAATGATGAATATGGTAATATTGTCTAAGATCACAGACTTTATTAGTGATAGAATCAAGACTAAAAGAGCTGGGTTCCTGGTCTTAAACCTCTTCAGGGACAAATGCTAATTGGGCCAGCAGCTTTTCAGCCTTTTCCAGGTCTTCAGAGCTATGGCAAACTGCAATACTGTTTACAAAAAAACAGGCAAACAGTGGAGTGTGATGTGCTTTCAATGAAACAAAGAGCCCGTTCTCTCTCCTTTCTCCTTCCTCAGTGGCATAGACCCCTCCATTCCCTAAACAAGCTCACACAAGGCCCTAGCAGCAGGGCATGGCTGTCTTCCTTCCTTTTCATGGGAAAGGATTATTGAGTGGGAAGTGTTCAGGATGAGTGAGTGTTACCGGGGAGTGGGAGGTGGAGTGACAGTCCTGGCCTAGATTGTGTTTTTCAAGTTTGATGCATGTCAATGGAATGGCATCTACAGGCTGCTGAAGCTTTTGGAGAGTCAGAATTTGAGAGCTGGTGGGTGAGAAATTGCGATCGCTCCCTGATTATTCACCTCCTCCAACCTATATTTTTAATTCACCCACTCTTAATTCTAATCTTTGCTCCAAGCAATTTTCTAAAATTCAAGAAGCCAAATACTGTTTTATCGGCTTTCTCAGTCTTCCTCAAACTCAATCTAATGTAGAAAGGAGGTAGTAAAGTCTAAATAATCCCCTTATCCTACTTAAACATAAACCCAATTTTCCAACCAAGTTGATAGAAAAAAAAAAAAGGAGATGTATCTAGGTATTTAAAAAGTAGTTCAGCCTGTAAAAAGAAGTAGCACAGACTTCCCACATTCAAAGGCCAGCTCCATCCCTTACTGACCATAAACACTTCCTCTGTTCCTCATTTCCTCTTCTGTGAAATGAGAATAATGTATATAACACATAGGTATTATGAGGGCTACATGAGTTAATACCTGTAAAGTGCTAGAATAGTGCCTGGCACATGCAACTACATAAAACATTATAGATTTTGCCACAAAATCTATAGATTATCACAGCCATCTATCTACCCTTAATCCTTCCTTGCATTTAATCCATCCTCCCATCATTAACCTTTCTCAACATTGTCAAGTTCCCCTTCTCCCACCTTAAAAAATATTTTACCCATTGCACAAACTCTGTCTTGTTCTTTCTTCTGTAACATATTCCTCTGGTCATCTCATTTTATCTAAATTTCTATTTGTATTTTTATGTATGTGGTAGGTTAGTTACCTTTCTCGGCCTAGAAGAAGTGGCCCTCTGTAGGAGATGTCATATGTGTCCCAGAAGTACACTCACCTCTCGTCACCCAAGGTCCAGGGGACCCACCAAAACCAGCAGGTAGATCTGGCCCAGGCTCCTGTGAAGTCACTGCTTTTGCCCCGGGTTCCAGTGCATTTGAGACCTTGTGTGTACCCTTCAAGAGTGGAGTCTCTGTTTCCCCCAGTCCTGTGGAGCTCCTGCAAATCAAGCCCCTCTGGCCTTCAAAGCCAAATTCTTTGGAGGATGACTCCTCCCGTTGCCAGACCCCCACGCTAGGGAGCCTGATGTGGGGCTCAGAACTCTCCTGTGGAAGAACTTCTATGATATAATTATTCTCCAGTTTGTGGGTTGCCCAATGGGGTGGGTATGGGATTTGATTATATCATGAGTGCACCCCTCCTGCCATCTCCTTGTGGCTTCTTCTTTATGTCTTTGCATGTAGAATATCTTTTTTGGTAAGTTCCAGTCTTTTTTACTGACGGTTGTTGAGCAGTTAGTTGTGATTTTGGTGTGCTCATGAGAGGAGGTGAGCTCAGGGTCCTACTCCACCATCTTGTCTTGAAATCTCCCTTTTGTACAAACTCTAAATTTGGCTTAGGATTTAAGACACTTCTCGTCAGTTCCCTCCAACTCTGTCTGGTTTCTTACCTACAGCACTACAGACCTTTTGGGCTGGATAATTCTTTGTTTGGGAGGCTGTCCTCTACATTGTAAGATGTTTTGCAGCAATCCTGTCCTTTACCCAGTAGATGCCAGTAGCAACCTTTCAATTGTGGCCACCAAAATTGTCCCCTAGGGGATAAAAATCTCACCTATTTGAGACCCCTTTTCTCTTGCTGTGCTTTCCTAGCCATTTCTCAAATATGCCTAGACCAATCTCACTGATTCTTTTACTCGAAGTTACTAATTTTTTTATTGTGTAAAATATATGTAACAATATTTACCATTTTAAGTGTACAGTTCAGTAGCATTAAGTACATTCACATTGCTGTGAAACCATCACCACCATCCATCTCCATAACTTTTTCATTTTCCTAACCTGAAACTCTGTACTTGTCAAATAACTACTCCCATTCTTTCCTCCCCCCACCCCCTGGAAAGAACAATTCTACTTTCTGACTTTATGAATTTGACTACTCTAAGTACCTCATAGAAGTGGAATCATAGAATATTTGTCCTTTTATATCTGGCTTATTTCACTTGGCATAATGTCTTCAGGGTTCATCCATGTTGTAGCATGTGTCAGAATTTCCTTCCTTTTTAAGGCTGAATAATATTCCATTGTATATATATACCACATGTTGTTTGTACCTTTTGACTATACTGAATAATGCTGCTATGAAAGTGGGTGTACAGATACCTGTTCAAGTCCCTACTTTCAGTTCCTTGGGGTATATACTCAGAAGTGGATATTCTGGACCATATGGTAATTCTGTGTTTACTTTTTTGAGGAAGCTGTTTTCCGCAGAAACGGCACCATTTTATATTTCTACCAGCAATGCACAAGGGTTCCAGTTTCTTCACATCCTCACCAATGCTTGCTATTTTCTGTCTCTTTGATAATAGATATCCTAATAGTGTGAAGTAATATCTAATTGTGATTTTGACTTGCATTTCCCTAGTGATTAGTGATATTGAGCATCTTTTCATGTGCTTATTGGTCATTTGTATATCTTCTTTGGAGAAGTATCTATTCAAGTCCTTTGCCCATTTTTAGTGGGGTTTTTTGTTGTTGTTCTGTTGAATTATAGAGTTCTTTATATATTTTGGATATTAATCCCTTATCAGATATATGATTTGCAAATATTTTGCCCCATCCTGTGGGTTGCTTTTTCACTCTGTCGATAGTGTCCTTTAATGTACTAAGTTCAAAGTATATTAACTTCCAGTGAAAAAAATTAAGTGCTATGAAATCTTGAAAAGAGGCATCCCAAAACAAATAGAAACCTGCAATATGTAATTTAGTACTATACACATAAAATGTATTCGTTTTCTATTGCTACTGTAACAAAGTACCACAAATTTAGTGGTTTAACACAATACAAATTTATTATCCTATAGTTCTGTAGGTCAGAGTTCTGAAATGGGTCTTACAGGGCTAAAATCAAGGTGTCAGCAAGGCTGCATTCCTTCTGGAGGGTCTAGAGGAGAATATATTTCCTTGCCTTTTCTAGCTCCTAGAGGCCAGCCACATTCCTTGGCTCACGGCTCCCTTCTACCATTTTCAAAGCCAGCAACACTGCATTTCTCTCTGACCATTCCTTCATAACCACATCACCCTCTGACTCTCATCTCAGTCAAGAAAGTTTCTTTTAAAGATTCATTTGATTAGGTTGGGCCCACTCAGATAATCCAGGATAATCTGCCCATCCCAAGGTCCTTAAACTTAACCTTCAAAGTTCCTTTTGCCATGTAAGGTAACATAGTAACAGGTTCCAGAGATTAGAGATCTTTGGGGGGGCCCATTACTCTGCCTTTAAAAAGAGTGAAAAAAATGTGAAACATAAGAAAACCTGGAATCGGTGTTGTTATATGACTTTCTGAACACATTTTCTCCCCTTCATCCTAGCCAAGCCCTGTGATAACTCTTCATCCTCTGGACTTCGGGATGCTAACTGAGTTTCTGTAGATTCTTATGACCACCTACTTTACTGACCAAGATATTTCATGAATTCACCCTATTTTTTCTGGTTTAAAATAATTGATTTCAGAAACAGATAGGGTGAAATCTTTGAAAGTGTTGTCATAACTTTAGCAAAGGAACTTAGAAAAATCTAGCAAACTTGAAATGCTACCTCCATATTAAGTATTAGCATTAGTATGTACACTGTATGTATATTAAGTATACATATTAGTAAGTGTGCTAATTAATCACATACTTATATAAGTAACTAAGCAATCACATAGTTTATTTTCAGCACAAGGTACCCCAAATCAATCTTGTGCTCTATCACCAATCCATGCTCCCCAGACTATGTCCATCTAGAAGAAGAGGCACTTTTTTTCTCATTTTACAGAGGTGTCATATGAGCTAGTTGTGGCCTGACCTGGAGGGCATTCAGAGGGGGCTTACTACTGGGTCACAATTCATCATACATACCAATGACACTGACAGAAGTTAATCACATGCTATCCGAAGTATTCTAGTTCACTGCTGGAAGAATATGGAACAGCCAATATAAATAACACCTACCCCTAAATGTCCAGCTGAAATATTCTGTACAGATAGAATGTGACCAGGACAGAGTCAAGCACTGGCAGACTCTCCATATGTATATATCAATCTGTCATGGCCTCCACCTTACCTTTTACCCTGCCATTCTATAGCCATTTTCAGCCAGGTCTACCATGAACTGTTTATTTTAGCTCAGTGGTTCCCTTATCAATCAATATATATTGATTAGGTATACAGCTGCTTTCTGACAGAGATATTAAAATATCAGGTTATACCTAAAATACCTCCCCAAAGTGACAAGGTGTTCTACCAAAGTAAACCCTACTTAAATAGGATCAATTATTTTTAAGCATCTCATCTTATTTAATAGCAAAATATATTTGACTGATCTCAATATCAGCCAGTTTGGAACTACACTCCAGCCATCAAGTCTGTAGGTATAGATTAATAAAGGATTTTTTGATATAATACATAATAAAATAATATTAGTATGTTTCCAGGTGTTATGGCCCCTCTGTAGACAAGTAGATAGGTAGAAAAAGATGGGGTAGGTGGGGGCAGAAAGGCAGAGAGAGTGAAAGGGGCATTAGAAATCACCCAGCATAACCCCACATACAAAGATAAAATTCATCGTCATCAAAAGAATTCTCTGAGATGCTTTTTATTAAGAGCCCACAATTTGCTTGTCCCCATGCAAAAAAGCACTATTCAAACACTGACAAACACTATCTCTAAGAATTCCTAGTAGACATAATGCTATACCATTGGCTTGTCATTCATTTTAAGAACTTTTTTTGTGGAATAGGAAAGATATGATAGAAAGTATTATGGTTCTGTAGAAATATATATTTCAGCAAAATCACACACATTTCTAAAGATCCATACACCGGATGTCTGTTTCTTTTAGGAAAATCAAATACAAATAAATGTTGTTAGAAAGAGTTATATTGGAATTCATTCTCAAAATCTTTTTTTTTCCTTTTGTATACATCTTAGAAGAAAGGAAATGCAATCCTTTACAGAGGCAATGAAGTGAAAGCTTGTCCCACAACTCTAGGATTTTGAGTAAAAGTGCATTCTAGCTCAGTATTCAATGGACAAATAAACATGTAGTTCACAACCTGCCCACAGCTTACCTGGTTGGGATTTCCAAGCTCCTGTCTACCCTCTTCCTCTTCATGGGGCCATATCTCTAAGCACACTAAATTTCCCACTGTTCCCTGAATTTTCTTCCCAGTATCTGGAATCTCCTTGCCTCCTCATCAACCTGACAAACTCCTATTCATCAATTAAGTCCCAGATGAAATGCCATCTCTTATTCGTTTCCCTGACCTTTCTCATCCCATTCCCCCTACTGTGACTTCATAATTATTAACTTCACATTTGTTTCCAAAGCACTTATATGTGTCTCTCTATTACAGCACCCATCACAATGCATTATTTGTGTACATGTACATATGCCACTCACCTCTAGACAGAGTTTCTTGAAGATTGGGTTTGTTCCTCATTTTTCTGGTATTCAGAGGCTAGCACATTACACAGCATAGTCTGGTGAACAGAATTTAATAGAAGAAACACATGAGAGATGAACTTTCTTTTCCCTGAGATGATATCTGTCCCAGAGAATATAGAAATATCTTCACAAGACCAATAATGAGCTTAATGGTACTTAATATCAATTATGTTCAATCTTCAATTTTAGAAATAGCTTCAGATTGAGGGTTTTTTACCAATGGCAGTTAAACAAAGATATTAAAGAAAATTTTATTGCAGCAATTGCTCAAGTTGAAACAGGTTTGAGAACAAATTCAATTTAAATACATGTCATTTACTTGTATTTACCTATAAAATGTTTAAAATGGAACACTTCGGGGCAGAATTATAAAACTCTCCGTCTTCAATTGTGAATTGTGAAGAAGTCTTTTTTACAGCTTTTCAAACATTGTACTGCAGTTGGTTATTCAAAAGTTCAAATTATCTCAGATTGTTCACTGCCATAGATTGCTAACTATATGTTCATTCAGATGAACCTGTGCTCTGTGGAAAGCTTTAGTTCCAATCGATTGGCTGTAGGCTTCCCCCAAGATGGCACAAATTAGGACAATTTCCCTAGGTGCTGCTCTCTACAGCTCCATGCTCCCATAGTAATGGGCAGCAACTCGGGACATCACTTGATGAGGAAGGCTGTACCTCCTCCAGCTGGGATTTTTTGAAAGGCCTGAAGCCAGCAAAGATGTTTAAAATGATAATACCCAATTAATGAAGTTGTGGGGTAACTAACATTCCTATAATATTTTGATGAGCTTTGGTAACATAAAATACTAAAACTAGTCTGGAGAGCAAATCCAAGAATATACATCAGGAGCTCCTATTTCTTTGGTCTCCTATTTCATCCCTAAAACTCTCCTGTAAAGACCTAAATGATGATGTTTCTAGTTGATACCTGAGTTGTTGCTCTGTATAACACTTAGACTCTTTATGCCACTTGCTTTTCCAAGAGTAAGTTCATCCTCCATTTACCCAAAGGATCTTGAAACAGGGCCTGTTATTTATGTGGCTGGCCCAGCTGCTTTTCCTCGGGAGTCAGTTTTTCTCTCACTTGAATGGTTATGCAGGTATATTTAGTCATTATTTGAATATCTTGATCACATTTTCTTACATGTTTAGAATAATGTATTCTGCGTTGTGTCATTTGTAGCACTAAACATAAAACAAGGTTTGATTTCAGAGTAAATCCAGTTGAGTTGTTCAGCTGATGGTGTTTGGGAAAAAAGAAAGGAACTGGACTTAGAAATTGGCCCTTGGACTTCCCTGGTGGTGCAGTGGTTAAGAATCCACCTGCCAATGCAGGGGACACGGGTTCAAGCCCTGGTCTGGGAAGATCCCACATGCCACAGAGCAACTAAGCCCACGCACCACAACTACTGAGCCTGTGCTCTAGAGCCCGTGAGCCACAACTACTGAGCCCACCGCCACAACTACTGAAGCCACACGCCTAGAGCCCATGCTCTGCAACAAAAGAAGCCACGGCAGTGAGAAGCCTGCGCACCACAACGAAGAGTAGCCCCCGCTCGCCACAACTAGAGAAAGCCCGCAAGCAGCAGTGAAGACCCAATGCAGACAAAAATTAATTAATTAATTAATTAATTTAATTTAAAAAAAAAAAGAATGAAGGGAACAAGTACTTAAAAAATAAAAGAAAGAAAGAAAGAAATTGGCCCTCATTTTTTAAGCCTTATAACCCTTCATCCAAAGGAAATTTTACACGAATGAAAATAAGTACTTTCTTTAAGGAGAAGAGCATCTAGGACGGAAGAAGGAGTCAAGAGGCTCCGAACAACATGTAGGTCCCACCTTATCCCTTCCCCTACTCCTGGGCCTCCCGTGAACACTGTACACAAAACACTTTTATTGTGTCTGTAAGTTCTTGATTGAGAATTGAAACATCTTGTTTCAGGTTCTCTATATTTAAGTACAAAAAACTTCCATTTCAAACAGCACTTCTTATGTAGAGAGAAAGAGGAGTGCATAAATGGATATATAGTATACATGTATGTGCTGCTTTTATTTTCCATTATCTGAGTTCTTAAACAAAATGCTGTTTCTCTTTATGCATAGTTTCACTTTGTCCAGCAACTCGATCTTCTGAGATGCTCATTTCTTTCCAGGTCATGAGAGAAAAAGAACACAGCAAGACAAAGTTATATGTGGTCGAAAGACCAGCATGGAACCCTGGCGTCACCCTTATCACCATGTGACCTTTACTGAGTGTTCACCTCCTCATGTGTTAATGAAAAGCAGTATGCAAATCACAGGGTTGATGTTTGCATTTGATTAAATTAAACACATAGAAAGTTCTCAGTCAAAGTGCATTTCTGCTTTCCACAGTGATTATAGAGTTGGAGAACTTCGCAGCCATAATAAAAGATGCAGGAGCATGCCGCACAACCATTGTTTCTACCACCACCAACTGATTTATCTTTTAAGAGATAAGAGGCATAGCATTATCCCTCCCTTGATTTCCTGGAGAGGCTGGTTTTCCTGAGAACTCAGAGCTGGTTCACAACCCCAAAACTTGTGAACCAAATGCACCTCCCAAGACTGCAGAAGTCAAACTGTGAACTGGTATTGATCACCCAAGTATCACATCGTCCTTCTGACATTTGCCCATCCTCAAATCTCCCCTTCCTTCTCCCACACACATACACACAGGGGAACTCACCTATTGTTTATCTCATCTCTTCAGGGTACCCTTATGTTGCCTAAATTTATGAAGAATCCATCAATTTAAAAAGTGGTTCACTTACACATTTAACTGTTGTCCTCTTGTTATTCTTATCTTCAGGTCAAACTTACTTATCATCAAATTACTTATCTACTCAAAAGCCTTTCATTTCCTTTTACTTTAATTCTAATTCTAATGCCCTTGATCTCCTCGCATTACTCCTAACCATCCAAAAGTACTTTTCACTGCTGCTGATGGGTTCCTGCCATTCAAGTCACCACACGCCAACATGGCAGTCTCCTGGGATGACCTCTCTGCTTCTGGCCACTCCCTTCAATCATAGTCTCACTCAAGGACTACTCCTCAGGCCCTGAAACCTTCCTGCTACTCCAGTCCTGCTACACTTCTCCTCCTCAAACTTCCTACAAATCCTGGAAACAACAACACGTAGTTTCATTCTCAGTTAACTACTACTTTGTCTTTATTGTTTTATTTCACTGTCTCATATCCACCTTATTTCTCCAGTTACATTGTAAACTCTTTGAGACAGGAGTAATACATGTATGTGTCTCACATCCCTCTTAGCACATGGTTGGAAATGTTGATGGCCTATGTGGTTTGCCTGGCCTGGTAATTCATTATAAAAGTCATAGTAACTACACCAATGGAGGAAATTGCAGGCAGGTAGGGAATGCTTGGGGGAACGACAACTTGACCTTCAACTCCATTCATGCAGGCCATGTACTCTTCTTTCCTATAGAGGTCAGCCCTGGACACGAACTGACATTTCTGTGGTTCTAAGAATCACCATGAATTAACTCGGTGCTACATCTCACTGGAAGTTTCCTGGAAGAGGTGAGATTTGCTTGATTGATACACAATAATGACTCAGTTATCTAGAATACATGGGTAACAAATGACTCCAGAGTTATATTTCTAGGTAAACAAAAATATACTCTTAAATTTAAAGCATCATAATCTTTTATATTTTTAACCATTTGATGGAAATCTGTGCTTTGTCCTAGAATGCAGAATATACTTCTCTGTTTTCTCAAATAGGCCAACATGGACTTGATTTAACAATGAGAGCATCATCTCTCAAATTGGTCTACACAACTTTTATCAGCCTAACAGATTGAACATTTGTTTCCAAGAGAATAGGCATGAAATGCCCTATTTTTATCTTAAATTATTATCTAAATTTTGCATTTCATAATATATCTTTGTTTAAAAATGAAGTTAGTTATTTAAATCAGTGGTTTCCTACCACTGGTTCATAGATTTGACAAAGTGTCCACTTGGCCAAATGACCTCTTTTGGGTAGGTTTATGTCGCTCCTATTTGGTTAATGTTAAAATAACCTTCCTTTATGAAATGATATTGATAAATGTCTTTAATTGGGAAGAAAACACAGAGCCCCTCCTCTTTTACTTGTCCATAATATTCAAAAGCCTGGACCTACTATTTTAATTTACCATAAAGTCTAAAAAGAAAGTTTAAAATTTCAAAAAGATGACCCATGTTTACCTATCCTAGCATGCTACATTATGCCCCAAAAGTATGCATCTTTGTGAACCTCTGTTTTGGAGCCTTGCAGGAAAGCAGTGATGCTCTCAGGGCCTGCAGAAGTAGGTTGATTTCTGGCTCCACACTGAATATTCCAGACTACTGTACTTCCCATGTTTTCTCACTTCCTATCAAACCATATGTTATCTATGTATTTCCTTTCAGGTGCCTAATGTAAAAGCCTTTATCTCACATTTGTATTACTTCTTATACTTCCTCATACCTAGGACAGCAGATTAGCAAAGACTTTATATTGAATATAAAAGTTAGATTAAATATATCTAAGTGAGTGTGTGAAGAATTCTCCTATGAATAAATGTGTGAGTGTTAGTATGTGGACATTTTATCTCTTTTGGCCACTGGGAGATCTCTTTCTCTCTCTTCTGTGTTCTTGGCTGCATTACAGATGAATGAGGCTTCTGGCAGCCAAATTCTGACTAGATGAATTGCTACTAATCTTAAGTGACAGAGTGGACAATAAATATCCCACTTATATTAAGAAATAGTGCTTGGTAGTAAAAGCTGTGTTGCTATCTATTGCCACATTAAAAAGTCAACCCCAAAATGCAGAGGCATGTAACAATAGACATTTATGCTTACAGGCTCTAGGCCAGTTAGGATTCAGCTCATCTAAGCTGGGTTCAGTGGGAAACTGCTTCAGGTTGTAGGTCTGACTGGATGTGACTCCTTGCTGCAGGCTGGGCTCAGTTCTGTTCCATGTGTGTTCATTCTGGGATCCAGGCTGAAAGTGCAAGCAGCTACCAGGGGAAGCTCTTCTCATGGTGACACACAAGAGGGCAGGCCCATCTATAATAAGCACATTTCAAGCCTCTGCTTATGGCACATCTGTTAACACCCATTGGTCAAAGCAAGTCACATGACAAAGTCCCAGAGTCAAAGACAGGAAATTTTCTTCACCTACCATGAGGTTGCATCGAACATGTGGATGTATAATGCCTGTACAGGAGAGTGATGAATTTTAAGAAATTCAGTCTACTACAGGCTGGGTGACTTCTGACGCAGCCACTAATCACAATGGACTTCCTAGAAAAAAAAAGAAAAAACAAACTTTAAGGCAGTTTCTGAAAGTGGAAGGAAGGTACCTTGTATAAAAAGTGAGAATGTTCAAATATGATTCATTGAATAAAGGACATGATTTAAAAACTGGAAAGTAATGCTTCCTAATGTGGCAGTTACATTAAGATGCATGTAAAACTGAGTTTGCTATAGGCTGGTTTTGTAAGTGATAATTGATTGCAAATTATATTGACAGTTATTGAACATAATTATTCACCACAGGAACCATCCTTAATCAATTAATCAGGGCACAATTCAGCTTCACTTCTTGCACATGGCATCAACCAATCTTTTTTTTTTTCTGCTTTGCTTTTTTTCCCTTTACCTACTCTGCTGTTGTTGAAACATTTTAACAAATTAATTAGATGTTAATTCTTAGCAATAAGTGAAACCCTTAAGGTGCTTAAATTGTAAACTCCACAACAAAACGTGTTTATTCCCAAAGATTTTCCTCAGACTCTGAGTAAACACAGATCTTCTCCAGAGATTACATGCAATGCATGGTTGGAAGGCCCTCCTCGCTGCTACCAACCAGGAGAGATATCTCCAAGGACGTACTTCAGGTCTAGCTCTGTTTTATTGAGATTTTAATCAAATGCTTAAATAAACACATCGAAACCATGCTTTTTTAAATCTTCAGCTGACCTAACAATGGAAAGGATAGGTACCATACTAGACACACACTCAAACTTCTAAACAGGCTGAATGATGTACAGAAGCTTACAAGATACAACTTAGTAGGGAGAAAAGCAATGCCATGTTCTCACTGGTGGCGTACAACCAAAGCTCCCTAACAGGGTGGTGGATATACAGAATGAGAGCAGCTCACATGAAAATAATCCAGTTGTTTTGGTTAACATCAGCTAATAGAAATCAACAATGAAATGTAACTCCAAAAGCACTGGTGAAAACTTATGTATTGGGCTCTATGCATATCTGTAGAGTCCAAAATAAGAAAAGTAATCATCCCCTTGCCCTCTATTCTAGTCAGACTCCAGGGAGAGTATCCTGATTATTATCAGTGTCATAGTTTTCAAAGGAAATTAAAATACAGAGGCTTGTGATTCGGGTAGAGAAGCGGTTCAACACAATCATATGACGAATGATGGGGAAAAAAGACATATATAGTCTAAGGTAGCAAGAAGTTAGGAGAGACGTGCGAGTTGCCTTTAAATATTTATAAGATTGGCCTGAGGGAAAAGGACGAAGATGGATTTTGAGCAACAACTACAAAATCCTGAAAGAGGGTTAATTGACAAAAACTTCAGAAAGGCATCTGTCATCTCCATATGAATCTTAGATATCCCTTGCCCAAACTCTTTTCTCATGAAGGTGGCCTTCTGTTAGAGCCAGTCTGTGACCTAAAGTGCATTTCAGCCCCACAGTTCTAGGATTCTGTACAGGAAGAACAGATGTGTCAAATTTATTACACTGAATTTTTTATATTCTTTCTTCTATTGAAAAATCAAGTACATCTTTGCAAAATAAAAATAGAATTTTATTATAGCAGTACAAACATTTTATGCCATTCTTTATAGTTTCAAAACTATGAATATCCAATCAAACTTCATAATTGCTTTCATAAATGCCTAATTAAACTATAAATATTATTAAATATATCCATGTACAATAAGGAATGGAAACATCTGGATGAAAAATGAAAAATTTAGACAAGCAGCTGGATATTTTACCTACACAATGCTAGACACCAAGATATTCAGAAACATCAAATGGCTGATAGAATTTTGGCATGTCATCTGGTTATTTGACTCTATCTTTGACTTTATTTCAAATTACTTCTTAGTTTCTCAGTTTTCTATTTTTTAATGGGAATATTTTATATACTCCTCCTACTGAATAGCATTTTCCAGTCACAGCTAAAACACTGTTTCTCCTTCCCTGCCAGCTGTCTCTACTCTGACCTTACCTCTTCACTTCACTGTCTACTGGAATATCAGAAATTTGGGAAAAATTATGATAGGGGCTTTTGAAATCCATTCCCTCCCTCTGTCCTCCCCTTTACAGCCTGTAATCTGGTCAGAAAATCCAACCAATCTGATTTCAGAACCCTCCACTGTGAAATGTTCCTTGAACTACCCCCCGCCATCCCCACCACCCCCAATATTGTTCTACCTTGGATACCAGTGATCCATTTCCAATTCAGTATCTTCTCTGACCCCAGTTTTCAGGGCATCAGCTCCCTTGATTTGGCTAATGGTCTCTGTCTTCACAGTGTTTACGGTCAAAACAATAATGATGAAAATACTAATTCCAATTTAATGAGCACTTACTATGTTCAAACATTGCTTTAAGTGGTTTACATGAATTAATTCATTTAATAGTCACAACAACCCTATGAAGCAGGTACTATAATTATCCTCATTTTGGAGATGAGGAAATGAGGCAAATAAATTTAACAATTTGCCCAAATTCTCATAGTTATAGCACCCTAGACCCCCAGTACAAATTCAGGTTTCCTCACTTTGGAACCCCTCTCTTAACAACTATGCTATAGTACTGCCTGTCTAGCCAGTCTACTCTAATTTCCAACATTTTGCTGAAATTCAGGTGTTCTCAAACTCAAAGAAGGTGGTTGTAATGTATTCCTTCCAAGTTTCAAGCAGGATCTGAAACCCTACCTCTTTCTAGAAGCCTGTGTGTACTTGGTATCAAGAAGATGACATTTTGTCCTAATTGAGAAATTTGAACAACTGCCTTCATAGGATAAAAGCACTTGTCCTTTGCTTGTTCTCGTTCTCAGTACAATATAAATACAGCACGTAATCTTGTACCATTTAAATACTTTTACATGTTTTATAACGGTTAATCCACATGAATGAAATATTTCATTCATTCATTTAACAAATGTTTACTCAACTATTCTAGGCACTGATGACACAATAATGAATAACACAGACAAAAATCTCTGCCCTCATGGAACTTACATTCTTGCCAGGGAGACATGATAAGCAAGATAAATATATAACTTACATGGTATGTTAAAGAATGACAAGTACTAAAGAGAGTGTAAAGATGTGTGGTATGAGAAAAACAGGAGTCAAGAAAGACAATGAGATTTTTGGTCTGGATGAATATAAGAGGGCTGATTAAAAACTCCCTGAAGAAAGAATCAGCCACACATATTCACTTAATACATAATTAATATAAATTTTAAAATAGTAAAATGAGTTGAAATTCCTCTGGAAAGTGTTGAGTATGTGTAAAGCAAAAATAGAATACTATGAAGGTGTGTTATTAAAATATAGTGTACTTCTTGGGCTTCCCTGGTGGCGCAGTGGTTGAGAGCCCTCCTGCCGATGCAGGAGACATGGGTTCGTGCCCCGGTCCGGGAGGGTCCCACGTGCCGCAGAGCGACTGGGCCCGGGAGCCATGGCCGCTGGGCCTGCGCGTCCGGAGCCTGTGCTCCGCAATGGGAGAGGCCACAACAGTGAGAGGCCCGCGTATCGCAAAAAAAAAAAAATATATATATATATATATATAGTGTACTTCTCAATTTAAATATGACAGTGATAGTCCCAAGCACCCAGTAAATAAAAAGAAAGGCTTAATTCTTTCCACAGTGATGTTCAGATAGCAGATACTGAACACAGCATTAAATATTTGCCAGAAAATCTGATAGTCAGATTTTGATATTTATTAAGAACTTTCCATATTGAGTTTAATTAAGGATTTGATTATGAATTCTACCTTGAAGGCATGATTACTACTTATCTCTTCACTCTTGGGCCAAAGAGAATTACAGATGCTGAGTATCTCTCCACTGCGTCTATGAAATAGTCATTAGTTTGAAAAGGCATCTTTTTTCTTAGTGTTGAAAATTGCCTAGAGAAATTTAACTCATTCAGCTTTTATAGTACTCTTGTAAGGAATTCTGGTTGTATTTTTAATGTTATAACCAAGAAGACAGATGAATAATCACAGCTAGTTTCCTGATAAATATGCAATTGACTTTTTAAATTTATTTATTTATTTATTTTGGTTGTGCTGGATCTTTGTTGCAGCACGTGGGATCTTTGTTGCCACATACGGGGTCTTTAGTTGTGGCATGCAGACTTCTTAGTTTGGGCATGTGAACTCTTAGTTGCTGCACACATGAGGGATCTAGTTCCCCGACCAGGGATCAAAGCTGGGCCGCCTGCATTGGGAGCGTGGAGTCTTACCCACTGGACCACCAGGGAAGTCCCTGCAGTTGCCTTTTATTACCCTTTTATGATCACATATTAGGCTTTTATTCTTGTTAATACTGTGAAGTATGACTGGGAAGTAATGCTGATTTCCTGGAGGGTGTGTATAAAACTCATTACTCACTTTCATTACTTAGCTTAGTGTCTTCTTTTCCTAATTTTTTCATGTCCAATAATATGTCAATAGAAAAACATCATCATGGAATAGGAGACTCGCTCTTTAAGGAGCCCTGTCGTTAGCTAAATATTATGAATATCATAAAGAGCTGAAGAGTTATTGCATCTCACTTTAGCTCTTAAAAACTTTTGAAACACACTGTTAAATGTATAAGGAGTCATATGGTTATACAACAAAGAATAACCTGGGACATAAGTGGTCTCTTTCCTACGGACTTGAAAGGCTAAAATATTATAAACTGGCAATGGATGGCAGCCCCATAATCCCTCAAAAAGTAATGGTGCACTGCTTTTTTCTAATTGAACACTCCTATCTTAGGCCCTCTCCACTTCATTCCACCTAGGATTTACTTTTACCTATTCTTAGGCTCGGAAATATTTAGAAACCCTTGTTCCCTTTGAAGATGTAAGAATGATTAAAGACGCAATAATCATATTGTACAATCAAGCCAGTAGGAGGGGAAAACAAGCAAGGATGACTACCCGCCCTTGCTCTCCCTTTGCAAATGATCTGGGAAAATTAACCCAAATGCTAATGAATTTTAAAAGCATCATGTGAAATGATTGACCAGGAAAACAATGATCAAAATGTAGTCTAATCCAATTACAGCAGAAACAAGTTTTTAAGCCCTGTACTCAGATGTATAAAAATTTTAACTTCCTTTTTTTTTTTTTCCTATAACATCTCACTTTGTGTTCAGATACCCTCCCCCAGTGGTATGACAGGTCTGGTACTGGCTCAAAAGCTGATTGTGTTCATTTCTTCCCAGGTCCAAACTCAGTGACATCAGGTTGCTTGTTTGAAATTGGCTGAGGTGGGAGTATTTACACCATGGAAATCAGCAAATGTTACAAATCTGGGTTTTGTTTTGTTTTGTTTTGTTTCCTTGCCGGAGAGAGCCAGCTGTTAAACATTTACCAGCATGCTGCTGCTCTCCCCTATGACAGATATGTGATCCTAGTCAATTATGGATAAACGTTCCCTCTGTCTCCTTCTCCCTAGAGAAACATTTACATTCTAAGGTCCTTCTGTATTGTCCATGCCTCTGGGGAAGAGACCTAGTCCACCATGACATCCTCTGACATGTTCATACGATCCCATTTAGTCCTCAACTGACATCTTCTGTGGTGGAAACCGCCAAGATGTCTCCCACCACCCCTACTCCTAAATTGTGTGGTGCAGTCTGCCTTCCATTATAGCATCCCTGTGTCACAATTGTGAGGTCCATTTAAGGTTCACCTACTGACCCTCAGCTAACTTCTGCACAGCTCTCTCAGAGAACAGGACAATGTGGCAATTTCAGCATTTACTTGGTAATGGAAGTACAAGTTTTGATGGGCTATCTTAGACTCCTTCAAGCCAAACACAACTTGTCATCATAGCCACTCTCTTGCTGCTATATATCATGTCAGGTGTGTGGAGGAACTCTGGACCTTGTCATTTCTTGAGCCACTTCCCGGTATCTTCCGCATGCATCTCCATTGCTCAGATTGCCAAGTATGTCAGAGGATTTGAGTCCTCTGCCCTGGGACTTTGCCTGAGGAGGTGGCATGGGGCAGCATCCCTTCTCAGTGATCTAGAGCTCTCTGGCTTTCTCTCTAACCCTCACTCTCTCTTCGCAGCCCAAAGAAATGTTTGATTTTCCCCCTTGCATAGGGGGCAGGGGGAAGAAGCAGAGAACCTAGCTTGATAAATATTTTTCCATATCTATCATTTATACCAAGATCTTGGCCTTGAGTTCACTTGGCTTGTACATGGCCTCTTCAGTTACGTGTATAACCCCTGCTTAATTTGGTGAAGAAGGAATAGCGAGAAATTGGATATCCATCCCCATTCCTTTCTTCTACCTTAAAAACTCAACATAAACATATCAATTTTTCAAGAAGGAAAAAATAAGTCAATGTTATTTCATCCATCACCAGCGTCAAAATACAACATGAACATTTATCTTCCTAGTTAAAGAAATATGAAGGGGAGGGGTGATATTTTTTTCTAATCTTTCTCTGACATGATTCTTGACCACTTCAGGTTTTATTCTCTATATTTGTCCATGGATTAAGTGTCATTTATTAGTGGCATGTTCCTCTGTTTTAGACAATGTCAGTCATGGCTGTAACCCTGGCTAACCTGTTCCTCCAGAACTATAGCCCAGTTTTAATCTTCACTCCTGTCTTACTATTCCCGCTGGGAGCTAACACATATTCAGATAGTTTTTCCAGGCTCCATATTAATGGTTAGTTTCTATAATATTCCTTTTAAAAAGACAGCCTCATCATAATATTGGAAATAACTATGTTTTCAGATTTCTCTAATTATCTTACATGTAATAATAAATATAATTAAAAGAATAATAAATTACAGTGCATTTATTTTGAGTATTCAAATTAGTGGAATCAGTTTTCCTACCGATATTCTTCTTTGAGAATCACATTCAGAACTTACAAACTGCAAATGTTTATTTTTATAAAGAAAGATAGGTAGTTTGCTAAATATATTTAATATCAGGAATAAATATGAATTTGTGAGAGAGAGAATTGATTTAGTGCCAATCATGTGTCATTGTTTTGAAGGTAAAATAGAGAGCTTTTCCCAAAACAAATAAAATAAATACCTGCCTCTCTCTTTCTTAGACAAACACTTAAATGTAAATATGCAAAGCAAGGGATCCACTTTCCTCTGGGTAAAAATGCTGAAAAAAATTATTAAGAATAAGAGTCTGTATATCCTATGCTAAGTGCCAGATATTGTGTAGCAACAACAGAAAGTGTAGACAGACTACAGGAGTTTAAAGGAAGAAGGGGCCACTCTAGGCTAAGACTGTCAATGAAGGTTTTAAAAAGGAGGCAGAATTTGAGGTGGGCTTTTTAGGACAGGTAGGATTCAGATAGTTGTAGAGGAAATAGGAAGCATATCTCAGTGGAGAGACTGGCATTAGCATGGTGAGTATACTTAGATGTTTTTAAAAAATAGAAAAGTGAATGCATCTAGTTAGAATGAGTAGAATGAGAGATCAAGAAAGGTAAGACTAGAAGATAGATTGGCAGCAGATCCTGGAGGACTTTGTATGGCCCAGAAATGTGAACTTCAAAGGACAATATCCAGAAAATGAAAAGACAAGCGGCATAATGGGAGAAAATATTTGCAAATCATTTATGTGATGAGTGTCAAATATTAACAATATACAAAGAACTCATACAACTCAACAACAAAAAGACAAATAGCTCTGTTTTAAAATGAGGAGGGGACTTCCCTGGTGGTCCAGTGATTAAGAATCCACCTTCCAATGCAGGGGATGCGGGTTTGATCCCTGGTCGGGGAGCAAAGATCCCACATGCCACAGGGCAACTAAGCATGTGCACCACAACTACTGAGCCTGTGTGCTTTGGAGCCTTGTGCCACAACTAGAGAGCCTGTGCGCCACAACGAAGAGCCCATGCGCTGCAATGAAAGATCCCTCATGCTGTAATGAGATCCCACGTGCTGCAACTAAGACCCAATGCAGCCATATAAATAAATAAATAAATGTTTTTTAAAAATGAGGAAGGTATTTGAATAGACATTTCTCCAAATAAGATACACAAGTGGCCAATAAGCACATGAAAAGATGCTCAATATCATTAGGCATTAGGGAAATGCAAATCAAAACCATAATGAGATACCACTTCACACACACTAGGATCTCTATGATCAAGAAAATAAATAAGGGGCTTCCCTGGTGGCGCAGTGGTTGAGAGTCTGCCTGCCGATGCAGGGGACACGGGTTCGTGCCCCGGTCCAGGAAGATCCCACATGCCGCGGAGCGGCTGGGCCTGTGAGCCATGGCCCGAGCCTGCGCGTCCCGAGCCTGTGCTCCGCAACGGGAGGGGCCACAAAAGTGAGAAGCCCGTGTACCGCAAAAAAAAAAGATAGATAATAACAAATGTTAGCGAGGATATGAAGAAATCAAAACCCTGATACATTGGGCAATAGAAATGTAAAATGGTACATTTGCTGTGGAAAACAGTTTGGCAGTTCCTCAAAATGTTATACATATGTTTATGTTACCATATGGCCCACCAATACCACACCTAAAAGAAATAAAAATATGTTCACACAAAATAAAAAAACATGTCCACAAAATAAAAACTTGTACACAAATGCTCATAGCAGCATTATTCATAATTGCCAAAAGGTGGGAACAACCTAAATACCCATCAGGTAAAGAAAGATAGGATAAACAAAATGTGGTATATCCATGCAATGGAATATTATCCATCCATAAAAAAGAATGAAGTACTGATACATGCTACAGTATGAGTAAAGCTTTCAAACATTATACTAAGTGAAAGAAGACATAACACAAAAGGCACATATATTTTATCATTTCATTTGTATTCAAAATGTCCAGAATAGGCAAATCTGTAGATGCAGAAGATAGATTAGTGGTTGCTAGGGGCTGGGAGGTGGGGTGAATGGAGAATGACTGTTCACAGGTATGAGTTTTTTTTGTGGGGGGGTGATGAAAATGTTCTGGAATTAGATGGTGTTGATGGTTGCACAACTCTGAGAATATACTAATAACTACTGAATTGTACATTTTAAAATGGAGAATTTTATGGTATGTAAGTTATACATCAATAAGAAGAAAAAAGAAATATGAGCTGTATCTTCTAGGCCCTAAGAGCTACCGAATATTTTTGAGTAAGAGAATGACCTGTTCACCTTTGCATTTTGATCTCTCCCTTTGCTTTATCTTGTCCCTTGATCTGCAACAGCATTTCTCACAGTGAAACTGTTTTCTCCTTCTTTCTCTACACAACCTCCACTTGCTTACCCTGTCTTGCTTCTTGGGCCTTGCCATCTGGCATCCAGCTTCATCACATTATTAAAATTCTTCTCTTAAAGTTACCAAAAAGTTCTTGGCTACTAATCTAGCAGGTGGATGCTTATTTGTGCTCAAGAAAGTAAATCTTTTTATTTTGTGATAACGATAACCACCTTTTTCTTGCAATTCTCTCTGCTCCCCACCTCTCTGAACAGTTTTTTTCCTCCTCCTGCTTCCTAAGTGAGAGATATCCCCCTAAAGATGTATTCTTGACCATTTTATCTTCTGGAGACCTTGATGATCTTAGCCAACCCATGACTTCTATAGGACTTGGACTCTTCGCCCCAGCACCTTTCCACAGCTCCAGTCCCTTATTTCTTACTGCTGGCTGCACCTGTCCACCTGAATACACAAAAAGCCTGCTCAGTCTCACCGTGACCTAAACTAAACATACAGATTTTTCTCTATCCATAATGAGCTCAGTATCTTCACAATTACTCCAGCTCAGAAATCATAACACTTTCTTACTCTTTTTATCAAATCACTTGCTAATCACCTATTGATTCTACATTCATCTCTCTCACTCCTATGCCCTATTCTCTATTCCTACGGAAAACAGCCCAATTCAAGTGCTCACAACAGCTTGACTGGAATATCCTACCCTATATCCGTGTGTCTTAGCCATCCTTCAGTACCTTCAGTTTAAAACACCACTCTCTCCATGAGGTCTTCTCCAACTTCTCTGTCTGGAAGTGATCTCTCCCTCCTCTGAAGGCTTACTATACTCTTTCCACACCCTCACAGTTACGA
Organism: Lagenorhynchus albirostris; assembly: GCF_949774975.1. Lineage (NCBI taxonomy): Eukaryota > Metazoa > Chordata > Mammalia > Artiodactyla > Delphinidae > Lagenorhynchus > Lagenorhynchus albirostris. The sequence goes on along the minus strand of NC_083095.1, from coordinate 67,917,290 downwards.
GAATCCCCATAAAATAAGGTGGAGAATACTATCTTCTCCACTGCTGGAAGCTCCTGAAGTCAAGAAAAATAACTACTAGAGTACACTTTGCAATTTAAATTTTCTACTGCATTGCTTTGTACCCAACTAGCTCCTAAAAGAATTTAGGATAGCTAGTGCCTTATACAAAGTAAGCCCTCAATAACTATTTGTTCAATGAACAAATGTTTACATGATCTTTATTTTTTAGCAAGAACTTCTCTCTTAAGCATTGCTGATAATTTGCAGGCAGAATTCAGAAGATCCCAAAAAGAGAATACTCAGCACAAACAGGCTCCCAACTTGCTTATATCCCATACGTGCGGATAGCACCTCATCTGAACTAAGATAGGAATTCTCCGTCCCTCTGCTGCTTCCTTTACCATGACGTCCTTAACCTTCAAGAGGGAGAAAACCACTGCTGCTGCCTCCTCCTTCCTGCCACTGCAGGGACTTGGTCAGATTGAAGTCAGAACTTTAGGCCCCTGGGGATCATTATCTCCTTCACCATCCCCTTCCATCCCTCTGTCCCTGAGCATCTCAGTTCCATGCCTCCCGTTCCAGTCCCTCAGCTGTGCTCATTCATCGCCCTGTCCTGCTGAAAATTCTTCTCCAGCCACAGGAGCCACCACTGGTGCTTTCAATCCTCAGCACTTCAAATCCTGTGGTCACAGATGGGGGAGGGTATGTTCCTGCGCCTACTTGGGATCTGGGGAACGACCTTCCCTGACATTCTAGGGCACTCTGAATACATTTTCCCATAGAAATAATATTTTAAGTAACAATTACTTTCTGCATTTCAAATACATTTCACAGGTGAACCAAGAAACTCAATAACAATTTATTACAATGTTTTCATGGGAAAAATGGCTTCTGAGTTTTAAACATGAATTTACAAATGAAATTAATTGTAGAACTAGCTGTTTGTATATTGGGAACTGCATTTAACCTTTAATAGAAAGTTATCATTGTTTTTATTTTAATTATTAATCCTAAACTCTGGTCTTTGTTTTGTTGCTATCAGTAGCTCAAGAGATTAAATCAATTCAATCTAGGAAAGATCCCTCCAGTTAAATTAACTTTTAGAGATGAAATTTGGGAAGCTGTGCCTTAGGCTCTTTTGGGTAAAGTGAACAAATATTTTGGGTGAAACCCAAATGGATGCTTCATTTTCCAACTGACTTAAATGTGTGAACCTTTCTTTCTAAGGTGAAGTCAGTCAAGGTTTTAGTATTAAAATGATGAGAACTTTTTAGCCACCCTTCAATCTGCTTCAGATTTCTCCCCATCACCTTAGGAAGATGTTATACTGCTGACAACCAGGTGTGATTTTGTCACATCAAAATACACATACACCTGTGCTTAAGACAGAAAGGTGATTGTGAATAAGGCTTACAGTTCAAAGGTACAGCAGGATGGTACAGAGCAGAAGGTTGGATAATGAGAAATCACAGTTTCCTGCAATTCTTGAGGACTGGAGGGAGGAAATTATTTGCTTTATGCTGGTAGCAATTTCCCTAAACCCTGTGAGATGGCATAGCTCAAGCTGTTGCAAATGTAGACAAGAGTGGCTACCAGCCATAGCCTTGGTTAGAGTAAGATTCCCTGGGATATGAAATATATTGAAAAACCATTCTAGGTAGGATTGATCACTTAATTTGACTGTTTTAGGGAAAATCCTACATAGTTTTCAATATCTAGTATTTGTTCAAACTCCCTGGAAGCTTAATAATCACTTCTGCCATATATGTGTGTATATATATTTGTGTATATTTTAATTAGATAACCTAATCACAGAGGTAATCATAAATATGCTACATTAAAAGTGCTAAACACTAGTTATAGAATATTCCTCAGCTTGGCTTTCACATTATAGTACCACAAGCAGCAAGCTCTTCCTCTGAGAAAAAATATTAAATCTTTACAAGCAGTTTGTGTCTTTTTTCCAAGATAGGTGCGGCGACATCAACTGTTGCCACCAGTCCTCAAAACAAAACAACCGGCGGCACAAAAAGAACCATCATGTTTAAAAACAGAGAAGCCGATAGCTGGTTTGTTAGCCATACACTTTATTTTGAGGGGTTAACTTTGGCCTCTCACACTTTTTCTTTCATGAATGAGCAATTAATTACTTTGCTGCTGTGGCTGTTTCAGCGCCTCAGTTTATAATAGCCTTTTGTTTTCTTGCAAACGAAAAGAGCTTTGAAGGATTTCAATCTTCAAAAACATGGAACACTTTCTTTCTCTTTATTTCTGAACACAAAAAAGTGTCTATTCTTATGTATATTTAATAACAGTCTTCAAGAAGAGTCTATTGTGCACCTTAACATGATCTGATTGATTCCTGCAGCTAAGTCAAAGGAACACATACAAATCCTAGTTCTGGGAAACATTTTCTATTTAAAAATTTTAAAGTGTAAACTTTATAATAAACTAGGGGAGAAAAGGTAAATATGTTGTATTTCATTTAAATACAGTTAAGAGCAGTTTAATCACAGCCAGCTCTTTCCAGATGATAATGTGACTTGGATAATGAAGTATTGATACTTCATCTTAAGTCACAGAAAGTTCAGTGCTGTTACAGTTTACAGTTAGAGGGAAAACTCTGTATGTCCTTATTTAAAGATGTTTATCTCTGGAAAACAAGGATATGCGTGTTATTTATGTATACACACATATGTGTATATATAGTCTTCACAGGCAAAAGAAAGTAAAAGGCTGAGACATTACCTGGTAGAATTAGTGGGAGTTGATAATACCTGAGACATAAATCCCTAATATCCCTCTTTTATTTCTTTTTTTTCTTTTAATAAATTTATTTATTTGGGGCTGCATTGGGTCTTCGTTGCTGTGCACGGGGTTTAGTTGCACTGAGCGGGAGCCACTCTTCCTTGTGGTGTGGGGCATCTCACTGCGGCAGCTTCTCTTCTTGTGGAGCACGGGCTTCAGTAGTTGCGGCCCACGGGCTTCAGTAATCGTGGCTCACAGACTCTAGAGCGCAGGCTCGGTAGTTGTAGTGCACAGGCTTAGTTGCTCCAAGGCATGTGGGATCTTCCCGGATGAGGGTTCGAACCCATGTCCCCTGCATTGGCAGGCGGATTCTCAACCACTGCGTCACCAGAGAAGCCCCCTCTTTTATTTCTTAAAAACAGATGTGGGTGGGGCAATTAATTTGGCTAGGATAATAAAACTTCTGGTATCTAGAACAGTTACAGAATTGAAATGTCCTAGTTTATTTAAAAGTCTTTGATTAATTACGCATTAACCAGTATATACTTTGTTTTAAGCCATGAAATTAAAAATATGAGTAATTCAACTAAATGTATAGAATAATTTCCATCCTTGGTAAAAATGAACTGAACTTGGAATATGTCTTAGTCTTCTTATTAAAAAAATTTATAGTTCTGACACAAGTTTACTGATTGTCGATCACTTCTTTCTCATAATATTGGTGAGAGTGCCCACAGGTACACACACACACACACACACACACACACACACACACACACACACACCAATTAATAGCAGACTCTTAAGTAAACTCCAGCAGGTTGAGAATATACTATAAGTATCTCAGCTTTACGTTTAATTTTATATTTTACAAGTGCAGTATTTTGTGTTTTTAAATGTTAATATCTTTTTCCTGGTCCACTGGAGAACTTATTAAGGCATATTTCCAACATTTATGTCAAAATTAAATGTAAAGTAAGACAGCAAGGCCTGGGGTATGGTAACCTGACACTCCATTACCCAGTCAGCTCTTGTCTCAGGTAGTCAGAAATAGCTCGAACCCTAATGGTCAGGGTGACCACTGATTTGTCCTGGGCTTTGGGGATACCCTCCCCCATTCTTCATATAGTCAAACAGGGGTTCAAAGTCAGTCATCCTGTTAAATGAGGCCCTTGGAGAATATTGGGAATCTAGTTAGGTTAGACAAGAACCCAGTTCTTTGTTTATGATAGCCTCTCTGTGCCACCATGCTATTCTGGGCCTCCAATGGAAACAGTTGGAATTCAAGTGATCAAGAGGTTCTACATTGTGGGAGACTAGGAGGATTTGGTTAATTCCAGCCAAATAATCAGATTTCCAATTTTGTGGTTGTAACTTAATATGACTACATTGAAACAGACACATAAGATATAATAGACCATTTGAAAGTACCTTATGTTTAAATTCCTGCCAAATCATATTATCTCTAGTATAATTTTCAGTATCTGAATGTATTATCCCATCATATAGCTATAGCATAATTTGTTTAACCAAGTCCCTGATGCTGGATATTAGGATATTTCCCATTTTTACATTAATATGCAGCTCTTCCATGACTGTTCATGCAGCTGTACTCTTGAGAAGTAAAGCTCAGTGGTTAAGAGCATAATCTTTTGTCCCCATCAGACTGAGGTTTGGGTCCTGTCACTTTCTAGTGGTTGTGATCTTGGATAAATCTCTTAACATCTCAAAGCTTTAGTTCCTTCATCTGTAAAAGGAAGGTAATTTCACCTAATTCCTAGGGATTTCATGGACCAGTGAGAAAGTACATGTAAGTTCATAGTAAATAAATGTTAGTTTGCTCTTGGTGAGCTAGTTACACTTACTTCCTTAAGATAAGTTTATAGACATGGAATTATTTTGTCTGTGTACGTTCTTAAGGTTCTTGATACATACTGCCTAACTGCCCTTAAATTACACAATTCCCAGTGGCACTATCACATTATATTGTAATTAGGTGTGCATTGGTTTGTATCTAGAACTAACCTGCGAGTCCTCAAGCGGAGTTCTAGGTCTTATTTCATCTCTGTTCTCTGGGTGCCTACCACAGGGACAGAGCTATAACACATGCATAATCAGTATTTAGTAAATATCTATATCTTTCCTTCTGACATGGATAAACACCTCTGTTTTTTTAAACAAAATCACCTTTTCAGAGTTTCAGCAAAAGACCGCTTCTCATGAATTCTGGAGGCCACTGTTGGTAAATAGAATCAAGTGGGCTGCACAGTTAATGGCAGTAGCTCTCACCTGGGGATCATATTTTAAAATGCAGATTTCTGTGTTCCACTTGCAGAGTAGATTCAGGAAGTTTCAACAGGGGCCCAGGAATTTGAATTTTTATCTATCACCTCTAACCACCATCTTTTCCGACACAGATAGTATATACGTTCCATTATGGTAGGCACTGGTCTCTGGAGTCTTTGCCTTATAATACCAGAACTCTTTAGATTCTTTCCAACCCTGTGACTCTATAATGCATTAAAAAAAAAAAATAACCAGTCATAACAAACTCAGACCCCTTATAATTATTCCATAATATTTGATGATCAGTACAAGATGCATTGTTGCTCAACTAGCCAGGCTTTCTATTGATTTGGAGGAAGAACAGGTGAAACGAGGATAAAAAGTTCATCCTAGTACTTGCCCCAAAAAAGCCAAGTTTCATCCAGGTACCTATTCACAGCATGGTAGGAACTGAGTTGGTGGGCTTGATTTTGACAGAAAGTAAAAACAATGTTATCACTCAGTCTCATTCTGTTTGATCCAGAATGCCTACAGATGGGCTGGGAGTGGCCTCTACAGAGGGGGCCAACATCAAAGCCTGTGAAGGCAAAGCCAAGCAGCTTCCCTATCTCTAGCTGTTCCTTAATGGGCAGCCCAAAACCAACAGACCCAGGTAGAGGTGAAGAAGGTGGCCCTCAGAAAGTTCTTCAAGATCAGCAGGGAAACCTCAAGGGTCACTGCAAACTTAGCAACTGAGACCTGGATGCCATTGCTTCTGAGAAAGGGGCATGCAAGGTGAAAAGACAAATGATACTAGTAAAGAGCCACTCTTTTTTTATTGAAGTATAACTGATTTACAATATGATATTCGTTTCAGGTGTACAACATAGTGATTCAGTATCTTTATACATTATAGTCCATTTAAAGTTATTACAAAATAATGGCTGTATTTCCCTGTGCTGTACAATATATCCTTGTTGCTTATTTATAAATAGTAGTTTCTTTTTCTTAATCCCCTACCCCTCTCTTGCCCCTCCCCACTTCCCTGTCGCCACTGGTAACTATTAGTTTGTTCTATACCTATGAGTCTGTTTCTGTTTTGTCATATTCATTTGTTTTACTTTTTAGATTCCACATATAAGTGAAAATATAGAGTATTTGTCTTCCTCTGTCTGACTTATTTCACTAAGCATAATACCCTCTAGGTCCATCCACATTGTTGCAAGTGGCAGAATTTCATTCTTTTTTATGAATGAGTAATATCCTATTGTGTGTGTATATATATATATACACACACAATCTTCTTTATCCATTCATCTATTGATGGACACTTAAGTTGCTTCCATATCTTGGTTATTGTAAATAATTCTACTATGAACATTGGGGGCATTTATCTTTTTGAATTAGTGTTTTTGTTTTCTTCTAATATATGGGAGTGGAATAGCTGGATCGTATGGAAGCTCTATTTTTAGTTTTTTGAGGAACCTCAATACTGTTTTCTACAGTGGATGCACCAATTTACGTTCCCACCAGCAGTGTACTAGGATTCCCTTTTCTCCACATCATCTCCAACATGTGTTGTTTGTAAACTTTTTGATGATGGCCATTCTGACAGGTGTGAGGTGATACCTCACTGTGGTTTTGATTTGCATTTCTCTGATGATTAGCAATATTGATCATCTTTTCATGTGCCTATAGGCCAGCTGTATATCTTCTTTGGAAAAATGTCTTTTCAGGTCTTCTGCCCATTTGTTAATCGGGTTGTTTGGGTTTTTTAAAATATCGAGTTGTCTGAGCTCTTTGTATATTTTTGGTATTAACCCCTTAAATGTAAAGAGCCACTCTTAAGCTTGATTGCCAGTCGATATAGTTTTGGCTTGTGTAGTTCTTGGCACACCTACATCCAGCTCTTCTCAGAATGGTTCCCAATTACCCAGCTACCCAAGCTTCAGGTAAGAAAACCAATGCTATCTTACATCACTTTTTTCTTCTTATGTAAAATAATGATAGGGTTATTAGGAAGATTACATTAGATGACTTAGCAGAATACCTGTTGCATAGTACAAAGGGTCCTTCATTTTCCTTCTCTTTTGCTCTCTGTGTACCCTCACCCCTTCCTTACTCCCAATATCAATCTTTCTATATCTGAATAGGACTGCTAGTTCACATATTTCTATGTATTACCTTTTACATAACCAACAAGAATTTGTTGAAAACATAATTACCTACCAGCATATTTATTATGGAGTTTACAAAGAAATATAAATCATAATTCATAACCTCAATGAATTTATAGCCTGATAGGAAAAAGAAAACTAACACACATGTAACAACTAGGGAACACTAAAAATTTTACTAAATTTTATTTATTAAGTAATTCAATATATTATTTAATTAATTAAAATTTAGTCTATTAAAATATATCTGCTGGATCAGCTGTAAGTACTATAGCAATTCAGAGAAAAAAGGAATGTATGGGTCTGAATTTCCAGAGAAGGCCTCAAGGGTTTCATTTTGGCTCTGAAATAAAAACTTTTATATATTACTATATGTCAGTTATTATACTGAATAGAGATAGTATTTAGTATAATAAATTACTTTTATCCTTATCATTACTGCCTTCCTCTTTATGAAAGTGCCATTCAGTTTGCACAGAGACAAGGACATACAGTTGTAACGTCTAAGAGACAAGAATGGGATAGAAGAAACTCTGAGATAAAAGACGTGTGGGGATTTGTTTGATGCATTATTTAAGCAACTTCACTCTACAAGTAAGCCCTTTTGAACGCAACATACGAGGCTTTCACCATGCTTTCCCACCCAAGACAATTATAGTCTATACCACACCACCCACACAATTCAGGTTCTCATCATTAATTGATAAAGCAAAATAGTCCATGACATTAGAGTCTAAGAAGCATTCTATGCAAAATCATGGCGAGTTACAGGAGGCATAAGGCAATATTTTATTCTTCAAGTTATGGTCATGGAATTAACCTGACTTTTCTTGGACCATAGGACTTTTGCTGGGAGGATATGATGCAGCGTGAGGTAGTGGAAAGTGTACTGATTTTGACAACAGGTCACCAGAGTTAGAATTCCTCCGCTTCCCCGACCCCTGCCACTTGCTATGTGACCTTGGATGAATTTTTAGTCTCTCTGAGTTGGTTTCCCTGTGTGTAAATTGAAGGTATAAAAATAATACTTGTAGTACAGGGTATTTGTGAGGATCAAAGGAAACAATCTCCTTGAATGCCTTTTGCAAATTATAAAGCATTACAGAAATATTATTGCTGTTGCTCCTTTTATTACCATTTGAAGAAGTCAGTGTTCCTACATCAGATTAATAAATTTAAGTTTACTTAGAAGGAAATTATTCCTGTTAGATATATGCTTGGCCTTTCTTCACGCATACTAAACTTCAGCTCTACAGGACAAGCTCACACATTTAACTGTCTTTTCTGCATAAAACTTATATGTGTGACTCACACAGTCAGATCCCTTTGCCTTATGAGGATGTTCAAAACGCCTTTATCTATCCTAGAAAATAGAATTTCAGAAGCTGTTGCTTTTTTCTCTGGGCCTCAGTGCATTTTTTCATTTTTCAAAGAAAGATTATATAGCCAGAAGTATTAGCCGATCACTGCCTCTTTAAAAGACTCTCTTCTCTTCATCGTTCCTGGCTTATATTGAAACCAGATGGTAAAACCAAGACTGGAACATCCTTTGGTGTCCAGAAGGAGGCCAGTCTGGCCAAAGCATTGTCATTCTTGTCAGCAACCAGAGTCAAAAACATTTTTATAGTTAATCATCAGGAGTGCCTACTGGCTGTAACAGCCATTTATGCAGTATTTGTCAGCATGAAGGTTCCATCCACACCACAGATGACGCCATGTCGGCAAGAAATGTGTTTCAGTATCCTTCAGTAATGAGCTGAGCACATTTTCATGGCTGACTCCCAAAGCAAACGCCAATAAAAAATTTAGTGCCGGACTTCTTTTTCACCAAACTGTGTGGATACAAATACCTTGCATTGCTTAAAACTAACTCCCTTGGAGCAAGTTTGTCCTGGAGCATTCATTAAAACATAGGAAGTTAAAGAACTGAAGCAAATTACCACAAATATTTATAAAGAAGTTGACCCACCGTAAAATGAACTTCTATTTCAAAAGATGTGAAGTTGCAGTCTCAGACTCTGAGAAACCAGAGTAATTTCATGGATGCGAGCCCACCAGCGAATTCCTCTCTCTGCCTGCATTTCAGTAATCATTTGCAGCAAGGAGACAGTGAATATGAAAAATAACATAATTAGAGTAAATGCACTATGCTTTGGAGCTGAAATAGAGGAGTTTGGGTGGCCACAGAAAAGAAAGGCATTGAATAATAATATTTTAAAATGTGTCAAGGGCGTGAGCTTATCAGGTCTTGTATATCGCTGATGGAAACTATTTTTTCAAGTGCTGTAGAGAAGCAAATCCGGATATCTGGAGAGGGACGTCCAAAAACAGCTTCTCCACTTTACAGCTGAGGCTTGCCACCATATCAGAAGGACTCAGATGAATATTTCATGTGAAAGGTACATGTAGAATATTTTGAAGGAAATGCCTAGGGCAGCAAAACTAAATTGCAATTACATGCTACAATATTGCAGGAAGATCTAACACAGATCTGACTTCTTTGTATGATGAAACCGTACATGTGTATCAGCAAAACAGTGTTAAGGGTGCAAGCCATGGAAGTTTCAGGTCATAACTGATGAACACTTGCAGAAACTAGAATCCCATAACACTGAGGTTCTCCTGCCTGCCATGACATTTATATCCATAGTGTGTATAATTCATAGTTTTTATTTTTTTAAGTTTTTGGCCGCATCATGCGGCATGCAGGGTCTTAATTCCCTGACCAGGGGTCAAACCTGTGCCCCCTGCAGTGGAAGCGTGGGTCTTAACCACTGGACCGCCAGGGAAGTCCAATTCATAGTTTTTACACAAAACAAAGTAAAATAAAATTTGCTGTGCTTTGGGATTGACATACATACACTAATATGTATAAAATAGATAACTAATAAAAAACCTGCTTAAAAAAAAATTTGCTGTGCTAACCATAATATTCTCAGTAGTGGAAGCTAAGATCCCTGATGAAATGCAGCTTTATTTACTTTGGGTTGATAACATTTGAAATGTGATGATCAATGTCACTTATCCTTTTTTTCTTTAAAAATGTTTCAGACATGGACATATATACACTACCAAATGTAAAATAGATAGCTAGTGGGAAGCAGCCGCATAGCACAGGGAGATCAGCTCGGTGCTCTGTGACCACCTAGAGGGGTGGGATAGGTAGGGTGGGAGGGAGACGCAAAAGGGAGGGGATATGGGGATATATGTATATGTATAGCTGATTCACTTTGTGATACAGCAGAAACTAACACACCATTGTAAAACAATTATACTCCAATAAAGATGTTAAAAAAAATGTTTCAGAAATGGTCTGAGATATGTGGCCAATGATGGGAGCTTGTGGTTTGGTTTGGTTTCTATCCTTTTGAAATCAAGAGTAGTTGTTTTGCTATTAGTAAACCCATGGTTATCATCAGTAATGCTCTCTTTGTTATTTTAAAATTTTTACACTGAGAATATGCTACAATTGTCATAAAAGGGACAGAGGAAATTTAAAATAGACAATAATAGAAATCCTTAAGACTGTGAAAAGAGATTAGCATGTTCCATTTCAAAAGGGTAACAACTGAAAAAAAATTTGGAGAAAGAAGGAACCTGAGAAATTTAGTCAGACTTTTGTTTACAAACTGTTGTGTTATGCCTTGTCGTCCCATGGTGAAGCATAAGAAAAATAATGTATCACATCTTAAAAAACCAAACATCACAGTAGAGAGCAATAATGTAGGAGACAGTACATGGATTTCTTTCCAAGAGCCCCCTGTCTAATTTAAATGTCTTTTGCTTGGCCAATCATTTTCATTCCCAGGCCAAAATGATTGGAAAAGAGCTTCCTCCAACCCCCCACTTTAGTTGTTAACTGAGCCAATCAAAAAAAAGACCAGTTTTGAACCTAAAAAGTAAATAGGCTCATATATTTAAAGAAACATGGCTTTCTAGCTGCCCTTTGTTGGATTAGAGAAGACATGCCTTATTTCATTCCTCAAGGAAAAGTTATTTACTTTGTTTTCTGAAACATAAAGTGAGCTATAAACAGCTTTATAATAAATTAAGATGTCATGAAAATCATCCCAATAGGAAAAGATAACGGTATTTCTGTTCATTAACCAAGGAGTTAGTCATTCTGTGATGGAAGCTGTGTTAGGTTAAAACACATTGTTGAGAAAGGAGTTTCAGAATTCTGACCTTCTTCTGCTCCATGTACTATGTAAAAAGAGCTTGAAATCACCTGGAAATAATAACAAAAAAATTTTAACAGGGTTCCTGAGATCAATTTTCTCCTCACGTTTATATTAAGAAGCTAATAAAATATAGATTAAATAAAGCCAAAGGAGCCATATAAGCCCTCACTTGTTATGTAAGGGGCCAGGACCTTATGTAATATGCATTTTCTTACTAATTCTTCACATTCTGAATGCTTTGTATTATACCAAGGAATACTGAATAATGGGGTTTTAAATGTTTTTAAAAGCTGTTTCAATACGTGTAGAGCATTTGAGCTACTTTTGTCAGTAGTTTGGTGACATCTAGTGGAAATAGTGATTTGAAGCCTACAGTACTGAGGTAGTTCAAATCCTATAGCAAAATGGAATTGTTTAGGACCAAAAACACAGATAAACAATTGAAGACATTTACCTACCACTTTCTGTCCTAAGTAACAACAGTAAATAAGCAAGTTTAGGTAATCCTTCTGAGGGAAAATCACTTGACATCCATGTCAATTACTATCTTTTTTTTTTTTTGATTATGGAATACATGGTCTTTGTAAAGAATTTGGAATAACAAAAGAAAAAAATTATCCATACTCCTTTCACCCACCAGTAAACACCATTGATATTGTATTACTTTTCTTCCAGGATTATATATTTTTGTCGATAGTTTTTTACCAAATTTTGATATTTCAAATATAGTTTTATATCGTAATTTTTTAACACTCTGTGAGCATTTTTTTATATGTCATCGGGTATAAAAATTATTTTAATTATGAAAAGGAGAGAGCTACTTTGGGAGTAGGATACTACAAGCCTATAATTTTGTAAATTCTATCTGAGGATCCAGGAATCATGTAAAAACATGATTCCAATAAAGTTCTTTCATTAGCAGTGTTTTTTAGAAGACCGTGCTATACATAGAAATATCTAATATGTGTTTACATCAAATACATTTTATTAAGGACGTACTATATTACCAGACCCTAAGGGTATCAAAAATGGATGAGATCCAGACCTTACCTGTGAGGGGAAAAAAAAAAAAAAGTCTAATAAGAAAGAATAAAGTATTTTTACATAATAAGATTGTGGTCAATATAGAGAACTATAACAAAAGAGGGAGTTATAGTCTTTCGGGGAAAAGTAAATGGAAAAATCCTCAAAGAACAGGTGACATCTGTGCAGGACTTTGAAAAATGAATAAGGATGAAGGGTGTTTTATATAGAAGAAAGCCTGGGCCAAGGCAAGAAGCATGGAATGGCCAGGTGTAAGTGGGTATCCCTGGAGAAAAATGGAAGATGTGACTAGAGAGGTGAACAGAAGCAGGTGGCTAAGGATCTTTATCACGGAGGTGATGGAAACCCACTAAAAGTTCTTTTTTAAAGAGAGTAACATGATTACATTAGCATTTTATAAAATCATGCTGACTGAAGCATGGAAAATGAATAGGAGAGAAGGAGACCAGCTCGTAGACTGTCACAGCAATTCAGGACGGAGATGGTGAGGCCAGAACCAAGAAAAAAGCAGTGAGTTTAGACAGAAAACAGAGAGCTGAAGACTGTATAGAAGGGGACAAACCATTGAATTTAAATTATGCTGGGTGATGGAAATATTGATGCCAAGAATGACCCTGAGTTCTGCTTTAGGTTGCTGATATCTAGAACAACACTCAGACAGTTAGTAGTTCAGGGGGAAATGTTTGTGATTTGTAGGTTGTGCACTGCAACATAGTTTAGGATTAGACAAATCCTAATTTATCTTAACACTCTATGATATATAGCAGAGAAAGAGGTATACACACCTTATAAGACTGGTTCTAGTTATTGAATAGTTTTCTTTGGCACATAGGTCAAAGAAAAAGAAAATCTGGCGTGTCCTCACCACCCGATGATGTTTTAAAAATCCCTCCGCTGTAGGCACAGAGTGGTTAACATCTCTAATTGGCCTCAGAACAGTGCCAAGACTCGGGGTGAGAGGAGTGCTAAAGAGGTTAGAAATGTAATCAAGGAGATTAAAAAGAAAAACTAATTTTAGCTGTCACAGAGATTTGTCTATATGGAGTGTCATTAGAAAGAATAAGTGACCTGCTGAACTCTCTGGTATTGAGAAGACATTTCTAAAATGCGGAGATCAAAATTATGTTCACTCAAAGGCTGTGTCTGCATGCCTCTGTGCATATGCCTCCACACATACAAAGTAAAGTGGAGAGAGAGCTTGTAGAGCATGTAATTGGGAGACCTGGATTCCCTGAGCAGTGGTCCACCCGTGATCTAATTTGCAAAGTCAGCAAGAGCCTTGTATTGTGCCCTTGCTATGTGCTCAATTCACCTGCTGCCAGGAAGCTGTCATTTGCAGCTACCACTGATGGAGTGCTCACCTTGTGCTAAGTGCTTTACAAACATTATCCAGTTTAATCCTTTCAACTCTGAGTTTAACCCTATTATGCTTAGGGAGGTTAAGTCATTGCCCAGGGTCACTCAGCCAGTAAGTGGAGAAGCTTGGATAAAACCCCAGTTTCCTCCAAATCCAGAGCTGTGCCCTTAACCATTACCCTGTCCTAGGTCAGCACTGTTCATTCGTTTTTTAAAAATCAAATTCTCCTAAGTTTTATTGTTATCTAATGCTTTCAGGAACAAGATGAACCACGCATGCCACCAGCTTTTAAATTCTGAATATCAGCATAGAGTTTCATTCCTACTTCCGACTTGTGGCTCCACAACTGCCTTTGCAATGTCTCTTATTCTGTTTCAGAATGTACAGAGCTGGTGTGTAAGAGACAGGTGGCAGCCAGTTGCTATGGCAATTGCCTGTCGTTAATGATAAAGAGTAATTACTGCAGCAAATTTCTGTTTAGCTGGAAAATCTGATTTGCCCTCTCCCCACAGGGGACACAACCCCTTATACCCTTCTTACTCACAATGGCCTATCATCTTGCGTAAGCTCTGCCTGAACGATTCTACTTTGCAGCAAAGAGCTAAGTAAAGCCTGACTTCGAAAAGATTTAGGAGAAGGAAGAAGCAATGCGTCACAGAAAGAAAAAAGCTCAGAAAAATACACTTTTCCCTCCTATACAGACTGTCTAAACTTGTTTTCCCTTAATTAAAGTGTGAAGGAGATAATCCCAAGTATTGCACATTCATGGACCAACTTCAATGGCTGTTTGAATGACCACATATGGTTAATTATTAGATGCTAAGACTGTAAGATCAAATAATGTTTTTAAACTGACCTAGAGAACGTGAAAAAGATGCAGATGTCCCAGAGAAAGTGATTCTGACAAATCTATGTACTCAGTATTATTTACAAATCTTTCCAAGTCAGCTAATAGCCCTTTTGAAAGGGGAACTGTGTTTGGTATGTCAGGGCAATGTGGAGTGAAAAACTTCATTAGTACCTTTTAAATTTGTGTTCTATATGAGTTTTAAAAGGGAAGTTTCTATCCATAGTACGTTCAAGACTGTGGTATGTAAATAGCATGAAAATAAATGCCAAAGTAAAAAGCACAGAAACTGGGACTCAACATAAAATCAAACACCTATTTCATCTCTCATTTCTTCCCATCCCTAAACCTGGAGTCCAAATACTTCTCCTCCCTTTAAGTTTCTTTTGAAATGCAGCCCGTTACTGCTTGACACACCAATGATGAATCCACAGGAATCGTTCTCACAGAAAGTCTAGTAATGACACTCCAGTCTAAGGCCTGTTTCATTATTATCTTTTTTATCGACTTCTCACTTACATTGAATACCCAGCCTACAGACAAGTGGACAAGTTTTGATCCAAAAGCTTGAACTATTCTCCACAAGAATATATGCTACTCCTTGGAGATCAATGTGCCAAGATGTCTGGAATCTTACCCTCGGAGTTTGGCCCATTAACAAGTCTCATCTTTTGCTCTGTTAAAACTTTCTTATGTGGCCAAAGTGTAGCTGGAGCAGAGAGAGTTTGGATAGGAAACAAACCAAGGGCTGGCTCACCCGTATGGGCACAGGTGGGAAGGGGGGACAGTTCACCAGTATTTATAATCCTCAAAGCTATGACTGTGAGAGTCACAGAGATTCATGCACTCTAGAGCCTATACTATAATGATCAGGCTCTTAACCCAGGAGCAAACATGTCTTTCGATCAAGACAGGATGACTCTTTCATTTTGAGAGTCTGCAACTGACAGAAAAAGATTGGGAGTTACATACAGAAATCCATATTCGACTCACCTATTGCATTTCTGTTCCACGGTATGGAAAATTAAGGTCAGGAAATCTGGGGGAGAAAGAAAATTGAGAGCAGAATGGAACTGAATAAGGAAAAGGGAATCAATCGGGTTTGAAGTATTCGAGCCTGTAGGTATATATTTGTTCAATCAGGCCGTTACTGTTCTAAAAAGTTGATAGCTAATTTCCAAGAGGGAGGAAAGTTTCACCTGTTTTGTTCCCTGATATATCCCAAATCTCCCAAACAATGCCTGGCCCATGGTAAACTTTCAATGAATATTTTTTGTAAATATATATGAATAAAGCCATTTAGCTCCATTTTCTGGATTAAAGATTTAATCCTTAAATCTTTCTGTCTTTGTTTAAATTAGAATAACCAGCATAGTCTATCAGGGTATAAATTAGTAATTGGACCACAACAGCAGTAATAAGAGTAAGCAAATCCAAATAAAATCAGGCTGAAAATTTAAGATATGACCCTGATTTCCTTACCTACTTCCAAGAATAATTTAAGACTAAGGCTAGCGATTTCACTATTGCAATTTGCTTTGTCAGTTGAGACAAAAAGCACAGGTTTTATTGGGCAACAGGGGATGCTCTCTGGGACCAAGGGATGGGAACTCAGGAGGTCCCCATCAATTAGTAAGAAAGTTAGTGAGGGGAACAGAGCTGTGAAATATCCTCATATCTCTAAACTTTCCAACCGCAGACCTCTAGAGAGCCCCCAGGAACTTGGGACAAACTGGACACAATAATTGCTTCGTTTGACTTCACTCCTCCCCTTTCCTCTTGTCCTTGACAACAGGCTGGCTTTGTCAAAAAGGAAGATCGTATGTGGATATTCCTGTTTTTTATATACTTCCTCTCCCTCAACCAGGAGCAAATACTGTCCTCCAGAGACATTTGGCAATGTCCAGTGGTATTTTTGTTTGTGAAAATTGGCGGTATGCTACCAGCATCTAGTGGATGGAGGCCAGGGATATTGCTAAACGTCCTATAGCCGTCCCATAACAAAGAATTATCTGACCCAAAATGTCAATAGTACTAAGGCTGAGAAGCCTTGTTCTCCATTATCTGGCACTCACACTGTGCCAGGTGCTAATGCTGAATGCTTCTGATGCCTAATTTCATTAATCTTCCTAAGAATCTCTGAAGTGGACCTTACTTTATCTTCATTTTACAGATGAAGACAATAGAGGTTTGCAGAGTTACGTAATTTGTCCAAGTGTCTCCAAGCCCAGATAGACCTGCCTCAGAACTCACGCACTGCTGCCTTTCACAATTTCCAACCTTCTCTTTTTATTTATTTATTTATTTATTTATTTATGGCTACGTTGGGTCTTCGTTGCTGCGCGGGCTTTCTCTAGTGTGGCGAGCTGGGGGCTACTCTTCGTTGTGGTATGCGGGCTCCTCATTGCGGTGGCTTCTCTTGTTGCACAGCACGGGCTCTAGGTGCACGGGCTTCACTAGTTGTGGCGCGTGGGCTCAGTAGTTGTGGCTCACAGGCTCTAGAGCGCATGCTAAGTAGTTGTGGCACATGGGCTTAGTTGCTCCACGGCACGTGGGATCTTCCTGGACCAGGGATCGAACCCATGTCCCCTGCATTGGCAGGTGAATTCTTAACCACTGGGCCACCAGGGAAGTCCCCAGCCTTCTCTTAACAGATCATTATGCTAGCCATAGACAGTACTTACTCCCAGAAAGTAATTCCAGCCAGGGGCACGTGTAGATACTTTCATTTGTTCACATTTTAAAAGTCATAGCCCATGTAATAATAATGGGCACATAGCCCTTGTTTGTACCAGGCACTGCTATAAGGGCTTTGCTTCACATGTATGAACACACTGAATCCTCCACACAATCATATGAGGTAGGGACTAGTACTGTTCTCTTACAGATGAGGAAACCAAGGTTCATAGAAGTGAGGTCAAAAAGCCAACGAGGTACAGAGATAGGATATGGTTGCAAGAAGTCCATCTTCAGTTTCTATAATTCTTAACCATTATTCTGTTTTGCCTAGTATACCTACAAAGCTGGGAGACATGGCCGCATCAGCCACTTGGTGGATCATGACCCTTCCTTCTTCACAACCTGTCCCCCAAATACCTCGGCAGGAACTAATCTTTGCTCCCTTTGCTGCTCTTTGTAGAGCTGCCAAGACCTCAGTAGATCTTGATACCAAAAGTAGGAAGATCAGAAATAAACTCCTCACCAATTTACTAGCCGCTGAAGGCGATCCAGCATCACCCTCACTTAGTGCTTTGAAATTCTCTTTCACTGTTTGCATAAAACTTCCTTTTATTAAGTGTGGGATTCAAAAAGGTTTTCAAATAATTACTACAGTTAGTCTAAATGTAAAAAAGCTAAAAGGAAAACTGTTTGCAATTAGGATTTGCATAATTTCTTCAGCATTGCCTAAGTTATCTACATTTGCAGCTAAAAGCAGAGCAGTATTTTGGATGAAACAAAATGAAATCCATTTGCCAAGCTGGCCCTGACCTTCGACACTTCTTTTAAGCATCTCAACTTGTTATGGGAACCCAAGTAATTAGATACTTGAGCACTTTTTCAGAGAATTGTTTTATATCCTTGCTTATATATCTTAAGTGAACTTTTTAAAGGCAAAAGGTTAATTTATGGGCTTTCAAACATGAGTCAGTAAATCTTTTGAATCATTTTTCCTCATAGATGGCCTTCACATTCTCTCAGATTCCATCAGAAAAACATTCAACTCTTCTCACTCAGAAAAATTCATGTTTTATGGGTACCTATATATAACTATAAATTAACATAAATATATATATCACCTAACTGCTAATTAGTATGCATTTACAGGCAGCGTCCAATAACCCTGATGATAAGTGAAAGTACATCAGTGATGAGACATCCCTGGGAAATGAATGGGAATCTCAGCAAGTATTTAACTTAAGAGTAGGTGGAGGAAACTCATTATTGGCCTGGCTTGTTGCCTTGTTCTGTATGAAACCTTGATTAAAGAAATAACAAACATGGAATGCTAATTAAACTGTGTGACCAATTTCAATAAACAAGCAGGTCTAATTTGGGGAGCAAAGAGAGGGGATAAAACATACAGCTCTGCTATTCATTTTCCTACATCAGTTCTGTGATTCCTACTGCAAGACTTCATGTCCCCAACGGCCTCCAGATCAGCGGGGTAGTTGATTCGAGGGTAAAGAGAGAGGAAAACATGTCAACTTGGTGAAGCTCCCTACAGGCTACAGCTGGCAGGGCTCCCTGAGATCACAGCCCACGATTGCAGCCTGTCCTGCTCATGGACCTTCACCTCGTAGGGCATGTTGTAAGTCGCAAAGATGGTGTTTAAGTATAAATAGCCTTGCCTGGCTTGAGCAAGCAAAACTGCTCCTTTAGTTCAGTGCATACACAGGTTGGAGGCCAGTGTCCTGGGCATACCAGTTGTATCTCCACATAAAATGAACGTCAGCAGTACCCTAGTATATAATATTGTCTATTAGACGGTGCATAAAGGCCTTCACTGTGTGTACATACCGTAGCCACACAGAAAACATTACCAAATGAGCCTGCTTTTAGCCCACTGCCTCATACAGTGGTAATTAAGGAGAACTGCTTTTTGATTTGCAACTATTTGCTGTTCTGCAGGAAAAACAGAGCTTAGACCATCTTGTTCCATTTGTTGTTGCCATGCTTAATCTTCTGATTCATGAGGAATTATTACACTCAGTACCTATGGGGAATTTAATTGTTTGGCTCCTACTCGTCTGGCAAGTATAATTATGGAGGAGGAGGATCTATAGATTAACATTTTTAAAAAGCTTCATCCAAGAAAAAATAAATAAAAGGAGGTGGAGTTTTTTTTTATAAAACCTCGTATTGAATAACACGCACGGTTGGAACAGTGCCAGTGCTGAGTTTAAGAGAAAATGTCAATGCCTAAATGGGAGGTCAGAGCAGGGCCACACGGCTCAGAAGTTTGATCCCATCACCATTAACTTGGAGATCAGCACACCCCATCTATCCCTTAGATATTTGTAGATAATTGGGATACATTTTGCATGGTGTATAAAAATATAAAATGAAGTGGTTTTGAATGAATTGGGAATGGGAATGTTTTAAGTCTGTTTCTCTTTCTCTTTAATGATAAAGTTCTGTTTTTCTGCAAACATAGATTAGTAAAAGACCTGTATTCCTCCAATAATTTAGAAGGCAGGGAAGATGTGATATTTTGTATTGTGGCAATAAATTTTTGGGCACTGCTGAGCAGTTGGTGTGCAAACAAATGAATGAGAGCCATAGCAAACACCTTGAGAACCCCACCCATATTCCTAGGACCCTCCCATTTTAGCAGCAAACTTCTAGACCCCAGTATCAAGACCTCTGTGCCTGAGGACTTTTTCTGGAATTGTGGAAAGCCACACCGTCTATAGTGGCAGGCCAGTGACTCTCAGGGGTTGGTGAATAACTACTCCAGCTCCCTTACCCCTCAGGTGGGATAATTTGAAGCATGTGTTTTATACCCTTTCCAGAGTTTCACCATAGGGTTAAGCTACAGTTGCCCACAGTGGTAGCTAGCTTAATCCTTTCCTGGCCACCTTGCCTTCCTTGATTCGCTTCCCTACCCCTCTGCAGGCAGTCTCTGCATCTGGACCCTTAGTCTCGGATCTACTTTTGGAGAACCCAAATAAGGATAAGTTACCTGCCTTCAGAGAGCACACAATCTGATAGGAGAAATGAGATTAGAAGGGAACAGGAGAGAGACTGAGAGGAGAGGAGAGTGGAGGGGAGAGGATAGACTGATTGTGTGGTAAGTGCATTCATGTGGGTCAAGGATACCACATGCTAAGAAATGTAGTGTTTTGTTTGTTTATGATATCTTGTCTCTAGGCAAGTCCATGTAATTCGTTCATCCAATGAGTACTTATTGCATGCCTACTACATGCCAGACAATGGCACCAGAAGAAATCAAAAAGTTCCAGCTTATGTTCTAGTATATATATAAAATCACTCATAAGTCATGTGGTAATAGTGTTGCAAGGAAAAAGCAGAGTGTATTAGTCTGCTCAGGCTGTCTGTCATAAGATACCACACACTGGGTGGCATAAACAACAGAAATCTATTTTCTTGCAGTTCTAGAGGCTAGAAGTCTAAGATCAAGGTGCTATCAGGCTTGATTTCTGGTGAGGCTTCTCTTCCTGCCTTGTCCTCACATGGCCTCATCTCTGTGAACGTGGAGAGAGAGCTCTGGTGTCTCTTCCTCTTCCTGTAAGGACATCAGTCCTATAGGATTAGAGCCCTACTCTTATGAGCTCATATACCTTTATTACCTCCATATAGGCCCTATCTCCAAATACAGTCATATTGGGGGTTAGGGCATCAATATATGAATTTGGTGGGGTATACAATTCAGTCCATAACACAAGGTAAAAGAGTGGAAAGTAACCATAGAAACAGAGCTTATACTGCTCAAACTAGTGAGGAATTTAAGCCCTAAAATTTATTCAGTATCTACTTGGAGCAAGTGTGGCTGTGCAGTAGCTGACTACTATCGTGGTAAATCTACTACTAAGTGGATTTTAATATGACAAAATTTATGATCAAGATGCCAAAGTAATATAGAGTATATTTTGCTCATATAGAGTAAAATGCTTTCTCCCTCATTTTTATCTCTATGATTTGTCTTTATCATGTAGCTATGGCCTCTAAAAAATAAAGTTATGTTATAAAAAGTTTTCAGCTGATAGCAAAAGAAGACAATTTTAAGTCTTTAAAAACATGTTCCTAAATAGAAGGAATAAGTAAAATGGTGGTGTGGAAACCCTAAGCCAACCCAAGGAGAGCAGGGGACCCTCAGAGCTGCCATACCGTGTCCTTATGGGCGTCAGAGAACACTGATCTTTTAGAAGAAGAAAAATTCCCATGTTAATTGCTAAGCTGTTTACAAGAGCCACCTGCTCTCTCCAGAACATGCTTGGCTCTCCTTCAAACACTTTTTGACTTGACCAAATCAGGGAGCTGTATATAAACAATACATTAAAAAAAAAAAAAAAAAGACAGTCCACGCCTTTAGTATAATTATATGGTACAAATAATAGAGTTTTTGTTAGCTACCAGGTCTTTTTGCAAAGCCTATCAAATATCAGAGGCGGTATAATGCTGTAATTGCATCTATGAACCTGTGTAACATTTAGACAGTGAGTTCCAAAGGTCAAGGTACATAATACATATCCAATATATTTCTCTGATGAGCCCAAGAAGTTTAATATGACATAAAATGAAACTAAGAACAGAACATATGCTTCTCAGTAAGAGATATTAACTTCTTTAGCTATTACCAAATGCCAAAATATTGTTTATTTTGAAAGGATCTTATATTAATTGCTTATTTACAATTTTACTTCTTGAGGTTACAGAAGGATTTGATTCAACATATGCTTGGTTTAACTTTTAGGCAATAATAAATGGTTCAAAAATCTCATCAGTGTTTTTGGAACTGATACTGAGATCAAACCTCAGTTGATACTGTCAAACACAGGTTGCTTAGTGATATCAAGAAATGACCTTTTTAATGTTGGGGCCAGAGGTCTCAATTCTTGGCTCTCTACGATTTTTCATTCAGCCTCTTGGCTTTAAATCCCATCTGTAGTCCAATGACCCTCAAGTTTACATCTTCAACACAGCCTTCACTCCTAACTTAGGACTCACATATCCAACTGCCTACTTGAAATTTCCACTTGTAAGTCTATTACCCATCAACATCTCTGAAATCTGAGCTCCTAATTTTATCCCACCAAACCTGTTCTAATCGCAGTCTTCCCCATCACATTTGATGGCAAACTTCATCCTTCTAGTGGCCCAAAACAAAAGTCTGTCAGTCATATTTTGCTCCTCTCTTTTATCCACCATATCTAATCTTCATAAAAACCAAATTTGTTCTACATTCAAAAGATATCCAGAATCCAACCTTTTCTTACGTTCTCTGTTATTACCATTGTAGTCCAAGACACTAAAGTCTCTTTCCTGGATTATTTCAATAGCCTTTCAACTAGTTTCCCCGTTTCCACTTTTGAACCCCCTCCCTAAGTCTATTTTCACTGCCACAGCCAAAGGGATCCTTTCAAATATGTCAAATCATGTCACTCATCTGCTCATCTTACTCTAAATAAAATACAAAGTTCTAACATGGGCTCCAAGGCTCTAAGTGATAAGGCCTCTAACCTGCTCTCTGACTAACTCCATTCCAGTCATATTGGTCTACTATATGTTCTTCAAATAGCCTTGGCAAATTCTCTCATTTGGGCTTTGGTACTGCTATGTGTTCTGCGAAAACTGCTCTTGCCTATTGGGCTGACTCCCTCATCTCCTTCAAGGCTTTGAGGAAATATCACCTTCTCAATGAAGCCTACCCTCACCAACCTGTTTAAAACTGCAACTCACAATACCTCTCCTCACACCCCTGATGCCCTTTGCTCTGCTCTGTTTTCTCTTTTATCACGTCCTAGATACTATATACTTTATTTATTACTTTTATTGTTACCCAGACAGACTGTAAGGCCCATGAAGATAGAGAGCTTTCTCTGTTTTTATCACTGATATACAAAAACCTAGGACAGTGCTCAACGTAATAAATACTTGTTGAATAGATGCAGTGCCTTTCTTAATTTCTTTGTGCAGGAAGTATCACTCGGGTTTTATCATAAGAAAAATGAGTCATCAAAGAGAAAGAACCAACCGTGCCGACTGCAAAACAGTAATACTGCATAATAGTAAAGTCAAATAAAAGAATTTTTAATTTTAAAATCCACCAGTTTTATTTAGTGATATGTTTGTGAGAAAAAAAATTATTCAAAACTTGGAAATAGGCTAAAGAGATGGGTATTCTTTCAGTGCAAGGTTAGGCTTGATTTTATATTGCCTGGGTTATTTTGCAACTCTGTGGGGGCAGAAGTTAATCTGTAGGTGTTTTGTTCAGTAAATATGCAAATAAGTTCTGTCCAGCAGAACAGATGATCACAAAGGTTTATGAAGGATCATTGGACATTAAATAATTTTGTGTCTAACCCAGCAAAATTTCCTATAGGTACCTAGCTTCTCAAAGCTCGGTACAAATGTAACATCTTACTGGTTCCCTCATTAATTTATGAGATGAATAAAATCTTTGACATGTTTTCATCTTACATATACAAGAGACTCATGATTTAGCCCTTTTGAAAATTATATTTTAACATGTTCAATGGTCAGTTATCTTTTTCTGTATTTGAGAACTACAGTGAAATATCTCAAGAACTTGGAAAAGAGAGAAATAAGATAATCAACTAGAACATAAAAGAAGATGATATCATGTTCATTAACACAAAGATTCAATGTGATAAAGTTGTCATTCTTCATAAGTTAATTTACAAATTTATTAGAATCTGAACAAAGCATCATCAAGTTTTTTCTTATTTCTCTGTATTGTTTATTTGAGTCCTGAAATACCTCTAAGTTCATTTGGAAAAAATAAACAAGAATGGTCAGGAAACCAATGAAAGGGAAGAGCTATGAGGATTAGTCTTACCAAATATTAAATCATATTATAAAGCCTCAATAATTTAAAAGATATGATACCAGTACACAAATAAATAGGTGTAATAATGGGACTAATAGAAATAGATCCAGATACATACGGGAATTTAGCATCATTTAAAACATAGCAAAAATAACACCTCAAATCTGTGGGTAAAAGATGGCTCATTAAATAAATGGAGTTGGAATAAATCTAGGGGAAATACTATGCTGGATTCATACCTCAGAATTTAAACCAAATGACTTCAAGATTTCACTGTAAAAGTTGAAATCACATTTGTACTAGAAGAAAACCTAGAATTCTTTTATATCCTTAAAGTAGGGAAGGCCTTTCTAGCTATGACTCAAAATCCAGCAGCCCCTCCCCAAAATAAATGATAAATTTAAAACTCTTATAAGTATGAACATACTGTGTGTGTACGTTCCTCTCACATGTATAACTACAGAAAGTAGAAAGACAACTAACAAATTTGGGAAAGTATTCACAACTTATGTCATAGATAAAGGGCTAATCATATATATATATATTTTTTAACTCACATAAATCAATAAGAAAAAGACAAACAATCCAGTAGAAAAACAGGCAAATTATGTGAACAGCCAGCTCACAGAAAAAGAAATACAAATAACTCTTAAATTATCTTCAGGAAAAGAGGAAGATGGTTTCATAAGAAGATTTTGAACTCAAACTCACCTCCTCCCACTGACACAACAAATCTATAGCTATATATGGAATAGTTTCCTCTGACAAAACCCTGAAAACTGGATGAACAGAGCCTCCCAAACAAGGGATAAAAGGGCAGCATTGAGACAGGTAGGAGAGACAGAGACTTGGTCTCACCAAAAAAAAACCCAACCCAGGTGCAGGCCATCCACAATTGGGAGGGATTTCAAAAATACAGTACTTTTCCCTAAGGAGCAAGAGATTTGTGTCCCACATCAGGCACCCAAACTCTCAGATCTTGCACAGGAAAGACGAGCCCCCAAAACACCTGACTTTGAAAACCAACAGGGATTACATCCAAGAAAAATCATAGAACTGTAGGGAACAGAGAACACACTTTTAAAGGGCTTATGGGCAGACTCACTTGCCCTGAAACCCAGTGCAAAAACACCAGTTAGATGGGAATTCCCTGGCGGTCCAGTGGTTAGGACTTGGCACTTTAACTGCTATGGCCCAGGTTCAATCCCTGGTTGGGGAACTAAGATCCTGCAAGCTGTGCAACACAGCCACACCAAAACAAAACAAAACAAAAAAACCCTACCAGTTGAAAAAGTGCCTACACCGTTTGTGAAGAAGACCCACTTACTAATCTTAAAGCATCTTCCAGAGAGGCTCTGGAACCTGATGGGACTCTCTCTGGGAGTGGAGACACTGGTGGGCATCATTTGTGATCTCATTTTACTCTGCTAATGCCAGTGTTAGTGGGTGCCATTTTGGAACTCTCCCTCTCACCTGCCAGTGCTTTCCCACTGAGAGCTCCACCTACCCTTCTGCTACAGCTGTGTGCCACAGCTGGACTGGAGAGCCCCACCCACCCCTGCACCACAGCAAGTAGGTACATGGAACCCACACAGGAGATGCCTCTTGAACTCCCAGCTCTGATGGCAAGGGGTGGATTGCATTTCTAGACCCCACAGGACATCTCCTACACAAAGCCACTTTTTCAAAACTGGAACAGGTAGCCAATTTGCCTAATATATAGAAACAAACAGAAAAATTAGGGATATGTTCCAAAAAAAAAAAAAAAAGACAAAAACCTCAGAAAAAGACCTTAATGAAATGGAGATAAGCAATATGATTGATAAAGAGTTTAAATTAATGGTCATAAAGATGCTCACTGAACTCAGGAGAAGAGTGTATGAACACAGTGAGAACTTCAACCAAGAGACAGAAAATACATGAAAGTACCAAACAGAAGTTACAGAGTACAAAGAATACAATAACTGAACTGGAAAATACACTAGAGAGGTTCAACAACAGACTGGCTGAGACAGAAGATGGATTAGTGAGCTGGTAAACAAAGCAATGGAATTCACCCAGACAGAGCAGCAAAAAGAAAAAAGAATTTTAAAAAGAGAACATACTTTAAGGGACCTTTGGGACAATATCAAATGGAATAACATCACATTATAGGGGCTCCAGAAAGAAGAGAGAAAGAAAGGGCCAGAAAACTTATTTGAAGAAATAATAGCTGAAAAATTCCCTAATTTGTGGAACAAAACAGACCCCGTAAGGCCAGAGAGTTCTATAAAAAGATGAACCCAAAGAGTTCCACACCAAGACACAGTATAATTAAAAGTTAGAGAGAGAATCTGAAAAGCAGCAAGAAGAAAATAACCTGTTACATATAAGGGAAACCCATAAGACTATTAGCAGATTTTTCAGCAGAAACTTTATAGGCCAAAGGAAGTGGCATGACATATTCAAAGTGCTAAAAGGAAAAAACTTCCAACCAAGAATTCTCTACCCAGCAAGGTTATCATTCAGAAATGAAGGAATGATTAAGACTTTTCCAGATAAGCAGAAGCTAAAGGAGTTCATTACCACTAAACCAGCCTTATAAGAAATGTTAAAGGAACTTCTTTAACCTGAAAAGAAATGGCACTAATTAGTAACAAGAAAACATACCAAAGTAAAAATCCCACTGAAAAGGTAAATATAATATATACTAAAGGTAATAAACCACTTATACAGAAAGCAAGAAAGTTAAAAGACAAAAGTAGTAAGTAACTAAAACTATAGTAATTAGTTAAGAGATACATAAACTTAAAGATATAAAAGGTGACATAAAAAATAGAATACATGTTGGGGGAGTAAAAATGTAAAGTTCTGGAATGTGTTCCAATTTAAGCTGTTATCAACTTAAAATGGACTGTTATATACATAGGATGTTATATGTGAACCTCACAGTAACCACAAAGCAAAAACTTATAACTTATGGTAAATACACAAAAGAAAATGAGAAAGGAACTAAACATAACACTAAAGAAACCATCAAACCACAAAGGAAGAGAGAAAGAGAAGAAGGGAACAGAGAAGAACTACAAAAACAGCCAGAAAACAATTAACAAAATGACTATAAGTATATATCTATCAATAGTTACTTTAAATGTAAATGGACTAAATTCTTATTGAAAGACTTAGAGCGGCTGAATAGATAACGCATATATACACTACCTACAAGAGACTCACTTCAGAAGTAAGGACACACACAGACTGAGAGTGAAGGGATAGCAAAAGATATTCAATGCAAATGATAACAAAAAGAAAACTGGTTTAGCTATACTCATATCAGACGAAATAGACTTTAAAACAAAACCTGTAATAAAAGAGAAGGATATTATATAATGATAAAGGGGTAAATCCAGCAAGATATAACATTTATAAATATATATGCACCCAACACAGGAGCACCAAAATATGTAAAGCAAATATTAACAGACCTAACGGGAGAAATTGACAGCAATGCAATAATAGTAGGGGACTTTAACACCTCACTTAGACATCAATGGATAGATCATTCAGACAGAACATCAATAAGGAAATGTCAGCCTTAAGTGACACATTACACCAGTTTGACTATTAATAGATATATTTAGAACATTCCATCCAACAGCAGCAGAGTACACATTCTTCTCAAGTGCACATGGAATATTCTCCAGGATAGATCACATGCTAGACCACAAAACAAGCCTCAGTAAATTTAAGATCTTTTCCAATCACAAAATGGTATGAAACTAGAAATCAATTACAAGAAAAAACCTGGAAAAACACGAAAATGTGGAGATTAAACAACATGCTACTGAACAACCAATGAAGAATTCAAAGGAGAAATTCAAAAACTATCTATAGACAATTAAAACAGAAATACAGCCCACCAAAATCTATAGGATGCAGCAAAAGCAGTTCTAAGAGGGAAGTTTATAGCAATACAGGCCTACCTCAAGAAACAAGAAAAATCTCAAATAAATGATCAAACTTTATACCTAAAAGATCTAGAAAAAGAAGAACAAACAAAGCCCAAAGTTAATAGAAAGAAGGAAATAATAAAGATCAGAGTGGAAATAAATGAAATAGAGACTAAAAAAAAAATAGAAAAGATCAAGAAAGTAAGAGCTAGTTCTTTGAAAAGAAAAACAAAATTGACAAACCTTTAGCTAGGCTAACCAAGATAAAAGAGAGAGGGCTCAAATAAATAGTCAGAAATGAAAGAGAAATTACAAAAACCTCCCCAAAACAAAAGTCCAGGGCCAGTCAGCTTCAATGGTGAATTCCACTGAACATTTAAAGAAGATTTAATACCTATCCTCAAACTCTTCCAAAAAATTGAAGAGGAGGGAAAGCTTCCAAACTCATTTTACATGGCCAGCATTACTGTGATACCAATAGCAGACAAGGATACCACAAAAAAAAAAAAAAAATTACAGGCCAATACCCTTGATGAACACAGATGCAAAAATCTTCAACAAAATATTAGCAAACTGAATTTAACAATACATTAAAAGGATCATACACCATGATCAAGTGGAATTTATTCCAGGGATGCAGGAATGGGTCAACATCCACAAATCAATCAGTGTGATACACTATTTTACCAAAATTAAGGATAAAAATCATATCATCTCAATAGATGCAGAAAAGGCATCTGACAAAATTCAACATCCATTTATGATAAAAACTCCCAACAAAGTGCATATAGAGGGAACATACCTCAATGTAATAAAGGCCATACATGACAAACCCACAGCTAACATCATACTCAATGGTGAAAAGCTGAAAGCTTTTCCTCTAAGATCAGGAATGAGACAAGGATACCCACTCTCACCACCTTTATTCAAGATATTATTGGAAGTCCTAGCCATAGCACTTAGACAAGAAATAGAAATAAAAGGCATCCAAATTGGAAAGGAAGAAATAAAATGTCACTATTTGCAGGTGACATGATACTATAGGTGGAAAACCCTAAAGACTCCACCAAAACAAAAAAAACTATGGAACTCATAAATGAATTCAGTAAAGTTGCAGGATACAAAATCAATATACAGAAATCTCTGACATTTCTATATGCTAATAACAAACTATCAGAAAGAGAAATTAAGAAAACAATCCCATTTACAATGCTTCAGAAAGATTAAAATACCTAGGGATAAGTTTAACCAAGGAGGTGTGAAAGACCTGTACACTGAAAACTATAAGACACTGATGAAAGAAACTGGTGAGGACACAAATAAATGGAAAGATATTACATACTCATAGATTGGAAGAATTAATATTGTTAAAATGTCCATACTACCCAAAGCAATCTACAGATTCAGTGCAATCCCTATCAAAATTCCAATGGCATTTTCACGGAACTAGAACAAATGATTCTAAAATATGTATGGACCCACAAAAGATCCCAACTAGCCAAAGCAATCTTGAGAAAGAAGAACAAACCTAGAGGAATCCACTCACTGATTTCAAACTATACTACAAAGCTATAGTAATCAAATCAGTAAGGTATTGGCATAAAACCAGTCAGATCAGTAGAACAGAATTGAGAGCTTAGGAATAAACCCACACATATGTGGACAATTAATTTACAACAAATTAGCCAAGAACATACAATGGAGAAAAGATACAGTCTCTTCAATAAATGGTGTTGGGAAAACTGAACAGTCACATGCAAAAGAATGAAACTAGACCACTATCTTACACCATATATAAAAGTTAACTCAAAATGGATTAAAGATTTTAATATAAGAGCTTGAAACCATAAAATTCCTAGAAGAAAACATAGGCAGTGAGCTTCTTGAGATCAGTGTTAATGATGTTTTTGTGGCTCTAACTCCAAAGGCAAGGGAAACAAAAACAAAAATAAACAAATGGGGCTACATCAAACTAAAAAAAGCTTCTGCACAATGAGGGAAACCATCATCAAAACCAAAAGTCAACCTACTGAATGGGAGAAGATATTTGCAAATCATGTATCTGATTAGGGGTTAATATCCAAAATACATTAGGAACTCATACAATTCAACAACAAAACAATATCCCAATTAAGAAATGGGCAGAGGATCTGAATAGACATTTTTCCAAAGAAGACATGAAGATGGCCAACAGGAACATGAAAAGATGCT
Organism: Lagenorhynchus albirostris; assembly: GCF_949774975.1. Lineage (NCBI taxonomy): Eukaryota > Metazoa > Chordata > Mammalia > Artiodactyla > Delphinidae > Lagenorhynchus > Lagenorhynchus albirostris. The sequence goes on along the minus strand of NC_083095.1, from coordinate 67,886,999 downwards.
CAATCTCACTAATTATTAGGGAAATGCAAATCAAAACCACAAATGAAATATCACCTCAAACCTGTTAGAATGGCTATTTTCAAAAACACAATAAATAAAAAGTGTTGGAGAGGATATGAAGAAAAGGGAACCATTTGTACACTATTGGTGAGAATGTAAATTGGCGCAAGCACTATGAAAAACAGTATGAAGACGCCTCCAAAAATTAAGAATAGAACTACCATATGATCCAGCTATTCCACTTCTAAATATTTATCCAAAGAATACAAAAATGCTAATTTGAAAAGATATGTACATTCCTATGTCCATTGCAGCATCATTTACAATAGCCAAAATATGGAAACAACCTAAATGATGGATGAATGGATAAAGAAGACATGATATATATCACAGCCATAAAAAAAAAATGAGATCTTGCCATTTGCAACAAGATGGATGGACCTTGAAGGTATTATGTTAAGTGAAATGTCAGATTGGGAAAGATAAATGTATGATTTCACTTATATGTGGAATCTAAAACAAAACAAAACAAAAACAAACTTATAGATACAAAAACAGATTGGCGGTTACCAGAAGGAAAGAAGGTTGGGGGGCGTGGGGCAAAATGGGTGAAGGGGGTCAATTGTATGGTGATAAATGGTAACTAGACCTTTGGTGGTGATTACTTTGTAGTATTATAAAGATGTTTAATTACAATGTAATATAATGTACTAAACATAAAGTGTACTGATTTTACCTCAATAAGAAAAAATTTATCTTCAAACCTATGCTTTATAAAATGACAAGTGCTAAGTAAAACAACACTGAGATACCACTTTTCACTTATATTGGAAAAACTGCAGACATTTGATAACACATTCAATTATCAATGCTGTGGAGAAATAGGCACTCTGTACATCAGAAATATAAATATGTAAAATCCTGGTTATGGGTTTTATGCTCTATGGAGAGCAATTTGGCAACACGTATCACAATTACTTGCATATATCCTTTGACCCAGCAATTCCTTTCTGGAATTTATCCTACAGGTATATGTGCATATGTGCAAAATGATGTCTCTACAAGTTTAATCACAACAGCATTGTTTAGAATGGAAACCTTAACTGTCCATCAGTAATGACTAGTTAAAAAAATAAAAGATTATGGTACAGCCATACAACAGAACACTTGGCAACTGTAAAAGAAGAATTAGGACACGCTGTATGTACCAATATAGAAAGATCTTCAAGATTTAAATGAAAAAAGCAAGTGAAAAAAGTGACAAAGTACAAAATGCTAACTTATGTGTAAGAAAAAGGAAAAATAGGACTCTTGTTGTATTAACTCATATGTGCAAAAATATACTTTGAAAAGATTCACAAAAAAACTAATAACAGTGTATAGTAGCCATTAACTCTGTCACTAAGACGCGCTGCTGCAGGGAGCATAATTGACTTACGGTCCTAGCTTCACACCCTCTGGCTCTACCACTCAGGTTGTGCCAAGGCTGACTTCTCACATGCTGTTCCCAGACAATGACTGAGCACAGCTGGGGTACTAAGTCAAGACTGCCCAGCCAGCCAGGCAGCTCCTTTTACAGGAAACTGCATATTGGCATGGCCAGTCTTTCTTGGAACTGTCTGAACCTCCTCTTACCCAGTCTTCTTTCCTTCTCCCTCCTTCCACAGATTATCAAACCTGCACATCTAATCCCAGTTTGGTGTCTGCTTCTCAGTGAACCATAGTTACCTTTTGAGGGGTGGGAGATGAAGGAGATGTGGAGCCAGAATTATTATTATTTTTGAATCATATTATCTATTCAAATATTAAATTTAAAAATACTCTCTAGCAGGGTTTTTTGAAGTGTTATTCTAGTATCTCCTGCAGCAGAGTCATCTGTCCTGGTCCCCACCCCGATCCACTGGAAAGATGTATCTCTTTGGGATCCAGGAATCTACATTTAAAAGTCCCCAGGTGCAGAAGACCTAAATAGACATTTCTCCAAAGAAGATATACAGATTGCCAACAAACACATGAAAGGATGCTCAACATCACTAATCATGAGAGAAATGCAGATCAAAACTGCAATGAGGTATCACCTCACACCAGTCAGAATGGCCATCATCAAAAAATCTACAAACAGTAAATGCTGGAGAGGGTGTGGAGACAAGGGAACCCTCTTGCACTGTTGGTGGGAATGTAAACTGATACAGCCACTATAGAGAGCAGTATGGAGGTTCCTTAAAAAACTAAAAATAGAACTACCATACAACCCAGCGATCCCACTACTGGGCATATACCCTGAGAAAACCATACTTCAAAAAGAGTCATGTACCACAGTGTTCATTGCAGCTGTATTTACAATAACCAGGACATGGAAGCAACCTCAGTGTCCATCGACAGATGAATGTAAAAGAAGATGTGACACATATATACAATGGAATATTACTCAGCCATAAAAAGAAACGAAATTGAGTTATTTGTAGTGAGGTGGAAGGACGTAGAGCCTGTCATACAGAGTGAAGGAAGTCAGAAAGAGAAGAACAAATACGGTATGCTAAAACACATGTAAGGAATCTAAAAAAAAAAAAAAGGATCTGACAAACCTAGGGGCAGGACAGGAATAAAGACGCAGATGTAGAGAATGGACTTGGGGACATGGGGATGGGGAAGGGTAAGCTGGGACGAAGTGAGAGAGTGGCATGGACATATATACACTACCAAATGTAAAATAGATAGCTAGTGGGAAGCAGCCACATAGCACAGGGAGATCAGCTTGGTGCTTTGTGACCACCTAGAAGGGTGGGATAGGGAGGGTGGGAGGGAGACCCAAGAAGGAGGAGATATGGGAATATATGTATAGCTGATTCACTTTGTTATACAGCAGAAACTAACACACCATTGTAAAGCAATTATACGCCAATAAAGATGTTAAAAAAAAAAACAGTCCCCAGGTGATACTGTAATACATAATTAAGGGACTAGAGGATTAAGTTATATGATGTACATGAACTAGACCAAAATATAACCATGTAAAGTGAACTGAAAGAACCAGAATGACCATCATACTTACGTATCAATTAAATGATGAAACTCATCTAAACAATAAACACTTGGATTGGAGGGAATTGAGGGGACTAGAAAGAAAGATCAAGCAACCCAAGCTTTTTTTCCAAGACAGACAGAACAGTCCTCAAAGGACTTCAAGTATTCTGGTCCCACAGAGAAAGCCAACCCTCCCCTAAGAAGGATGGCTCAGGATGTCTTCCTGCTGCCATTAAATGTTATTCAATTGATACTCTACCCGCCAAGCAACTTGGTAATGATAATTTGGGTTGCCACCTAGTTCTGCCTACAGAAAGAGATTGATGATTTCTAAAGAAGAAAAGAACTTTATTGTGGGAATTCCCTGGCTGTCCAGCGTTAGGACTCAGCACTCTCACTGCCAGCACTCTCACTGCCGGGGGTTCCGGGATCAATCCCAGGTTGAGGAACTAAGATCCCGCAAGCTGCATGGTATAGCCAAAAAATAAAAAACTGTGTTGTATTCTAGAAAAGTATGAAAAACACTGTATTTGATGCCATTTAATTCATTCAAATTATGCCATTCTTTGTATTCAGTAGTCATTTCTAGAAATGCTTGTATTTACTTCATTTTCATTCTGTAAATTACATGACCTGTGATATTCTAATCAAAAATTAACTCTGGACAGTCCCTGCCTATAGCTTTATTGCCAACCTTATTTTGCCAAAATAGCTAATAGAAAGCTAGGTCTTATAAATTAGAAATGCCAGGGACTTCTATTTCTGTTAAAGAATGTAAGCCCCAGGTAGTTGACTGGCTACTAGAACTATTGATTTAGGTGTATATTATTTTTAATTATCTGGAACCATTGTAATGAGGTCACAAAAAGAATAGTAGGTACTATTTTAGAGGATCTCTTCTCATGGGATATTTTAAATCAAATGACTAGGGATATTTTGCTATATAGTCTTCATTCTATGGGCTGCACTTAGTTAGGTATTGCATTTGCATTGTAATAGCAAATTACACAATTAATGGTCATTTTTCTAGTTGACTTTCCAGAATAACTAGTAAAGTCTAGCCACTCAGCTTTAACTTACAATTCCAGCTTTATTCTATTACTTAAAACTTTGGTGTTGCAATATATTGCTCTTCGGTGCAACAAAAAATATCATATTTAGTGATTTCTTGGGCCATTACTCCAAATCTTCAGAGGCTTTGCATGACTTCGTTTCTTCTAAAGGCAAGTGAAGATAAAAATGATGTGCTAGGGACTTCCCTGGTGGCATAGTGGTTAAGAATCCCCCTGCCAATGCAGGGGGCAGGGGTTCAAGCCCTGGTCCGGGAAGATCCCACATGCCGTGGAGCAACTAAGCCCATGCACAACAGCTACTGAGCCTGCACAATAGAGCCCACAAGCCACAACTACTGAAGCCTGTGCGCCACAACTACTGAGCCTGCGCTCTAGAGCCCATGAGCCACAACTGCTGAGCCTGCATGCCACAACTACTGAAGCCCACGTGCCTAGAGCCCATGCTCGGCAACAAGAGAAGCCACCGCAATGAGAAGCCCGCACACTGCGACAAAGAGTAGCCCTAGCTCGCTGCAGCTAGAGAAAGCCCACGTGCAGCAACAGACCCAACGCAGCCATAAATAAATAAATAAATTTTTTTTTTTAATGTGCTTTATTGTATAATTGAATTTGGAAAGAGAGAAGGTCGGAGAATGAAGGGGAAAATACTTTAGTATACTTGAAGTATGGCTTTTCATTCTGAATATTTAAAATGAAACTCATGATGTGGGGTAGAATTCCTATGAAAGTACTGTTCTCATTATGTCTTCAGTTTGTATGCAAGCCTCAGCTGTGTTACTTTTATTGCCGTTTTCAGCAAGAATTCAGGGGAGAATGAAAGGATGGAAACAACAGAATGGCTAAACTGTAATACAAAGATAATGAACTCCACTGCAACGGGACAGCAAATTATAAGGCTGGGAAGTTGTTAGCCATAAAAAAGAAAAAGAAAAAGAGCTTTATTTCCACACTTTTGAAGCATTCTTTGGAAACCAGAAAAATCTAGCAAAACAGTTAACCCAGTTACTGTCAGTACAATTCTACTTTCAAAAGAAAGCCAGGCTAACATTTTTAAACAGCAATTATATTTTATGAAAAGGGAAGAAGGGGGAGTGAGAGGAACAATAAAACCCTCAAAAGCATGATGATGACAAGCCAATCAGAAAACAGTTTAAGATCTCCATTCGCCTTAGCTTTTTGAAATAAGCATTTCCCGGTCCTTAGCACCCTCCGCTTTATCAGACTGACAGAGACCTGGGGGACATCAGCATTTGCTGCCAAAGGGGTTCTTATGCTAAACTGAAACTCCTGTTTTCCAAACCAAAGAAAAAAGAAGTGAAACAAGTACCACCCACCTAGTCAGGAAACGAGGTAATTTGAGTTACATTTCTTTTATGCTCTTCTCAGGTGACTCACCAGTAATCTTGGAGAGGATGGGTCACCTTGAGTTTATTATAGGAGAGCTTCCCCACAATAAGTTTTAATCTTCTAAGTCACTAAATTAAGACCAAGACTCTTCTGAGTTATGGATGTTGTGATGCACTGGCCATTGGTTACAAGTGGAGCATCTCAAAACAATAACAAGTAAACCAAACTCTAGGATGGCCTTTCAAAGCTGCAATACCCAAATCAGAGGTCACTCTGAATATTTCAAGTGATTTTTTTTGAGTTTCCAAAGAATTTTCCTGAAGGAAAAAAAAAAAGCCTCAAAATTCATAAGATGATCTTAACACATACTCCAGCTAAGATTTTAAATCTGATTAAATACAGCTAGTGAAGAAAAATCTTTTTATATTTATTTTCTTATCATAAAGGTGTTTTGAGAAAATTACTTATAAAATCGCTTTTTTTCCCTTCTAACCCAACAGGCTAAACATGTTTCATTTATTTTTAAACGAAGTGAAAATTAGCCAGGTGTGTTAGATAAGCTTTCTATACACAGGTCTAAATATTGACAAAAGGAGATATGTCACTGGAAAAATCATCAGTCTGGCAATTATCATGTTAGCATGTTAAGTAGAAAAAGATGTGAAACTTCCAAATGTGTCAATACAGATTATTTCATTTCCACTAGCTATCAGCTATACTGTGAACATCAGTTCTTTAATGTACGCTGAGCAAGGAATCCAGCTAAAGAAATTTCCCCTGTGCTTGGAAAAAAAAACACAAGGTCTAGTGTTAAAGTACATATGTTTCTAACTACTATTTCCAATGACCTAAAAGAGGGGAATGTAAGGTCGGATCTTAACAAACGGCACCGCGAAACAGAGGAAAGCTTCAAGTGAGCTTTATTAGGGAGCGCTCCCGGGCGAGGTTCACTGGTCCGAGAGAAAGGGGCCAGAGAAGTCGCACCCGGGCGAGGGTTGGGCAAGATTTTATAGGGGAAGAAGGGAAAGGGGTGTGGTGAATCTGGGAGGGCGCAGGGTATTCCTTATTTGGTGGTCTCTTCGGGTATCGTGGCAATATCTGGTGCCGGATGCATCAGTCTTGGGACCATTAGTCCCACCCCTCGAAAGGCGGGAAGGCTGGGCCGGGTGGAAAGTCCCCAGGTCAGTTCCTGGAACTGGGTGGTCCGGAAAGTCTCCAGGTCAGTTTCTGGAGCTGGGTGGTCCGGAGAGTTTCGGTCTGATGCAACCTGTGAATCTGATTGTGTTCCCCTGCCTCGGGCCAGTTGGCATTACAGGGAAGGGAGTACAAATGATGACAAAAGTACCTTTCTATATTTATTTTTATAAGAACTGTGTCTGCACTCCTCTTTCATTGGGTTATGTGGATAATCCCTATCGTTCTCATTGGTCCCAAGCCCACAGCCCTTTCAGAAAATAGTGGCATTTGCAAACTCAGATCATATTACTATACTTATGGTGCTGCGAAAATCTAGCATCTCAGTAATAATTATCTCACTGCACACTTTACATTCCTATGAACTGCACTTGAAGATGAGAGTAAGTGCTATTAATTTTTGGTGTTATTAAGAAAGAATCAACTGTATATAAAAGTAAATCCTGGCAACATTAAAATTCCATCTTTTCATCAGTAGGTGATTAAGTAACCAGATAGGACATTAATGTCCCTGATAGAACATCCCTAAATATATCCCTCAAAGACACATTTTGGTCCCTTTTCTTTCCCCTTTTAAAATTTTTTTACCCACATTTTTCTTCTTTCTGTGCACTCAGTGGGGTTTGTGTTTACTAAACCACTGCTCCATTTCTTGCTTACTATTATTGGTCCTTGCCTTGCTTCTAATCACAACTCTTTTCTGGCTTCACCAAACCCAAGTACTAGCTTTTCAAATTCCCTAAAAATGTGGAGTTAATTCTGTCTGCTCAGGAGTGGCATGTTTGAACTCCCATTGAGTTTTCAGGATTGCTTTTTTTTTTTTTCTTAATATCCATTTGTTTCACATTTGGTTATGAAGACCTAATGGTCTTTACTTTGTAACCATTTACTCGCTCCTTAAACTTTTATAATCTTGCCTCTGTCTTCCCATTTTGCTGAAATTTCTCTTTTAAAAGTCACCAATTACCTCCTCATCACAGAATCTAATGACACTGAAAGGCACTCATCTTTTTCTGCAGGCTTGGACCCTGCTGACTCTTTGTTTACCCTTTCTCTTCCTTTCCACAATATAACACTGCACTCTCCTGGCCCCTCCTGTTTCCTATTTCTCCCACTTCCGGAAGGTTCTTGTTCTTGGCTTGGGCCTTAAAGTCCCACTGCAGCTCCAACCATTTCTACAGCCTCAAACTCACTTCTACTGTGACAGCTTCAAAACTTCCATTTCTGACCCCAGCCTCTCACAGATAAGAAGCCACATTTCCAAATGTTTGCTGATAATCCTTAGCAAAGTGTCTTTCTAGCATTTCAAATGCAGTTATATTCAAAATAAACTCATCAACGTACCTCTCCGAATAACCTTCTACAAACTACCTCTATTAATAAGACTACCGAACGTCCACATCTGAATCTGAATTTGTCATCTTGGACTATCAACTTCATTCTCCATATCCTATAATTACTGGGACATGTGAAGCCTTCCATTCTGATAGCTTTCCATCCTGTTGCCACCATTCTGGTTCAAGTGTTTATTTCCTTTGCCTGGACCAATGGTCCTCAAAGTGAACCAACAGCATCAGGGTCACCTGGAAACGTGTTAGAAATAAAAATTCTCAAGCACCCCCTTCCCAGACCTATTTAATCTGAAACTCTAGTAGTGAGGCCAGCAATCTGTTTTAACAAGACCTCCAGGTGATTTTGATGTGCACTAAAATTTGTGAACTATCTGTCCTGTATTATTGCAGATGACTTTTATTGGCCTTCCTAATCTCCAGCCTTAATTTTCATACCCTCCACACATTATTACTCTAAGAATTACCTTTCTGAAGAATAACTCTGATCATGCCACTGTCTTGATAAAAACATTTGACTCTGTAGTATCATCAAATAAAAGCCAAACTCCTCATTATGACATCTGAACACTTCCAGGGGATTTAAAGGAGTTATAGTCAAACAGAAATGAAGTGAGCTATATCAAATACCATCTTAAGTAGGTTCTAGAGTCAAATCTATGTTTCTCTACTCTTTTTTCCATATTAGCCACTGTTAGGATCCTCCTACTACCTGCAATGTCTTATTTGTTAAAAAGAACAACTGAATAAGACCAGTAAGTGGATTGAAGGGACCAAAAACCCACCAAAATGGTATCAAAGTGAAAACATCTGAGCTACAGCAGATGCAAAAGTATATCTTATCTTAACCTCCCTTCTCTGACTAAAAAAGCTTTGTAGAGTTTACAAGTGTCAGCTACCAAACTGCCTCCCCACCCCTGAGAGGTCTCCAGTCTGGAGGGTACCTGACCTTGGGCAGCAGGACAGTCCCCTAAAACAATGTGTAAACCAGCATCAGAACCTTGCATCATCTGAAGCCCTAGCTCCCTCCTCCACCCTCTACCTTATTAAGCTGATATATAAACCTTTAATCCTAACTATTCAGGGAGGTACTCTCTATATGGAGTACTCCTGCATGTGTAATAAACTTTTCTTTGGTTAATCTGTCTGTTGTCAATTAATTCATAGGCCCCAAACACTAAGACCTAAATTGATAGAGGAAAAGTTTTCCTCTCTGGGGATTATTCAGTCTCATCCATTGATTTTGGTCGGGGGTGTGGAAGGGGGTGGATTCTTATGAACCCTAAGGCTAGCTAATCTTGGGAGCCAAAGTCTTGAGAATGATTTTTCACTTGTGAAACATTTTAATGCTCATGAGAAAGGTTTTATATCTATCTTAAGTTACCAGGAATATGTTCAAAAAATGTTTTAAAAACTGAAGCAAACTTTTTAAGAAAGAGTGAGACATAAAAACCCTCTTATCCAATGCAATAGAGACTTGGAGAAGAGGAGTTGCTCTCTGTATTCATCCCTCAATAGTACAAGTCAGAGAATCAGAAACACCTGCCTATTGACTCCTCATTCCACTGTCATATACAAACATTAATCATTGTTCAAAACATGCCAAACCTATCAAAAACACATAATGGAAGCTCCAGCCACAGAGGAGTAAAGAGGCCAACAAATCCTTTCCTCCAGGGCAACTATTAAACTGGACAACATTGTCAGAAACAAGCATTTCAGGGCTCTAGAAATTGACCAAAGACAAACAAAAGAGAAGTATATATTCAGAAAAAAAAAAAAAAACTATGTAAGAACTGTGGGAGACAGTGGTGTTCTTGCCTGAGGCTTCTTTTGTCTCCTCCACCATCGCCAGCTCTGCCAGTTTGGTAGTTCTGCCTGGGCAGGGCTGGTGGTTAAAAAGCAGCTTTGCTGCTGGTATGGGGAAAGTGAGGAAAGCAGGCTGGTTTAATTTGGAACTGAAGATGGAAAATCCATGCCCTATGGCAGTGACAAAAGCCTTCAACTCTTCTAGCCCCAGGTTGCTGTCTGGAAGGCTGCATGCAACCGCAGTGGAAACCTGAGAGGACTCAATAAAAAGTAAAATCTGGAGCAGACTTGGTAACTGCTTGGACTGTCAATGTACTACCCAAACCAAACACAGAGTCACAAGCAGAGGGTAGAAGCCATAAAGGCTCAAGGTGTTTGAGCAGAACCTCTGACCAAACATTAGCTGACAAGTAAATTATTCAGGCACAGAGGCTAAAAAATAAAAATAAGACTTTTTTAACTGATTAAATATCAGTAGCTACATACCAGGTACCACAGGAGTGACAGATTCTTCAGATAAAGTCCAGACAAGTTACTTATAAAAACAAAACAAAGGTAGTGGAACAAAAGGGTGAATATGTTGTTAAATAAAGTTCTTGGTGAAAATGAAAAAACAAAACAAAACAAAATAAAATCAACAATAATAAATCTCTCAGAAAAAAAAATAAAGAAAATCAAACTTCAGGGTTGCTACGGTATATTATTTAAAATATCTAGTTTGAAAATAAATACAAACCATCCAAAAAGCAGAAAATTTGACCTGTGTTTGAGGTTGGGGGAGGGGGGAGGCAGCTAATGGAAACTGTCCTTGATTGGACTCAGATGTTAGAGTTAGCAGATAAAGATTCAATGAAGCTATTTTAAATATGTTCAAAAAACTGATGCAAACTATGTTTAACGATCTCAAGGAAAGTATGATGGCAATTATTCAACAAAAAGGGATTATCAATAAAGAAATAGAATCTATTAGAAAGAACCAAACAGAAATTCTAAAAATTAAAAAGCGCAATAAACAAAATGAAAATTCCTTGGTTGACTTAACAACAGTTATGAGATAACAGAAGTAATAATCAGTGAACTTGAAGATAGATCAATATAATATATCCATTCTGAAGAATTTTTTGAAAAGCAAATTAAAGAAAAATAGTCAAAGTATCAGAGACCTGTGGACAACATCAAGCATACTAAAGCCAAACAATGACATCCAAGAAAAGAAAACTACAGACTAATATCCCTCATGAATAATGATGCAAAAGTTCTTACCAATATATTAGTAAACCAAATCTAAGAACAGATAAAAAGGATTATACACCGTGACCAAGTGGAATTTATCCCAGGAATGCAAAGTTGGTTTAATATCCAAAAATCAATTGATAGATATACAATATCAATGACAAAAAAACACATGATTACCTCATAGACATCAGAAGAGTATTTGACAACCCAACACCAATTTACAATAAAAACTCTCAACAAGTGAGGAATAAAAAGGAACTTCCTCATCTTCACAAGGAGCATCTATGAGAAACTTACAGCTAACCTCATATTCAATGGCAAAAGACTGAGTGCTTTTCCCCCAAATCAAGAACTAGGCAAGATATTCACTCTCACCGTTCCTATTCAACATCCTACAGTAGGTTCTATGTAGTACAGTCAGACAAGAGAAAGCAATTGAAAGAATACAGATTGAAAAGAAAGAAGTAAAACTGTTTTTATTTACAGATGGCATGATCCTAAGGAATCTACCAAAACAAACAAATAAAACAATAAAAAAAACTATTAGAACTAAAACTAATAGAACTAGTTTATTAGAAATAAACTAAACAAGGTCACAGGACAGAAGATCAATATACAAAAATTATTTTATTGCTGATTGTTTTCTTAGCAAAAACAAAAATCTGGAAGGAAATTAAGAGACAATTCCATTCTCAATAAAATTAATGAAAATAACATACTTGGGGAAAATAACAAGAGAACTGGGAAAACTGTGCTCTGAAAGCTACAAAACACTGAGAGAAATTGAAGATCTAAAGAATTGGAATCATATTCCATGTTCATGGACTGGAAGCCTCAATAAATATTGCTAAGATGGCAGTTTTTCCCAAATTGATCTGTAGATTCAATGCAATCCCAAACAAGATCCCAGGAGTCATTTTTGTGGAACTAAGCTGATCCTAAAATTTACATAAAAATGCAAAGGACCTAAAATAGTTAAAACAATTTTTAAAAACAACAAATTTGCAGAACTTATACCACCCAATTTCAAAACTTACCATAAACCTAGAATAACGAAGACACTGTGGTAAGTGTAAAGACAGATATGTATCAATGGAAAAGAATTCAGAGTCCAGAAATAAACCCTTATATTTATGGTCAGTTGATTTAGTAGGAACACTATGATTTTCTTCAACACATGTTGCTGGGACAATTGGATATCCATCTATAACAAAATGAATTTAGACCCTTACTTTATACTGTATACAAAAAGTAACTAAAAGCAGATCACAGACATAATTGTAAGAGCTAAAGTTATCAAACTTATGGAAGAAACCATAGAAGAAAACCTTGGATTAGGGAAGGATTCCCTAGATATGATATCAAAAGCATGATACATAAAAGAAAAAAAAAATAAAGTAAATTAACCCCATTAAAAATAGTCAAAAGATTCTAGTAAACATTTTACCAAAGAAAATATACAAATGGCTAATTAATAAGCCAATAAAAACATTCTCAATACTATTAATCATTAGGGAAATACAAATTAAAACCACAGTGAAATACCATGTCCACACATTAAAATGACTCATCAAAAAGGGTGACAATACTAGATGTTGGCAAAGATATTGAAAAACTGGAACCCTCATACATTGCTGGTAAGAGTGTCAAATGGTATAGCCATTTGGAAAACAGTTTGGCAGTTTCTTAAAAGGTCAAGCCTAGAATTACCAAATGACCTAGCAATGCCTAGATATATACCCCAAAGAAATGAAAGCATATGACTACACAAAAACTTTTACACAAATGTTCACAGCAGCATTATTCATAATAACCAAAATCTGGAAGCAAATACAAATGCCTGTTAGCTGGTGAATGGTAAATGTGGTAGGTATATTCATATGATTAAATACTATTGAGCAATAAAAAGAAATGAACTTCTGATACGTACTACAACCTGGATGAACACCTAAAACAGTATGGTAAGTGAAATAAGCCAAACACAAAAGGCTATTATATCATTCTATTCATATGAAATTTCCAGAAAAGGCAAATTTATAGAGAGCAGATGAACAGCTACCTGAGGCTGGGAAGGATTGACCATAAATGATATTGAGGAAACTTTTGGGGTGTATGAAAAATGTTCTAGAACTGAGTCATAGTAAAATTTACCCCGAATTCTACATATTTGCTAAAAAATATTGAATTGTATATTTACAATGGGTAAAATTTTATGGCATATAAATTATATGTCAGTGGAGCTATTTTTAAAATTGTTTTTAAAACCGTAAAACACACACACACTTGAAATCAGCTACATAAATTATGTATCATAAGTTCTGTTGTATTTATTCTGCAACAGTGTAAAAATCACATATTTCATCAAGATTGAAAATAAATATGGAGAAAATTAAGAACATTTGGTTATAAATCAACCAATGATGTCACTCTAGTTGATGCCATTGTTACCCAGTTACTTCTCTGTTTAACTGCTTATACAAGCTAGTATATCATGCCCATACCTAAACAGCTTTTCATCACTTGGTAGAAAATTTTCTTGCTATAAATATTTTAGCCGTGGTCAATTAAGAATGTCTAAAGAAAGTCTCTTTTCTCTGTGATAACCTCCCTGGAGCAATGTCCCATAGCCTCTGTACCTTGGTGCCTTGCTCTTTGTTCTCTTTCTTCTGTCCTACTACTTCCTTTTCCCTCGGTTCAGAACTTCCGAGACATATAGAAGGAACCGATAATGTTCCCAAGTTAGAGGAAACAACTATGCTTTAGCAGTTTTCTTTCCACCGTACCACACTACGAATATGAAGACTAGAGACCATTGCAGTAAAATTCGTAATAAGTGAAATCTAGAAATTTAAACATGTAAAATGCATCTTACATTATTGTGAGATAAATGAAATGACCAGGAGTGCTTACTGCCTACACAGCCAACCACAAGTTCCTAGAAACATGACCGTGTATTCCAAATCCACCCTGGTTCTTGCTGTATTCTGTCAGAAAGAATACTGAACATGTAGTGGTTTTGTCTCCACTTCCCAAGAAGTACTGCCTGGATCTCTCCACCCAATCTTGCCCTTCCCTACACCTTACATCCCTCCTCCCTCCTCAGAAGATAAGAATTTAGGCCACTCAACTTGAGAAGGGGGCTATGGAGAGGACAGGAGCCAATTGTCAATTGTGTTATATCTAAACTCACATTATTATCAAGTATGTAATTGTGGAATTTTACTAAATCTAACAACCGAAAGAGAATTTTGAATTCAGTATGAAAAGTTACAGGATTTCTAATTCAAAGTTAGAAAGCTTGCTTCTAGTGGTGGTCATTGTGGTGTCTAAGGCTATTTTGGTAATCCATTTCTCATTTCAGTTATTGATTAGGGATGGGCACCTGATCCAATCCAGCTATTGAGATATGAGAGAAGTAGGTTGGAACTTTCTGGAAAAGCGTTCTTCATACCTAAGAAAGAGTCTCAAGAAACAAATATTGTATATTAATGCATGTATGTGGAATCTAGAAAAATCGTACAGATGAACCTATTTGCAGGGCAGGAATAGAGACGCAGATGTAGAGAACAGACATGTGGACACAGCGGGGGAAGGGGAGGGTGGGAGCACAGGGAGCTCAGCTTGGTGCTCTGTGATGACTTAGATGGGTGGGATGGGGGTGGGTGGGAGGGAGATCCTAGAGGGAGAGGATATATGTATACATATAGCTGATTCCTTTCATTGTACAGCAGAAACTAACACAACATTGTAAAGCAGTTATACTCTAATAAAAACAATCACTTTATCAACGTATTTATTGTAAAAACCTTTCACCATAATACAAAATATTATTGCTTCATGGAATTCTTTTGAAAATGGTTACACGGACACAAATGTAAAAGTAAATGTAAAATATTCATAAGTATACATATCACAAAAAGAACATATACCATAATAAATACATTGAGATATCATACAAAACAATAAAATCAAGTAATGAAAGCATTGCTCCTTGGCTGTGAATTTCCACTCTTGTCAATTCAAGGTTTGAGCCCAATTCTTTACTGAGGTCTATTTCCCCCTATGGCAATAGCTCCTGATTAAAATCTGCTTTTACTGCTTTCACTACTGTCCAGTTCTAGTTTTCCAGGACACCAGCCTCCACAGGAAGCCAGCGGTGAGGACAGAGCAGGGAGATAAAAGGGACTTGGGTCCTTAATGACGTTTGTGAGCTGCTAATCATACAATAACCTGTTTTGAGTCAGGGTTTTTTGCTTTTGTCTGGTTGGGTTTTGTTGTTGTTGTTTTGGTTTTGGTTTGGTTTGATTTGGCTTTTGTAACTTCCTGCTAAAAGTATCTTACAGTACTTTTCTGTGATCATTGAACCAGAGTATTCCATCCTAGACTATGATCATTTTTATAGGTTTGATTATATGGAAAAAGTATCATTTCAAAAGAAGATGGTAGGGCTTCCCTGGTGGCGCAGTGGTTGAGAGTCCGCCTGCCGATGCAGGGGACACGGGTTCGTGCCCCAGTCCGGGAAGATCCCACATGCTGCGGAGTGGCTAGGCTCGTGAGCCATGGCCGCTGAGCCCGCGCGTCCGGAGCCTGTGCTCCGCAACGGGAGAGGCCACAACAGTGAGAGGCCCACGTACCGCAAAAAAAAAAAAAAAAACGAAGATGGTAAAAGGGAAGAAGCCTGGAAGAAGCATAGGAAGAGGTGGTTCAGGATGAAGGATGACTTTCTACTTAATCATACGGCATCCTTTTTTCCACACTTTTTTCAAGAATAAGAACTATATTAACAGATGCTCTGAAATCAAGAAAAAACAAAACAAAGAAATAATAAACTTGCCTGTAACCTTAGGGATCCCAAGCCCAGGTTGAGGCATGTGCAATTTCACATTAACTGGCCAACCACACCCAGTCATCTCTGTGGGAAATTGCCACTGATCTTGGCCCCACAGGATACCCAAGAAGACTTCCCTCCCACCCATTAGACTAGCACAGAGCCCTTAAAGAATATGTTAAATGCCTTGCCTTTGCAGAACATTTTTAACTTGCTGCAGTTACTTGATTCAGTTTTTTAATAGAGTTCAAAATAAGAGCAAACTGTTAAAAACAAACAACAGGTCCAAAATGGAGTCACTTATGCTAAGCCCCCCACCACCAAAAACCAAGACTTAATTACAGCTTCAGCTCTCCCAGAAATAGAATCTTAAACCAGTCAATCAGGAATTGCCTGATCAGTTAGGTAATCTGCCTGATAGACCCCTGCCAGCCCCCAAAAGAAAATAATCTTGCAAAAACCAACCTGCTCTTTTACCCAGTATGACTTCCTTATTCCTTCTCCCTTCTGCCTAAAAGTCTTCGTTTTGTACAGTTCCTCATAGCTCCTTTCTCCCTGCTAGATTGGATGCTGCCAGGTTGATGAATGATTGAGTAAAGCCAATAAAGTCTTTAAAATGTAGTCAGTTGAATTTTGTTTTTTAATAAAACCCTCATTAAAGGAAAATGCACTGTTTTCCTCTATTACTCTACACACTGTTTGGTTTCCCACACCAAGCAATTCTCCATTTCTCTGTGGACACCAACTGGGTGTCCTACAATTCAATTCAGTTCTGACACAATCAACCTGGAGTTAGCATCAGATTCCACAAGTTAACGTCTCAGTCCCACAAGACTGCCCCCACTTCAGATGCCAATTGCAAGCCTCAGGTTGTTACCTGTACTTCTTACTGACTGGTTGGTTATAAATTGGGCTTCCATAACACTCTCCTTTGGTTTGATAATTTGCTAAAATGGCTCACAGAACTCAGGAAAATAGTTTACTTACTGGATTACCAGTTTGTTATAAAAATACGGCTCGGGAATAGCCAGATAGAAGCAACACATAGGGCAAGGTTTGTGGGAAGGTACACAGAGCTTCCATGCCCTCACCAGGATCACCACCCCCAGCACCTCCATGTGTCCACCAACCCAGAAGCTCTCCAAACCCCATACTTTAGGGACTTTTATGGAGGCTTCATCTAATACATGTGATCAATTATTAACTCAATCTCTAGACCCTTTCCCTCCCTAGAAGATGGCAGATAGAGGTTCTAATCATGACTGGTCTTTCTAGTGACCAGCCGCCATCCAGGAGCTACCCAGGAGCCCAACAAGTGTCACCTCATTAGAACAAAAGATGTTCCTATCATCCAGGAAATTCCAAGGGATTTAGGAGCACTGTGTCAGGAACCTCTGTCAAAAAACAAAATATCAGAGCAAACACCTTTATTGCTTAGGAAATTACAAAGGCTTTAAGAGCTCTGACCAGGATCTATGAATGAAGACCAAAATGTATATTTCTTATTGTATCACAATAATCACACCTTAGCATCACATATTTACAGTGGATCAATTGTAGCTCTACCAAAACAACTCATGAAAGAAAAAGGAAATTGGTTTCTACTTTCCAGAAAGTTTAAAAATGAAGATCAAAGAACTATATAGTCAGTTCAAAATATTTGTTGTTATATTTAATCCTGTTAAAGGTGGGACTCACACTGTTAAGTCCAAGTACTAGAAAAAAAAATTGCAGGTGATTGCCCCTACTCTAAATCTATTCTTTCTTTGATTACTATTATAGCACATAACTATTTTAAAATACTTTTTCCCCAGAATTTCATTGAACCAGAAAGAATAAAATTTGTAGTGTATATTTTCCCCCCTTTTTGTGTAATATGACACAATCTGTTCATTCCCCAGACTTACTGAAGACAGGCATTTTTATATTTAAGAGTACCTTAATAATGTTTTATTATAGTGATTCCTATAAGAAATATTTCTTTTCATTTTCAATTATATGAAGATTTATATAACCAGTTTGGCCTGACCTTTTCATAAGATATTATATAATATGTCAGAAAGAAAGGTTGGCCAGGGAATTACCTTTGGAAATAAGTAGGGGAAGAAACAGTAAAAATTCTCAGCACAGGCTTTGAATAGGACACTTCAGAAAGAGACCTAAGAAATGAAGATTTAAAAAAAACTGGATAGTGGGCAGAGAGTACCATTTGCAAGTTATTAGAAAACTGGCTAACCAATTTCTGATGCAGTAGTTTTCCTACTTCTATAAGACTCCTGCCAAAGTGTATAGAATCTTATTAGCACATGAAAAGGTTTATTTACATCTATGTATTGTAGGAAATAAAACCATAAAACGTATAATCACTGTTAACTTTCTTTATGAAGAAGTTTCTTGAACATATTTCAGTAGTTAAGCATTTTTCTGTCATAATATTAAATAAGAATATATGAACTCAAATCTCATAATTCTATATTTTTTATTTTCAAAAAGCATATTTGGAGTTTATAATGATGCCATAGGAATTTGAAGCAAATAGGGACAATGCACACAAAGAAGAGAAAGAAAAGCTTTAAAAAAGTATAATCAGGGCTTCCCTGGTGGCGCAGTGGTTGGGAGTCCGCCTACCGATGCAGGGGGTGCGGGATCGTGCCCCGGTCCGGGAGGATCCCACGTGCCGCGGAGCGGCTGGGCCCCTGGGCCATGGCCGCTGGACCTGCGCGTCCGGTGCCTGTGCTCCCCAACGGGAGAGGCTCCAGCAGTGAGAGGCCCATGTACCGCAAAAAAAAAAAAAAAAAAAAAAATATATATATATATATATATATATATATAAAAAGTATAATCAGTATATTTAAGAAAACAAGAGAAGATTGTACATCCAAGAAATGGGAGTAGGAATCCATGAAAAGGAGGAGAATAATTAAGGAATTTTTTAGGAATTAAGCCAAATTTTTAATAATAGGATAGGAAAATAAAATTGAGTGAATCTCCCAGAAGTTATTCCAGAGGGAACAGAGAAAACCAAGGGGAGGAAATTCTCAAAGAGGTAACACAAGAAACTTTCCTGGAACTGAAGAACATGAATCTCTAGAGAAAAAGGGCCCATATAATGAATGAAGAAAGACTCTCACCAGTGTTTATTATTGTAAAATTTTAAAACACCAGTATTAAAAAAAGGTTGTTCAGTAACAATATGAATGCTAGACAGTAGTGTAGCAATGCCTTCAAAATTCTGAAAGAAAATTATTTTCAACTAAAAATTGTATACCCAATCTGGTAATCAAAGGTAAGATTAAATTAAAGACCATTCAAACATGCAAGAATTTTAACTCTTTGCCTCCTATACACTGTTTTCCAGGAAGCCACTGGAGGATATCCTTCAGCAACATGAGAGAGAAAGAGGAAGACGTGGATTTCAGAAAGCAGAGACTCCAACACATGAAAGCAATGAAGGCAAGTCCAGATTGACAGCTATGCAGCAGCCTAGAAAGCAACTAGTCCAGGAGGAAACAAGAGGAAAGATGGCTTCAGGAGGGATGTCTCAGGGCAGGAGCTTGAACAGTCCTAGTGTTTAGGATTGTGTTTCAATATGTTGGTTTTTAATTGATAAGTATATGACCAAAAAAGATAGTGATGAACACATAGAAAATTAGAAAATTTTAAAGGAGACAATTATTAATTCCAGGAAAATATTGCTGACTTGTTTCTGTCAGCAGTAATTTTATAAGAAAGATCATGATTTCATAAATTTGATTACTGAATTAACTAAACAGTATTATACAATTAGTTGGAGAGTATGAGGGAAAAGAAAAGGGGCAGAGGAGAGTATTAAAGAGTTAAAACCTCCATTACCATGATAAGACATCAGTAGACAATATCAAATTTTGAAAAATTGAGATTGGCAGAAGGTGGGGAAGGGTCAGAAACTGATAATTTTTTGATAAAGCTTTGAGTCCCCTTTGGGGGTATTGGTGGGTGGGTTAATGTATTACCTTAACAAAAACATAATTTAATTTTCTAAAAAGTGACTGAGCAATGGAAAAACTAGTGTGAAGGTACAATGGGAGGCAAGAAACTTAGGTCTAATCCCGGTCCAGCCAACTCCAAAAGACTGTGGCTGTCTCTTCATTTCCGTTTCCTTATTGGAGGCCAGGGCTTTAAAATGTTCTCTCAATTTGATGCTTACGTGGTCAAATCTGCCCTTATTCAGTGAGGCAATATCTAGGGTCTCCCTTATAATCATTCACTGGCTAATGAGAAAAAAGTCCCAAATGAACAGCTTCTTTTCCAGGATTTTAACTAGCCAGAAATAAAACACATTCTGCTCTGACCCAGAGACTTTCAATGCTAGAGACCTACAAGAAATAAAGCATTACCAGGTAGTAAAAGGAATGTAGTACTCTGACAAGCTCTTAATTGACTCAGTAAGTTATGAAGATTTTAGGCAACAATTTACCCTGTTCTTAAATTTTTTAAGTAGTTGCCATAGCAACACCTAGACACAGCATATGGTATGTCTGGTACCTCCAAGATAACAGAGCAGATTCTTGATGGATTTTCCTTACAATATGTTGTGAACTTTTGTACTTTTTAGTGTTTCAGTGGCCAGTGTTAAAAGGTGCCAGTATTGTTTGATATTATCTAAATACTTTGAAGCCTATTTTAATGTGTTTGTCATTTGCAAAAAACAAACTTTTAGTGCTTCCCACATCCCTTAATATCTTTTCTTCATAAAAAATAATAATTACAAATTAGTAGAAAAACAAGCAAATGAACAGATAATTTTAAAAGAGTAAGTGTAAATAGAGAATAAGTCATATGGCAAATGTCCTGCTCAGTTACAGGGAAAGGAAGGAAAATTAAAACTAGGTACTGTCTTTCCACTTACCAGATTGGAGGAAGGGAGAAGTTTAAATTGGTACTGCCATTCTGGTGGGTAATTTGGGATTATAAATTCAAAGGATTTAAGATATTCTTGCCATTTGACCTAAATTTCACTGCTACAGGTCTATCCTAAAGACTTGTTTTTCTAAATATGCAAATGTTTCTGAAGAAGAATTATTTATAATAGTTAAAAATAGAAATACTCTTAATATACAACAAGAAGAGGTCTGAAATTTAAAATTATGTAAGCATTCTCCTCTTATTGGGCATTTAGGGGGATTTTCTTGTTTTGTTTTTTTTGGCTGCGCCACACAGCATGTGGAATCTTAATTCCTAATCAGGAATTGAACCCTCGCCCCCTGCATTGGAAGCACAGAGTCTTAACCACTGAACCACCAGGGAAGTCCTGGGCATTTAGCTTTGATGTAATGTTTTTCTATTACAAATTTTACTGCTATAAGTTATGATATATTTTTATTATAAATTATGGCACTATAATAAATTATAGTACATTTGAATATATATGTACTATATATACATGAATAAATTAAAAACAGGCTTTTAAACAATATTGGCAAAATGAAAAAATTAATTTATACTGTATTTGTAATGTACTTTATGTATGCAATCATAAAAAAAAGCACAGAAGGATTTATCCGCCCAAAAATAAAGTGGCTGTGATGGACACCATAAACTGACCCCGAATGAGTGATGCTCTTGTATATCCCCTATCCTTGAGTGCAGGCAGAACTGATGACTTGCTTCTAACCAATAGAATATGGCAAAGGTGATGGATGTGATGTCACTTTCATGATGATGTTACATTGTATAAGATTCTATTTTAGCAGACTGGAAAGAAAGATTATCCTGCTGGCTTTGAAAATTCAAGCTGCCATGTGGCAAGGAACTGTGGGCAGCTTTTCGGAACTGCAGGCAGTTTCTGGGGCCTGAACAGAGCCTCCAGCCAACAGTCAGTAAGAAGCCAGGGCCCTCAGTCATACAACTGCAAAGAAGTGAATTCTGCTAACAACCTGAATGAGTCTGGAACCAGATTTTTTCCCTAGATGAGCCTCCGGATGTGAACACAACCCAGCCAACACTTTGACTGCCTAGTGAGCCCCTGAAGCAGAAAACCCAGCTATGCTGTGCCAGGACTTCTGACCTACAGAAACTGTGAGAAAACAAATGTGTGTTGTTGTTTTAAACTGCTACATTTGTGATAATTTATTATGCAGCACAGAAAACTAATACAGTGGCTGTCTCTAGAAAGGAGATTTTTTTTTTTTACATATTTGCCTTTCTTATTTGTACTTTGCTAAATTTTCTAAAATGTTATAATAAGAATTTCATTGCTTTTAAAATCAAAGATGTTATTTTGAACAAATCATCTGGAAGCAAAAAATAAGTGTGCTCTGTAATTTTTTAACTGATTTTGAATTTGGCAAAAGTACATTTTTTAAAGTGTACAATGAAAATATAGCACCAAGATTACCCCAGATTTCTATTTTTTAAATGATCTTAACAGAATATTTTATTTAAATCATGTTAACATAGACTGTTTCTGAAATTTTAAGCTTTCTATATTTAATAATGCCTGCTGGGAGAAAAAAAGAAATCATACTTTTAAATTTCCTTTCCAATTTTGACCATGATTTAAAATGGAAAAAGTTATGTTGATTGTGGCTAAATGTTCTCATTTTTATAGGCCATTATGCACTTTAAATTCTCTGTTGGCATTTTAATTTCATTTTACAAAATAAATCCCAACTGACAACAGAATAAAGCAAATTCTAAGTCAACTAAGCAAAAAAGTGTCACTGCAAACAGAAAGAACTTTGCAAACTGAAGCAACATTTCATATGGCTCCTGAACCTAAATTTCCAAAGTTTCAACAGGAAAAAAAAAATGTGCATGTATGTTGGGGGGCAAGTATTGACAAATGAAACAACTTACTGTTTACAACATGATGTTACTATTTCACTGTGTGCATTAACGTAAATTTACTATTGTAGGAAGTTCTTGCACAAGAAGATGAAAATTGCTCTAACTATTTAAGTAAGTTTTAGGAAATTACCAAAATTCCATTTATCTGACCCCTAGACTGCTCAGCTTACTGTCATTAGAATAATGAATAATTAGAATTTAGGAATTCTTTGATTATCTGGTAGGATTTGCAAAACTTTTTTCTTTACTGGAAACCTAATTACTAACAATAATTACTATTTATCTTTATCTGTCTTTAGCATTTTTACATTGTACATCTGTGAGAGGAAGTTCATAGAGAACTGGAAGGGCATAGGTCCATGATAAGACGATTCATTGAGCTACACTGGGAATGGAGAATTTCAGAAGATTTCTTCTCAGACTGAAGTCCTTTGGGCAAACTCTCCCCTCAGTCAATTGTCAAGACATCATGGAAACTTTCCTGAGTCTTGAGTTGTCCCTGAGATTCTGGTTCTGGGAGAAATTTCCTCTCCAAACCTTTCCATCCACCAGGAGCTATATATAAGTTGAGTTTTCAGTTGAGGTAAAAGAAAAATTCAGCTTTTTCTGCCTTCCTGTTTAGGGAAAAAATCCAGTTCTTCTCTACTGTGTCTTTCTTTCCTGTGTGTTTCCTTTAATACTCACACAGAACACTCACTTCTGACACTTCTGGTCAACAAATATGTGAAGGTTTTTCCCCACACCAAGCAATTCTCTGTGACACCAGCTGGATATCGTACAATTTAATTCAATTCTGACACTGTCCACTTGGATAGTGTCAGATCCCACAGGTTAAGTAAGAGCTCAGTCCTATAAGACTGCCCCTGCCCCATACACTCACATATACACTTCAGATACCAGTCACAAGCCCAGGTTGTCATCTTTGCTTCTGACCAACTGGCTATAGATCAGAGGTTTCAAAGACCCCCTCCTTGGGTTTGATTAATTTGCTAGAGTGGCTCACAGAACTCAGGGAAACACTTACTTATGTTTATCATTTTATTAAGGGATTTGATAACAGATACAGATGAACAGCCAGATGAAGAGATACATAGGGCAAGGTCTGGGAGGGTCCAAGTGCAAGAGTGTCTGTCCCTGAGGGGGTGGGGGTGTCACCCTCCCTGTGTGGATGTGTTCACCAACCTGGAAGCTCTCCAAACCCCATACTTTTGGTATTTATGGCAGCTTCATCACATAGACATGATCAATCACTAACTCCATTTTCAGCCCTTATCCTATCTCAAGAGAATGGGTGCAGGGCTGAAAATTCTAAGCTTCTAATCATGGCTTGGTCTTTTCAGTGACCATACCTCATCCAGGAGCCATCCAGGAGCCCACTCAGAGTCATGTCATTAGAACAAAAGGCACTCCTATCACCCAGGAAATTACAAGGGTTTCAGGAGCTCTATGTCAGGAACAGAGGTCAAAGAACAATATTAGAACAAGAGCTGCTCTTAGTGTTTTTATCATTTAGGAAATTAGAAGGATTTCAGGAGTTCTATAAGAGGAACCAGAGGCAGAGACCAATATATATTTTCTATTATCTCACAGTTGGAGACAGCCTGGCCATTAGCCTGGGAATCTAATTCACATAGTACATGAGCAGCAATTTTGACTGTTCCCAAACTCTCATGGATTAGTCTCAGTCTTAATCTATGTTCTCACCTGCTCTGAGCTGGACTCCCCCTTCTCACATGTATTTGTGCTACATCTCAAATTCTTCTACTTATGTTTCTAAGTAATAAAGTTTCACCAGTATAGAATTTATAGTGACCACTTGGTGACCTTTAGATATGAATAAAATTGTTCATTTGAAGGGCCTCATAGAACCAAAAGGCAACAAAATACCAAAGTGCCAAAGGTCTCCATGTTTTCTTTGGTATAAGGAAGGATTCTGAGGGAATTTAGATTCCAGAATTTATTTCCAGAATTTATTAAGAGATTCCTTGGCCAAGGCAAAAGAAAAATTTGAAAAAATTAAAACTAGCTGTCCTCAAGACATTCCAAATCTCAACTTGAAGTGATGACTTTTATCCCACTGGTCTTCCTTCATCCTGTGCTCCTGCATATATCATTCTGTCCCTATCTCTCTTTCTGACCTACTTCCCTTCCTGTCTGGTCAGCCAGTAACACCCAAATCTCAATTACCTCTTAAAACTAAACCTCCCTCAGAACAGGAAAATCCCTCAGGGTTGATTATATATTCTGCTAATATTTTAAATGGAGAGCCATTGTCAAAGACTTCCCAAAGCCTAGTCTAGATGGAGAGAAACATACAGAGGAATTTAGTATAGTTTTGGGAATATATACTTCCTAGCTCCTAGATCTGTAACAAGTGGTTCCTATATTTGTGAAAATCTCGGATGCACAGGATGGAAAAGGTAGAATGGGAAGACCCTGAGGGTAACTTAAGGACTCTAAACTTCTCAACTTCATAGATAACCCAAGAAGTTTAGAAAATCTGTAGATGTTAGAGAAGACTTTTTGGAGACTCTCAAAAGCACTACATGTAAAAATAGATTGGACTCTAATTCAGTCCTGTAAGCAAAGTAAGGGTGAGTCCATTGAAGAGTGCTGGTGTAACTCTCAAGAAGGTCCCTTGGTGGCACCAGATGTTCTCAATTTGAACCTTACAAAATTTTTTCATGAAATTATCCACCACAGTTAGGACAAAATTTACTGTGTACTTCAGCAGTTAATGATGGGGGCTGAGACTCAGCCAGATGGAGGTCTGACTTCCATGTCTGCCACTTATTAGAAGTGTGACTGGGGACAACATCTCACATTTTCTGTCTGTCTTTCAAGACACTACTAAGACTCTGTCAAGGGAGTGATCACCCTTCCTACAGTAAACTCAGCTGTGTTTTATTAATAGGCTATTTTGGTTGTATTTGAGGGGAGCTAACATTCAAGTACCTTAAAGCTTTTTAGTTTGTTTTAGTAAAATAGAAGTATGATGACACAGCAGAAGATCCTGAGCCATGCCTAAGCATTAGATTGGTAATGTTCATGCATAAACAAGATAGATATAATTCAATTTAAAGCTAGAATTGAAAATTCCTCATTTAAAAAAAGAGTACGCAGTAGAATTAAATCAACATGTTTACCAATTGTCCCCCAGATAATATGGATATTGTATTCTAGAAGTAGTAATTTTAGATGCTGAGCAAAATTATTTTTAAGTGTGATGTAAAGGTTTCTCACTCATGAGTCAGCTCATGTAATTATTACAGGAAAGTAAATGGATGAATACATAAACAGCCACAATGAACTAAACACTACAGGTAGCATAACAATAGTGCTTCAATATCCTAAAGTAGACAGTATGTGAAAATAGACATTTTCTTTTATGTTGCCCACTTTTCTTTGGAAGATGCTTATTCACAAAAATTTTCTTGGAAAGTAAGGAGGAAATATTTTCTTTGATATTTGGACCAAGAGCTTCCAGTTCCTCTTGAGAAGTGAGCTAGTCACCAGTCAGCCCTGGAAAAACTAAAGAAGCCAGAAGAATAGGAAAACTAGTAAAAATAAGAGGAAGAAAATGAAGCCATGAGAAATCCTAGGATAGACTGAAGGTAGTTGTCAACAGAGTAAGGAAAGGTGATGAGAGCCTGTGGCAGAAAGTGGCAAGGAGGCCCTGAAAGGAAAGGTTAGAATTAAGTATCAAACAAACTCAGCCAGGAAGACGAACATGTATCCTAGAGGAAACTCACTGAGTACTCTAGTGAGGGAGAAAAGTCAGGGGTTTTAAATGCTAGAAAGAGGAGAGGGAAGACAGTTTATGGCTGTTAAGCTAATTAAGGATTGAAAAGAATCTCTGAGTCTGTAAACTGTAGGGGAGGAAAAACAACGTTTCCTCTACCCTTCTAATTTCTTGGCTGAGACATCGCTCCAAAATAAAAGAGAGATTAACAGGAGAAAAGCCCACAGAAGTTTAATGCCAGGTATACCTCTGTATGTAGACACCCAGGAAAACTGAATAGCTCCCTGAAATGGCGCAAACCACCACCTTAAATACCTTCTTCAACTAAAGAGAAAAGAAGATGTTGGGGGCGGGGGGGGGGGGTGGTGGTGCGGGAGGGAGGCTAGTTATGGGAGGTTACCAAGAAAAGCACAGTAAACAAGGGAGTGGTTGGTATGCATATTTAAGTCTCTGCCTTACCCATTGATAAGAGTTTCTGGAAATGTAGTCATCCTCTTCTTCCTGGTAGGAAGATATTCTTACAAATAGGGACTTCCTTATGAATATAAATTTTCCCTCACAAAGGGGCAACTTCTACTCTGTTTTCAGAACTTTCCTATGTCTGCTGTTTCTTAAAAATAATCAGCTTAAAATAATCTTTATGCCAAAGAAGATATTTTGGAGTGGCATATTCTGTTCCCCTTCAATACAATTGATTAAATAAGCCCCACTGTTTATTAGGAAAGTGTCTTCAGTCAGACCTAGTCATGGGGGGAGGAGAGTGATGACACTCAGTGTTCATGGTCCTTAATCAGCTTCAGCTGGTTAGAACCAATCATAAAGAAACACAACAGTCAAATTAACAGGAGAAAAACAATTTAAATTATGTATGGGATCCTCAAAGATATGAGACCCCAAAAGTCAGCCAGGCAATGGAGCGTACACCATCCTGAGCTAAGAAAAGGGATAGAGGTCTAGGGCTTCAAAGGGGAGGAAGGGAATTCACAGGAAGATGAGAAGAGGAAATGTTTGATAAAAAAGTTTGCCCTACCTTGCAGATGCATCTCTCAAATGAAGGGTGACCTCTGCTCTCTTCCTGGCACAGACCCCCTTCTAAAATAAATTTTCCTTACAAAAGAGTAACTTGACTCTGTTTTCAGAGATTCTCCTGTGTCTTCAATTTCTCAAAATAATCAGCTCAGAATAATTCTTATGCCGAAGAGGCATATTTTGGAGTGTCATATTCTACTCCCCTTCAGCTCAAAGGCCAGAATATCTAGACACCTAAGGAGATCAACCACTATAATAAAAGTCAACAAAGCAGAGATATTGGAACAGACATTACAAGAATATAAAATAAAGATAATAAGTAGACTTAAAAAGATAAGGTTATAAAATAATATAAAAAGATAAGGTTATAAATAATATAAAACAGAAACAAGAAGTTATTTTTTTTAAAAAGCTGCACCAGTGCCTTAAAAGTGAACACTAGAGGTTTGCCAAAAATATGACCAACATTAGCTCCTTAAAGATCAATTCCATTTTAGGGAATACAGACATAGCACGTTATTTTACTTTTTATCTAGTCACACTGTGGTGTTATGGATAATTTAGTTGAGAGATAAAATTTTAAAACTACTAGAATTGTGGGTCACAGACAGGATTGAGAAATTCTGTTTAGATTATTTTTGCTTCCCACTCCCTCTATATCTTGGAGTGAAGGGAGGGAGGGAGGGAGGGAGGGAGGAAGGAAGGAAGGAAGGAAGGAAGGAAGGGAGGGAGGGAGGGAGGGAGGAAGAAAAGGGAAGGAAAGGAGGGAGGGAGGAAGGAAAGACAAAGAATGTCACCTGCCATTTCAGTAAACAAAGGATGTTGTGGCCATATAGCCATCAATCACTGCAGCAACCCCTGAAGGTGCACCCTGAGGGGAACTCAGGATGGAGAAAAACAGGATACTGGCCCTAGGTAGTTAAGGTGCATATCAAAGGAATACTTTCAATAAGCCCAGACTCTTGCATCTTCCCATACATAGAAAAATGCTTAAATTCATTAACTTGAGATGTCTGATTTTCTTTAATTAGCACTAATCTTTTGATGTTTGACTACCCGTTTTTTTTTTTGTTTTTTCTTTTGCAAAAACTCCTATATATCCTTGTTCCTCCCTTATCTCTTTGGAACAGTCCCTCAGAGCTATCTGAGAGGCTGTATCGCAGGCTTACATTCTCAGTAAGTTTGCCGAATAACACATAATTCTCAACTTTTAGGTTGTGCTTGTTTTTTTTCAGTCAACAGAGGGAAGGGAGGGAGGGAAAAAAAAAGAAAAATCTTGCTGACATCTATCTGAAAAAAAGACCCGAGAATCAAAATATGTTTTCCGTATTTTCTATATTGAAAGCATATTGCTTTTATAAGAGAAGGAAACTTTATTTTTAGAAAAGAATCAGGGTTTCTTCTTCCTTGGAAATGAGAGAGACCATTTAGTTGTAACAGTCCATTGATCACAGATTTTATCTAAACCTGCTGCCACTACAAATCAATGCTAAGTGAGCAATAGGTAATGTTTCCCCATGCCCATATTTGATTTCTGCGATTACATTCATCTAAACCAATATTCACACACTGCAATGCACCAATGTAAGGAAGCCTTTGCTTTTTTGTTTTATTTTTTGAATTGAACTGTCAATTTGTGCTCCACTCTGCATAAATGATCCATAGGAAAACCACACAACACTTTTATACATAATTTCCTTTAAAATGTGATTTGAAATGACTATAATTTTTATCAGTGGAAAATGCCAGTAGGATTGCATAAGGAAAATCCAGAGAGACATGTAACAAATCAAGAGTGTTAAGTAGGAAAAACTGTACGTGTAATGACTCTGAAATATGATACAAATAAAAACCTAATTCTGTTCAGGAATCTTTCTTTAAAGAGCTTCTGATTCCCATACAAATAATTTGGATGATGATAAAGCAACACTGAACTCCTAACCTTCCTTCTCTTTCCATGCTCCAATCTGGGTTCAGACTGGGAACTCTTTCAGGGTTCCCCATCTTAGTGACTGACATCATCTCTTCAAGGATAGAAGTCATCTGTGACTCCCTCCTTCAGCCCCATATCCAATCCATCCTCAAGTCCTGTGGGTTTGCCTCTGGGATCTCTTTCAAATCTTCCATTATTGCCTCTCTCCACTGCCCCCATTCTAGAGCAAGCTGTTACCATCTCTGGCTTGGACTACTGCAGTAATCTAAATTGTCTCCTGGGATCCACTGGCTCATTCTTCAACCTATTCTCCAAAGTGCAATCAAAGAGGATTTTTTTCTGATCCCAGTCTGATATAACCCACCTCCCCTAATCTTGCTGTCAAAAATTGTGTTTAAAGTAAACATTTAGGCTAAGAAATTAAAAGCTAAGTATTTCCTTTCCAGGCAAAAAACACCTTCAAGTTAAGAAATCCACTGGGAGGTGGAGTGGAATCAGAAGCACCATAAAGAACTCATGATGTTCATACTAATTAAGCATTGAAAACTAGCTCTCTGGATTGAATAAAATGAGTCTATAGGACTTTAGGTAGTTGGTTAAAACAAATGAGTTCCATTCATTGTTTATTAATCAGGAAAGTCTTCTGTTAAGTCCAGAAAGGGTCTGATACCCTAGGGGTATCTCAAGTTCATTGCCTTTTCAGCTTCACGCAGTTAGAACAGCTATAATCAAATAGTCAGTTTTAATATCTCTCATGAAAGTATTGCTATTTGAGGAAAAATTTCTTTTTATATTACTTCTTCATTCCCACTCCCAATATTTCAGTCTTCCCATTATTCTATAATTTGATCCTTTTTACTTCTCCAGCCTAATCATGGTCCTCTTTAAGCCCTGACCACACTGGCCTTGTCTCCTCTGTTTCTCAAATACCTTGTGCTTCTTCTTTCTGTGCTGGTAAATACTGTTCCCACCATCCCAGTACCCTTTTAACTTAATTAATTTGGCATTCTTAAGATCTTGAGATCTTAAGATCTACGCTGAACTGTCATTTTCTTCCAGAAGTGTTCCCTGGCCCTCCAGTGCAGGTGAGACTCTTTCATTTCACACCTGCCAACAGAACTTGTTTTTTTTTCTTCAGGACATTTATCTCAGTTGATTTGATTCATAGGTTTAGTTCATTAATGTCTGTCTCCTCTCCTTGACTAAAAGTTACCTGACATCATAGACTGTATTTCCTTTTGCTCACCATTGTATCCACCAGTATCTTCAATATGCCAAACAGAATTGGTGCTTAAAAATTTAGTGCTCTATTTACAATAGCCAAGACATGAAAGCAACCTAAATGTCCATCGACAGATGAATGGATAAAGAAGATGTGGTATATATATATATAATGGATTAAAATTTAAGTCTTTAATCCATTTTGAATTTAATTTTATGCATGTGTGAGAGCGTAGTCCAGTTTGATTCTTTTGTGTGTAGCTGTCCAGTTTTTTCCAATACCATTTATTGAAGAGGCTGTCATTTCCCCATTGTATATTCTTGCCTCTGTTGTTCTAGATTAACTGACCATAAGTGTGGGTTCATTTCTGGGCTCTCCATTCTGTTCCGTTGATCTATGTGTCTGTCTTTGTGCCAGTACCATACTGTTTTGATTACTGTAGTTTTGTAATATAGTTTGAAATCAGGGAGTATGATTCCTCCAGATTTGTTCTTCTTTCTCAAGACTATTTTGGCTATTTGGGTTCTTTTATGTTTCCATATAAATTTTAGAATTATTTCTTCTAATTCTGTGAAGACTACCATTGGTATTTTGATAGTTTTTGCATTGAATTTGTAGATTGCCTTTGGTAGTATGGTCATTTTAACAGTATTGATTCTTCCAATCCATGAATACGGTATATTTTTCCATGTTTGTGTCCCCTTTGGTTTCTTTCATCAGTGTCTTATAATTTTCTGAGTATAGGTCTTTTACCTCCTTAGTTAGATTTACTCCTAGGAATTTTTTTTTTCTTTAATGTGACTGTAAATGGGATTGTTTTCTTAATTTCCCTTTCTGATGGTTTGGTTTTAGTGTATAAAAATGCAACAGACTTCTGTATATTAATTTTGTTTCCTGACACTGTATGAAATTAATTGATGAGCTCTAGTAGTTTTTTGATGATGTCCTTAGGATTTTCTATTTGTAGTATCATATCATCTACAGTGACAGTTTTACTTCTACCTGTCCAATTTGGGTTCCTTTTATTTCTTTTTCTTGTTTGATTGTGGTGGCTAAGACTTCCAATATTAGTAGACATCCTTGTCTTGTTCCTGATCCCTTGACTTCTTCCTGATCTTAGAGGAAAATCTTTTAGCTTTTCACCCATGTGTATAATGTTAGCTCTGGGCTTGTTATATGTGACCTTTATCATGGTGAAGTATATTCCCTCTATACCCACTTTGGTGTATACCCAATGTGGTGTATCACATTGATTGATGGTTCAAATATTGAACCATCCTTGTATCCCTGGGGTAAATCCCATCTGATCATGGTGTATGATCATTTTAATGTATTGTTAGATTTGGTTTGCTAATATTTTGTTGAGGATTTTTGCATGTGTGTTCATCAGTGATACTGGCCTATAATTTTCTTTTTTGTGATATCTTTGTCTGGTTTTGGTATCAAGGTAATGCTGGCCTCATGGAATGAGTTTGGAAGTGTTCCTTCCTCTGCAATTTTTTTGGCATAGTTTGAGAAGGATAGTTATTAACTCTTCTCTAAATATTTGGTAGAATTCACCTCTGAAGTCATCTGGTCCTGAACTTTTGTTTGTTGGGAGCTTTTTTATTATGATTCTATTTCATGACTGGTAATAGTTTCTGTTTCTTCCTGGCTTAGTTTTGGGAGATTGCCCATTTTTAGAAAGTTGTCCATTTCTTCTAGGTTTTCCATTTTATTGACAAACAGTTGTTTGCAGTAATTTCTTATGATCCTTTGTATTTCTGTGGTGTTGGTTATAACATCTCCTTTTTCATTTCTGATTTTGTTGATTTGGGCTCTCTCTCTTTTGTTTTGATGAATATGGCTAAAGGTTTATCAATTTTTTTTATGTTTTTAAGGAGCCATCTCTTAGTTTCATTGATTTTTTTCTCGTTTTTTTGGTCTTTATCACTTATTTCTGTTCTGATCTTTATAATTTCGTTTCTTCTACTAACTGTGGGTTCTGTTTGTTCTTTTTTTTTCTAATTCCTTTAGGTGTAAAGTTACGTTGTTTATTTGAGATTTTTCTTGTTTCCTTAGGTAAGCACATATCACTATAAACTTCCCTCTTAGAACTGCTTTTGCTGTGTCCCATAGATTTTGGATTGTCATGTTTTCATTTTCATTTGTCTCCAGGTATTTTTTGATTTATTCTTTGATTTCTTCAGTGATCCATTGTTTGGTAGCATATTGTTTAGCCTCTGCATGTTTGTGGTTTCTGTAGTTTTGTCCTTGTGGTTGATCTGTAACGTTATAGCATTGTGGTCAGAAAAGGCGCTCAATATGATTTCAGTTTTCTTAAATTTATTGGTACTTGTTTTGTGGTCTAGAATGTGGTCTATCCTGGAGAATGTTTCACGTGCACTTCAATGTGTATTCTTCTGCTTTTAGATGGAATGTTCTATAAATATGTATCTATTAAGTCCATCTATTGTAATGTGTCATTAAGGATTGTGTTTCCTCATTGATTTTCTCTCTAGATGACCTGTTAGCAGGGTGTTAAAGTCCCCTGCTATTAGAGTGCTGCTGTCAATTTCTCTCTTTATATCTGTTAATATTTGCTTTATGTATTTAGGTGCTCCTATGTTGGGTGCACATATATATATATATATATACAACTGTAGTATCTTCTTCTTGGATTGATCACATGATCATTATGTAGTGTTCTTCTTTGTCTCTTGTTACTGTCTTTGTTTTAAAGTCTATTTTGTCTGATATAAGTATTGCTACTCTGGCTTTCTTCTTTTTTCCATTTGCATTTCCTTTGTCTTTAAATATGTTCTCTGCTTCTTTCTCTCTCTTCTTCTTCTTCTGGTGCCCCTGTAATGCAAATGTTAGTACTCTCTTTTTTTTTTTGTTTGCGGTATGCGGGCCTCTCACTGTTGTGGCCTCTCCCATTGTGGAGCACAGGCTCCGGACGCACAGGCTCAGCAGCCATGGCTCACGAGCCCAGCCGCTCCGCGGCATGTGGGATCCTCTTGGACCGGGGCACAAACCCGCGTCCCCTGCATCGGCAGGCAGACTCCCAACCACTGAACCACCAGGGAAGCCCAAATGTTAGTACTCTTGATGCTGTCGCAGAGGTCTCTTAAACTGTCCTCATTTTTTTAAATTCTTTTTTCTTTTTTCTGTTCAACTTAAGTGATTTTCATTACTCTGCCTTCTAGCTTGGTGATCCATTCCTTTGTATCATCTAATCTACTGTTGATTCCTTCTAGTGTATTTTTTTAATTTCAGTTATTGTATTCTTCATCTCTGTTTGGCTCTTTATATTTTCTAACTTTTTAAAAAAATCTTCTAACTTCTCACTGTATTCATCCAATATTCTCCCAAGTTATTTGAACATCTTTATGATCATTACCTTGAACTCTTTATTGTGTAGATTGCTTATTTCCACTTCACTTAGTTCTTCTTCTGAGGTTTTATCTTGTTCCTTCATTTTAAACATATTTCTCTGTCTCCTAATTTGCTGTTTTTATTCCTATGTATTTAGTAATTTAGTTATATTTCCCCTCCTTGGAGAAGTGGCTTGTTGTAGAAGATTTCCTATGTGTCCCAGCAGCACAATATCCTCTGATCATCAAAGCTGTATGCTCTAGGGATGCCCCCTATGTGAGCTGCATGGATCCTTCTTTTGTGGCAGGCTGAATACTGTGAGCGGTCTGGTATGCATGACTGGCCCCTGGTCTAATTGCTTGCCAGGCCTTGCCTTGTGAGACAGCTGATGGCTGCTAGTGGGTGGGTCCAGGTCATGGGGTGGCTGGCTGTAGAGCCCAGAGGGGTCCCAGGACTAGCGTTGGCCCACTAGTAAGTGGGGCCAGGTTCTAGGGTGGGTGGTTGTCAGGGCAAGGGTCCTGGATCTAGTGTCAGCCTGCTGATGGGCAGGGCTTGTTCCTGACATGGCTGACTGTGGGACCTGGGATGTCCCAAAGCTGGTGTCAGCCCACTGATCAGTGGGGCTGGATCTTGGGGTGGCTGGCTGAGGGGTCCAAAGTGTCTCAGAGCTGGTGTCAGCCTGCTGGTGGGCCCAAGGTTCCTGGGGCTAGTGCCTGCCCACTGGTGGGTAAGGCTGGTGCCTGGGCTACGGCCCACCCACTGGTGGATGGAGCTGGGTCCTGCCATCTCTGGCTGCAAGGCCCTAGAGGTCCCAGGACTAGTGCCGACACACTTGTGTGTACAGGTGGGTCATGGTCCCTTTAGTGGGCAGGACTGCATCCCAGGGTGCTGTGGGCTCAGGGGGTGTTAAGGCAGCCAGCCTGCTGGTAGGTGGGGCTGTGTCCCCACCCAGCTAGTTGCTTGGATTGGCCTGAGGCATCCTAGTACTGGTGCAACAGGCTGGTAAGCAGGGCCGGGTGCTGGCACTAATAAGCTAGAGGGATGATTCCAAAATGGTGCTTGCCAGCACCAGTGTCCTCATGATAGAACAAACTCCCCAAAACAGCTGCCACCAGTGTCTGTGTCCCTAGCATGAGTTCCAGTTACCTCCTGCCTCTCCAGGAGGCTCTCCAAGATCAGCAAGTGAGTCTGACCCAGGCTCTTTTCAAATTACTACTTCTGCCCTGGGTCCTGAAGCATGTGAGATTTTGTGTATGCTCTTTAAGAGTGGAGACTCTAGGGACTTCCTTGGTGGTCCAGTGGTTAAGAATCCGCCTTCCAATGCAGGGGATGTGGGTGCAATCCCTGGTCGTGAAACTAAGATCCCACATGCCACGGGGCAACTAAGCCTGCACGCTCTAGAGCCCATGCACCACAACTAGAGAGCCCACATGCTCTGGAGCCTGTGCGCCACAACAAGAGAGAAGACTGTGTGCCACAATGAAGAGCCTGCACACTACAACAAAAGATCCACACGCTGCAACAAAGATCCCACATACCTCAACTAAGACCCGATGCAGCCAAATAAATAAATAAACAAATAAATATTTAAAAAGAGAAAGAAAAGAGTGGAGTCTCTATTTCCCATAGCCCTCTGGTTCTCCTGAAAGTAAGCGCCACGTCTTCTGGAGGATCATCTTTTCAGTGCAGGACCCCTGAGCTGGGGAGCCCGATGTGGGGTTTGGACCTCTTGTTCCTTGGGAAGAACATCTGCAATTGTAATTATCCTCCCGTTTGTGGATCACCTGCCTCAGGGTATGGGTCTTGACTATACTGTGTCTGTGCCCCTCCTATCCATCTCATTGTGGTTCCTTCTTTATATATTTAGTTGTAGAAGATCTTTTCTGCTAGATTCCAGTCTTTCTCATCAATTAGTTGCTCTGTAAATAGTTGTAACTTTGGTGTGCCTATGGGAGGAGGTGAGCTCAGGGTCTTCCTACTCTGACATCTTGGCTGCATCCCTTCATTTATTTTCCTAAAGCTGCCATTAACTTGGGATCTTGAGAAATCGTTCTTAGACTATTCCACCACCTACATTACCTGATGTCATCTTTCCAAGTCCTGTTCCCAAGCACAGGGTGGTTATATTTAAGTCTAAGTATAGACTTAAGTCTAAGTACCAGCCTAAATTCCCAATTGCGTTATTTTTCATCAGTTGACTTCACAACTTTAGTGTTAATTAAACGTAGCTGTTTTTGTCCTTGTGCCTTTTGTTTCTAAAAGCTTTAGCTTTTTAAATTTATTTATTTACTTTTGGCTGCATTGGGTCTTTGTTGCTGTGCACGGGCTTTCTCTAGTTGCAGCGAGCGGGGGCTACTCTTTGTTGTGGAGTGCAGGCTTCTCACTGTGGTGGCTTCTTTTGTTGCGGAACACAGGCTCCAGGTGCACGGGCTTCAGTAATGTGGCACACAGGCTCAGTAGTTGTAGCTCATGGGCTAAGAGCACAGGTTCAGTAGTTGTGGTGCACAGGCTTAGTTGCTCCGCGGCATGTGGGATCTTCCCAGACCAGGGTTTGAACCCATGTCCCCTGCACTGGCAGACGGATTCTCAACCACTGCGCCACCAGGGAAGTCCCTAGTTTTTTGTGTTTCTTTTAAACCAAAGCAAACCCATTCTCTAAAAACAGTTTTATGTAAATATGCTTTCATTAATGTAGTGATTATCTGATACAAATGGACTTAGGCGAGAAAAAGGATGCCTGAAGGTTTATAAAGCACTAATAACACTAAAACAATTGTAAAATAATTGAAGCTCAAAATTCTGTTTGAGTTTATGGAGTAGTTCTTTACAACCAGAATTGTGTTGTAACAGGAGGAAATTAAAGTATACACTTTATTAAGCTGTCATCTTCCAGTACTTACTATCATTATAGTTTGTCACATTTTAGAAACTGCATTACTGTTACACATGAGAAATTAAACTGAAGCTTATTCCAACTCCCTCCTAAATGACGTCTTAGTCCATTTGGGCTGCTATAACAAAATACCATGCTAGGTAGCTTATAAGCAACAGAAATTTATTTCTCAGTTCTGGAGAATGGAAGTCTGAAAACAGGTTGCTAGCATGGTCAAGTGAGGGCCCTATTCTGGGTTGCAGACTTCTTGTTTCCTTGCATGACTGAAGGGGCAAGGGAGCTCTATGAGGTCTCTCTTATAAGAGCACTGATCTCAGTCGTGAGGGCTCTACCCTAATGACCTAAGCATCTCCCAGAGTTCCCACCTCCTAATACCATCACACTGTGCATTAAGATTTCAACATATGAATAGGGAGAGGGACACAAATGTTGAGAACATAGCCGACAGTGAAGGAAAACAGCATGCAAAGACAAAGAGAAAAGATGAGATAGACAAGAGCTCGGAAGCTAGAAAGAAAATGGATGATGATACTGATTTAGCAGGCCAAAGACAGTATAAACTTAAGCTTGGAGGAGGAAGCCCGTAAGCAGCAAGTTGGTTCTGACTCGCCCTCAGAACCCCTGATAGGCTTGGGAATTAGAAGCACCTGGAACTTTGCAAGTGGTACAGTATAAGGCTAAGGACTAGAGAATCTGTTGAAGGATAAGTAGCAATGAGATTCCCAGATCTCCTCCCCAAGGAGCAAGATGAGTTCCTTTCTCCCACCCTGGCAGAAATTATTCTCTGGGGAAGTTAAAGCTAGAAAACTCCAGTCTTGGGAGTTTTCTCCAGTCATCAGAAACTGCTAAGGGCAGAGATGCCATAATTAAATCAGAGAAATTAACTAAAAGTCCACACACAAAATTGTAAAACCCATAACTCCCCTCCCCCACTTGACTCCCAGAACATTGGCAGCAAACTTTATAGCCTCCACCACGAGAAATTGGAAGTGACCAGCCCTATAGAAACTGTCTCTTAAGGGCCCCTCAAAGAAAGGGTCAATGCACACCCTACTGTCTTACTCCAGTCAGCAAACGCCAACCACAAAATTTAGAACATCCTGTCAACATTAGAGTGCATCCTTCTCATGTGGACAACCAAGGAGCGTTTGTCAAAATTCTATGACTCTTTCAGGGCCCTCTCAAATGTTTTTTTCTCTTTCTCCATGAGGTTTTCCCTGAGCCATCAATTTAATGTGACATGAACTATAATCTACCTTGCTATGTAGTTATTCTGTTTCAACACTTCTCAGATGAGTGCAGGTACATGTCCCTATATCGTTACCTCCTAAACAGTAACTTAGATAGCCCTGTTTTCCTCAAACTTAACATGTCCAAAACTGAACCCATTATTCTGCCTTCCAAACCCAAGTTCCCTCTCTCACCAAGTGACACTTCCATCTACCCCATTACCCTTGTCAGAAACCTAGCCTCTCATCTTCTTCTTCATATATAATCTTTCAACAAATTCTGCTCATTCTACTTTCTATATGTATCTCAAATACATCTCTCTATCTCCAGTCCCTTACTGAAAATACTTCAGTGGCTCCCCATCTCACTTAGAATAAAATCCGAACTTCTTAAAAAGCCTGATGATACCCTGGTTTCTGCCTTGCTTTTCAGCTTCAAAGACCCCACACTCTCTCTAGAAACAGAAACTTTGCAAGACTTCTTCCCTCTACTCAGAATGTTTTCCCCTCCTACTCCTCTGGCTAACTGCTACTCATCCCTTAAGTCTCAGAGAGGACTTGCCCCACCAGAGTATATCAGGTACACCTATTATCCTTTTGCACGGCACCCCATACTTTCCCTTTAAAGCATTTATCTTTTGTAGCTAATATGTATACTGTAAGATTATTTATTTAATATCTACATCATCTATGACTCTGCAAACTCCATGAAAGTAGGACTATAGGTGTTTTGCTTGTTATTGTATTCCCAGCACAGAGCATAGTCTATAATAGGCTCTCAAACATTTGTTGAATAAACAAGTGACTATTCATTGAATGAATTGATGATTTGTAATTTACTTGAAAGCCCAGTGCCTGGTGAGTACAGGAATGGAAAAAAATCATCAAGCAGGAGAGACATTATCAAAATAGAATCTTTGCTGCATGGCAACAGAATGGATATGAAAAACAAAAGAAGATTGAAATATGGATCTTAGGTCCTCTGATGACTCAGATATAAGTGGGCTGGGGAAAGGACAGGGCCACTGAAATAAGTAGGAAAATTAGAGGTGTTGTTTGGATAAGGAGATAGTTAATTTAGACATGTTGAGTTAGAGGAGCTAATTTCATCTAGGTTGAAACTGTAAGCAAGTAATTAGCAATATAGATCTCTAACTCTGAAAAGAGTCTGAGATTAGAGATACATCCATCTTGGAGTCATTTTAATGGTGTCAAATACTCCATCTACAGTTCGTTCGAGCAGATATATACTCTCAGTGCATCCTGGACTTAACTTTTGTATATCTTCTCACACTTGCAGTAGCTTGTTCAGTGCTGGTCTTCCCCCCACTCAGCTATAAGTTCCATAAAGACAATATTGCTCTTTTCTTAGGAAAGACCCACTAGACTTCCAACAGTGTAGGGACTCTGGGAACAGAGTAATCGGGAAAGGCAGACCTCAAGTTGTTGAATGGAGAAATGCCCCTTTTCTCCAATGGCAGTGATGGCAACCACACTAGAAAAATTTCTGTTTCACAGTGGCCCAGCACTGTTCCACCAAAGCAATGAACAAATTATTTTAAAGAATTTAGTTGGCTTGTAGACAGTTGTAATTAAAATTTGTGGTTCTCATTCGAGTAGCTTCACTCTGCAACTTGCACTTACAACTGCAACTGCAACATGCACTTCTACTAAATATCTACCTCAATCTACCCTAATATGAAACAGATTATCCCACTATCTCAGGTATGTTATAGATGTAAATTTGCCACTTTTGAAAGTGCTTTAAAGCTTTGAGATACAATCTGATGTGCAGAATCCTAGAAGGCTTAGACTTTGAAAGTATCCACCCATAGAGGTCTGCTGAGATCTTCTCCCTCCATTTCTTACTTAAAAAGATTTATATCTTGTCAAGGTCATTAAAATTGGTTCTGAAATTCAAGTTGCAGACTATTTGATTGTGTTTATGGATACAGCTCAAAGAACTTCCCCAGAAGTTCCCCAGGGGACAACAGACAGTCTTTATGATTAATACATCTGCTATTTACAGATAATATGGTAACACTGTGACCTTATTTTTTTTTTACCAACTTAAAAAAATATTAATTAATGTATTTATTTTTGGCTACATTGGGTATTCGTCGCTGCACGCAGGCTCTCTCTAGCTGCGGCGGGAGGGAGCCACCCCTCGTCACAGCACGTGGGCTTGTCATTGCAGTGGCCTCTCTTGTTGCAGAACACGGGCTCCAGGCGTGCGGGCTTCAGTAGTTGTGGCTCGAGGGATCAGTAGTTGTGGCACGTGGGCTCAGCAGCCGTGGCACAGGGGCTCAGTTGCTCCGCGGCATGTGGAACCCTCCCGGACCAGGGCTCGAACCCGTGTCCCCTGCATTGGCAGGCGGACTCCCAACCACTGCACCACTAGGGAAGTCCCGACCTTATTTTTAAATTATTTAATTTGATGAAAACATATCAACATTATCTCCCTTTATTAATGATTCTGCTCCTTGACTTCAATGAAATTCACTGAAACATGTGCTTGAAGCATACAGGCACTTAACAAGTATTTCCTAAAATGAACTGAGAAGTACTGTGTTACATCATTCCCCATTAATGGGAGATAAAGTAATACAGAGCCTGCCTTTAAACAAAAATCCAAGATTGCTACCATTAACAGTAATACAGTGCTGATCTACTTCTCATTCTGTTTTACTTTTTGTGAAGTATACTATATTGTGAAACCTATATGCCTAGTTGTTTAGTTTTAGTTGAAAAACTAAATTATATGCCTACATTATATAAATTATTATATGCCTATTTATATAAATTATGTAATTGTTCATACGGTGGGTTATTACAGAATATTACCAATTCATTATTTACAAAAAACTTCTTTTCCAAAGAGTTATATAAAACACACATGGAATTACTCCATCTTTAGTTTTTCCCCCCACAGTATAAATCATTTTTCTCTGCCTAAAATGTAACTATCTCTCTAGCAGGTTAATCCCAGGAGGTTTAGCAACTGCAATTACTACATTTAAATATTCCGCATATCTGTCAAGACCTAAAAGAATTCCGTGGTGTCAGTTTAAATGTAAATATATATAATTCTAGTTAATCATCACTTAAGGCAGTTTTGAAAACCACGTTACTTACTGCTGCAAATTTCAATGTTATGTTGTGTATGTTGTGCAGTTTGCTATATTGCAACTCTCTCTATTGATTTATTGGTTAAGAAAATGTCCATACTGATTCTGCCAGGCATAAGTGTTCTTTTTATACAGAAAATACATAGTTTCTCACCGAGGTAAACTTGTCAGACTCATTTCATCTAATCGTTGAAGAGAAAAGAACACCAGAAAAATCACTTTGTGCTTTACATAGTGCTCAGAGTGAGGTGGGAAATCTCATATAAATACAGTATTTCAAGAAAATGCTAGCAAAACATATTACAGGCTTTTCATTTGTTTCCTCTGCTTCTAAAGGAAAGCTTTATATTTACCAGTGACCATACTAAAGGTCAATAGCTTTCATTCTTCTTTTGCCTTTTAATGTAAGTGCAGATTTTGTGCATTTTGTAATTTCATCTTATACACAGCTTCAATGACCCTGCAATGAAAATCAAGCATTTTGATGGTATAGTAACTACAGCTACATAATTTTACACTGGGATGGGTTATAGGCTTGCTATACTTACCTTTAAGTTACATTTGTTCATGTGTCTGTATTTATTTATCCTACTTGAATAGCCCTTACGGTGAAGATAAAAGTGTAATTATTTTTACAACAATGAAAGATTCAGGGTGCCAGAACCTAATATCCTAGTGCCCAGCAACCAGTGAATAACACTTCAAGGCTTTTAATCTCCATGACAACCTACCTTGCGTTCTTCAATAAAATACCACTTTGCATGCATACAAACATATTCTTTATGCACACAGTCTACTTGTTAATAAATATCACCTGCATAAACACCAAAAAATAACCCTTCCTTTTAAATAACTCTGAGTTCTCCCTATAAAACTAATTAATTGAACTGAGAAAGAACTTAATTTATATCTTTACATCTATAGCACACCCACACAATAAGCCACCAAAAGATTTTCTGAAATAGATGTTGAAACTGATACCTTCTTCGATGTGAAATGCTACAGAGACACTACCCCCAGAAGCCTCTTGGGTGTTGTATCAGTAATACTTTCTTGTCGTGAGTAGGTAATTTCACTTTAGAGCTAGCTGTTGCTGATGTTCTAGCATGGGGAGAAATATGCTTCTATAGACTTAGGATTTTCTGTTTATTCTCTCAATTGTTAAAGACAACTCTTTAAATTTTAGGGTAAGACTGACAGGTTTGTTGATTGCTCTGGTTCTTTTTTTTTTTCTTTAATTGTTTTGGTTCTTGATGTCTCCTTTAGGGCACAGTTTTTGTTCACTTTGCTCCCTATTAGTTTTTTACAATCAAGAATAGATCAGGAAGAAGTGGAAGAGAAAACCTGAAACTTTCAAGGGGTGATTTCCTCTGCCCACGTTACTTAAAGGTGTCAGGGTGAAAGATAAAGTAGTATCTAAAATGAGATTTGAGTGTCTCTGTTGATTTGGTTTATCCACATCTCATTTTTCAACAGAAACAGAACTGGTTTATTGCATAAAACCTTACTTTTTTAAAAAAATTAGAATTCTAAGGAGGCTTCTGCAAAGATCTTTGAAATCAGAGAAACTGATACTCACAATGTGCAGGCCATTGAAAGTTCTGACCAAGATAGATCACAATTTTTTTTTTTTTTTTTTTTGCTGTACATGGGCCTCTCACTGTTGTGGCCTCTCCCGTTGCGGAGCACAGGCTCCAGACGCGCAAGCTCAGCGGCCATGGCTCACGGGCCTAGCCGCTCCATGGCATGTGGGATCTTCCCGGACTGGGGCACGAACCCGTGTCCCCTGCATTGGCAGGCAGACTCCCAACCACTGCGCCACCAGGGAAGCCTGATAGATCACAATTTACTTTTTAGATGATGCTCTGCTTTCTTATGAAAATTATTTCTCCTTTCATGTCTCTGTTTCCTTTTTTAAATGGTTTCTTTACTCTCTTGCTTACTTAGCAGACTAAGGTGCTGTTAATTACTGTACAGATCATATAAAACTCTTAGTATATTCAGAAAAAAAATTTTGAATATAATAACCCCTATCTAAAGAAAACACTTTAAAAGATACTATAGTCTCAGCTTCTCTAAACTAAGATGATGTGGAAGCAAAGTCTAACCATGGCTCCTCCTGTCTAGATAATTTCAAATAGGTTGTGCTCATCACGTCCATGAACCACTCATTTTGCCTTTACCTGCACAGGATGACATGTCTATTTTGCTGTCTTTTCTACCACAATGGCAGTATCTTCAGTATCCTGAAAGCTCACTCTACTCATTATCTCACTACTCATTATCTCCAACAGCCAGTGCAGAATCACAAAAGCAGTTATGCAAATACTCTAACAAACTCTAGCAACCATTTTATTAAAATAAATCAATTCATTGTTTTCTTTGGATTTTACAAAACAACCAATTTCTGTCATATTTCTTGTTTTACAGTATAACTGGATTGTTTTTCCTGAATTGACTGATGATTTTGGCATATAAAAAGACTTTCAAGTGTAGGAATTATTATATGTTAATGGCAGACAACCAGGCCACCTGTTTTTTCAGGGTTCTGAGAGCTTAGACAAATAGGCACACTTTATAAAATATCATGAGTCTAGTATTGTTGGGATTTGGGTAGGTCTCTAACAATGTTTACATGACAGCACCTTCAACTGGTCTTTGACCTCCTTGAGAGTCAGCACTGTGTCTAAGTTCAAAACAGTGTCTACCACGTGAACATATACATCACAAATGTCTGTTTAATCTAACCAGATTAAATTCCAAGTGAAATCATTTTCAAGCACAACATTCTCATCATTAGGTTCTGGCACATTTCTTGCTTGGTATTGAGTTAGAAGTCTGCATTTAGAATTAAAATTGGTCCACTTAAGCAATTTCCAATCGCTT
Source organism: Lagenorhynchus albirostris (assembly GCF_949774975.1). Classification (NCBI taxonomy): domain Eukaryota; kingdom Metazoa; phylum Chordata; class Mammalia; order Artiodactyla; family Delphinidae; genus Lagenorhynchus; species Lagenorhynchus albirostris. The sequence goes on along the minus strand of NC_083095.1, from coordinate 67,842,892 downwards.
TGATTAGTGCATTAAAGCTGAGTATCAACATTTCTATTTTTGTGTCTTTAAATATTGCTATGAATAGTAATAATGCATCCTCAGCAATGGTCTCTCTTTCCCTGACACTACCGTGGTGAGAAAAGCACTACATGGTAAGACCCAGTAACTCTGAGTGAGAAGAAAATACCAGTTCTCTCACTATTTTTAAGTGAATGTAATTCTTACAAAAATATGTCCACCAAAAAAAGGTTTTATAGGCACAAAAGCCTGAAAGAAACTACGAAAATACCATGTGATTTACCTTCTGCCTTCAGGAAAAACAAAACCAAAACCAAAAACCCAGCATTCTATTATCTGAAAAGTCGTCCGAGAAGGAGGCTATAGGTAATTAATTTCATCACACATTCTAGTGATTCGAAACACTAATATGTAACTCAAATTGCAAATAAAACTAAAACATAAACTTACCTTTCCTGGTTTAACCCTCACTAAAACTAGTAAGATTTCTTAGGTAAGGAACAAAATAATTCTGAGGTCTCTTTGTGGCTTTGTTTATAGTGAGCCAAAGAATTGAGAGCTGCGATTGCTCTTCTCATGCCAGAATTTGCTACCGAATCAGCCAGCATTTTAATGTTTTCATTTCCAGTGAGCTATTCACCAAGGTCACTTGAGATTGAGTTTTACCAAAATGAGTGATGTATAAAGGCAGCCCTGCCCCAACTCTTGAGTCTCTATGGACTTTCTAGTTGTTGTTTATAGAATCAACTGACTACCCTTTCAGCTCATATGGAGATGCTGGTTGCCTGTACTGGTAAGTAGACTCTCTAAAGATAAAGCCCTGATTTTTTTTTTTTTTTAATATTTTGGCCAAGCTGCTCGGCATGCTGGGATCTCAGTTCCTCGACCAGGGATCAAACCCGCCTCCCCTGCAGTGGAAGTGCGGAGTCTCGATCATTGGACCACCAGGGAAGTCCCAGGCCCTGGTTTTTAATGTTGCCAATTTTCATGATGTAAATGCGCCCACTACAGGCAGATTTCAAGCTACCAGCATGAGATCACTGAACAGGAAGTTGAGAAGAGATGCACATAATCTGCTCCTTTGATCCAGGAAAAGCAGTTCCAGCACATCACAACTGGTTGCTGAGTATGTTTTAGGGATTTTTTTGGTCTGATTATAAAGATAATTGACACACAACATTGTAAAGCAATTATACTCCGATAAAAAAAAAAAAAAAGCAAACAGAAGCTGTTGGAAAGGCCTATTTGCTTACAGAAATTTCCAGAGAGAAAAAAGTGAGGCCTTTGTTTGCTATTCTTTTCAAATACATACATCATTCGTCATTCAAACTCGGGATCAAATAGATACAAATATATTTTCAGATAAACCACCTCCTCTCCAAACTCTTGCTACTGGTACTATTAGAAAATCAGGAGTCAAAACAGATTTGTATAACACAGTATCTCTCACTGTTCAACCTTGCTATTTAATCTCAGAAATTTAAACAATTCAGATAATGAAAAAAATAATTTAAAAATTAAAAAAATAAAGATAATTGGCATGCTAAATTGGAAATGATTAATAGTAAAAAGAAATGGAGGAAATAGCCTAGAATTCTAAAAGCCAGAGATACTAATTAGTATGGTATGTGGTACCAGCACCTACTACAAGTAACCCTTATGTGGAATTCTAGAATATCTGGGTTTATTTCAGTATACCTTTCTGGAAACCATAGAAATTTCAGTATATGTTCAAACTGGAGTCATTCCTAATGGGAACATCAGAAAAAGAAGGATTTGGAACTCAAAAGGAAAATTAAACATATTGGCTAAGAATTAGTACATGATTTAGCAATGAATTCTTAGCTAGCTAAAGCTGGAAGAAAATAAACTCAGAAATTAGAACTGTATTCCTGCATCTGTTAGCTCAAGGGAACTGAGGATGAAGGAAGAGCTGAAGACATGTGCTTTGGCAAGATATCATTAAGCCAACCATCAGATAACCTTGTATATTGAGGAAGAGGTTTAAAAAATAACCAGCTAAGCTGAATTAATTAAATAATAATGGCCCAAAGATTTTTCCATCTCAAACATCCAAATAGCTATGGATCTCTTTTGGTGTCAACCAAAAACATGACCCTAGAAGTGGGAGTTGACAGTTCTGAGTCATAATATCACAAAGGCATTAAGCACCGAAAAATTTAATGCTTCTTATTATGCATATTATCTGCAACATAGTACTAATTTACACGTATTTTGTAAAAGAACGTAGAAGAAAGGCGATCTCGAAGAGCAAGAGTGGTAATAAAAACATTATTACAAATTCAAGATATGTAAAATGAAATTGATTTCCTTATTTATGGTACTTTTTAAAAATATTTTTAAAAATGAAATTCAGAAGCATTTACAGATGATTCTTTCTATGGCATAACCTATAATTAAGTTTCACTATGGAGATTTTCAAAAACTTAATTTTTATCGTTGAACATTGCTTTTACATATTTGCCTTAAAATATACTCTTTCTTTACTCATATGCTTTTATTAGTGAAATGATTCATTGATTATAGAGTATCTCTCTAGACCTATATAGGTTGATCCTGGCCCATTTTTATAAATAAACATTATTATTGAAGTATAACATGCATAGCGAAGAGTATACAAATCACAAGTGTCAGTTCCATGATTTACCACAAAGTAAACATCCATATGAACGGCATCCAGATCAAGAAATGAGAAGTTTATTCAGCATTTCAGAAGTCCCCTTGTGCCCTCATCCAGCCCTATTCCCACCCTCTTCCCAAAAAATAATCACCATACAGACAACAAACATTATTTTTTCATGTGACTGGCTTTTCATTCAGTATTTTTTGTGAGGGACATCCATATTGTTGTACATAGAAATTTTTCATTTTCATTGCTGTGTAGTATTCCATTGAATACTATTTCTATCACTGTTTTTACCCAACATATGTTTTATGCTTATAGGTTGCCTGGTATGTATTTTTTCCATCCTTTCCTTGCAATTTATTTCTGTCTTTTTCTAAAGGCTTATCTCTTATAGACAGTATATAATAGTATGTTGTTTTTTTTAACCAGTCTGACAATCTTGGCTTTTTAATTGGAGTATTTAGCCCAATAATGATATTTAATGCTAGACCTTAATCCAACAATATTTAGTATAATTATTCATATGCTTGAACTTAGATGTATCATTCTGCTATTTGTTTTCCAGCTGTAACTCTATTTCTAGGAATATGCATCTTTAACTCACCACATCCTATTTAGAGTCAATATTATACTATTTCATGTAAAATATGGGAATCGTGCAACAGTATATTTCCATTTGCCCTCTTATCCTTTGTACTATAGTTGTTATAAAAGGTAATAATACAGAAAGCAATATTATAATTTTTGCTTTTAATGTCTTTTAAGATTTTTATTTATTTTTATTATTTTATTTTATTTTATTTTATTTTTTTGCAGTACGCGGGCCTCTCACTGTTGTGGCCTCTCCTGTTGTGGAGCACAGTCTCCGGACGCGCAGGCTCAGAGGCCATGGCTCACGGGCCCAGTTGCTCCGCAGCATGTGGGATCTTCCTGGACCAGGGCACAAACCCATGTCCCCTGCATCGGCAGGCAGACTCTCAACCACTGAGCCACCAGTGAAGCCCTTAATGTCTTTTTTTAAAAAGAAAATACATGTAGCCTTTTATATATAGTCAAATATTTATCATTTCTAATGCTCTTCATCTGTTCCTGAACATACAAGTTACAACTGTGTCATTTCCCTTCAAGCTAAAGAACTTCCTTTAGCAGTTCTTATAATGCAGTCTTATGGTAGCAAATTCTCTGTTTTTATCTTCAAACGTCTTTATTTCACCTTCATTTTTGGTGGATAGTTTCTCTAGATTTAGAATTCTTGGCTGAGCCTTTTTCTTTTTCTTATTTCAGTGCTTTTAAGATGTTGTTCTATTGTCAGCTGACCTCAGTTGTTACAGATAAGAAGGTAATGAAGTAAGAATGCTTATTGTTGTAAAACATGCTTAATGTTGTTTCCCTGAATATAATATATTGTTTTTCTCTGGCTACCTTCAAGATTTTCTCTTAATCTTTGGAGTTCATCAGTTTAACTATGATGTGCCTTGGTATGGTTTTCTTTGTAATAATTCTTTATGGGGCTTGTTGTCTCTTGGATCTGCATGTTCATGTTTTTTTTTAATTTTGTAAGTTTCAACCATTAAGTCTCCAAAGTGTTTTTTTGTTAGTGTTTTTTCTGATTCATTTTCAATTCTCACCTTCTGGGACTTCAATTCCACGTATACTAGACCTCTTGATCCTGTCCCACTGTCTCCGAGACTCTATTCATTTTCCTGTAATATTTTGTTTTCCCCTAATTGTTTCCAAATTAATAACTTCTACTGCTCTATCTTCAAGTTTACTTACTGTTTTTTTTTCTGCTATCTCTAATATGTTGTTAATCTTATCCAGTGAATTTTTTATTTTAGTTAATGTATTTTTCAGTTCTATAATTTTTAATTTAGTTTTTTTTTTTTTTGGTTTCTAGCTCTCTGCTAAAATTTCCCATTGTTAATTCATAATATTTTCCTTTAAATTTGTATTTATTTATAATAACAATTTTTAAATCTTTATTTTTTAAGTATCTGAATCATTTGGGGACTAGATTTTAATAAGTGCTTTTTGTCCTAACCATGGATCACATTTTCCTATATCTTTGCATATATTGTGTTTTTTATTGTATACTGGACATTATGACAGCCATGTTGTAAAGACTCTGGATTCAGTTATATTCCTCTGAAGAGTATTAATTTTGTTTTGACAGGTAGTTAACTTGGCTAGACTTAAAATCCAAACTGTATTTCCCTTATATGGGCAGCAACTAGAATCTCTTCCCAAGTCTTTTATCTTCCAGCTGCTGCTTTTTCACCAGGCTTACCAGGGTCTCTCTGAGGCAGGTACAGTTTAGTGGTCAAACAAGAGTTTGGGTGAAATTTATACACAGATTATGAGATTCATTTTCTCTGTAGCTCCCTCTCTTCCAGGATTTTCCCCCTGAATTTTCTAGCCTAGAACTCTATTCTTTTTTATTCCAAGCCAGTAACTTTCTGTTACCCAGAACCTGGTGCAGATTGGGATGTACTCTCAGGCAAAAAGGTGCATACTTACAAATCTCACTGATTGCAGTTCTATCTTTCAAGGATAGATGCCCTCTAGTATCTGAGTGCTTTGTTGTTCCCCAGTGCCTTCAAACAGTTAGGGGTTTTATTATATTATGTATATAGTATAATTGTTATCTGCAAGAAGGTTATTCTGGCTGACTTACTCTGCCATTTCTAAAAGCCTACATCTAATATATTTTCTTACATTCTGTTTTTTTCAGTTAATATATAATTTGTCTTTTTGCAAGGCTATTTACGGTGTGATGTGCTTATATTCTCTGATAGGTATATTCATCATATCTGTTGGTTATTTGAATTCAGAGCCTTTAATGTGATCTTCACGTAAGAAATGTGAAGCTCTCAAGTCATAACATTTTTCTCTGAAGTCAGCTCAGTCTGTAAAACCTGGTAAAGCATTATTAGAAGGTAAAAAAATCACTCATTTTATGTTATAAAGCCAAATTGAGTCTTTCAATGAATTCAACTTTTAGCAATATACTTTTTTGATTTAAAAAAATTTATTAAGGTATAGTTGATTTACAATGTTATATTAGATGTACAACATTGTGATTCAAAATTTTTATAAGTTATACTCCATTTAAACTTATTATAAAATGTTGGCTATATTCCAAATGCTGTACAATATATCCTTGTTGCTTATTTATTTTATACATAATTACTTTGTATCTGCTAATCCCCTACCCCTACCTTGCCCCTCCCCCATTCCCTCTCCCCAATGGTAACCACTAGTTCTCTTATCTATTAGTCTGTTTCTGTTTTGTTATATATAGTCTTTTGTTTTATTTTTTAGATTCCACACATAAGTGATAACCTACAGTTTTTGTCTTTCTCTGTCTGACTTATTTCACTAAGCATAATACCCTCTAAGTTCATTCATGTTGTTGCAGATGGCACAATTTCATTCTTTTTTATAGCTGAGTAGTATTCCATTGTATGTATAAACTACACCTTCTTTATCCATTCATATGTTGATGGACACTTGGGTTGCTTCCATATCTTGGCTATTGTAAATAATGCTGCTATGAACATTGGGGTGCTTTTCAAATTAGTGTTTTCATTTTCATCAGATATATACCCAGGAGTGGAATTGCTGGGTCATTTGTTAGTTCCGTTTTTGGTTTTTTTGAGGAATCTCCACACTGTTTTCTGCAGGGGCTGCACCAATTTACATTCCCACCATCTGTGTATGAGGGTTCCCTTTTCTCCACATCCTCACCAACTCTTGTTATTTGTCGTCTTTTTGATGATAACCATTCTGACAGGTATGAGGTGATATCGATGTGGTTTTGATTTGCATTTCTCTGATTATTAGCAATGTTGAGCATCTTTTCATGTGCCTGTTGGACATTTGGTTTTTTTTGTTTTGTTCTAAGTAATTAATTTATTTTTTATTATTTATTTGGCAGTGTCAGGTCTTAGTTGCAGCACATGGGATCTTCATTGCAGCACGCGGGATCTGTCATTGCAGCATGCAGGCTCTTCATTGCAGCATACAGGCCTCTCTCTAGTTGTGGTGTGCAGGCTTAGTTGCCCCACGGCATGTGGGATCTTAGTTGTCTGACCAGGAATTGAGCCTGCTTCCCTTAAATTGGAAGGTGGATTCTTAACCACTGGACCACCAGGAAAGTCCCCTGTTGGGCATTTGTGTGTCTTGTTTGTCTATTCAGGTCTTCTTTCCATTTTTTAATCAGGTTATTTGTTTTTTTGATATTGAATTATATGAGCTGTTTATGTCTTTTGAATATTAACCCATTATGAGTTGTATCATTTGCAAATGTTCTCCCCCATTCGGTAGGTTGTCTTTTCATTTTGTTGATGGTTTCCTTTGCTGTGCAATGCTTTGAAGTTTAATTAGGTCCCATTTGTTTATTTTTGTTTCTGTTTCCTTTGCCTTAAAAGATAGATCCAAAATAATATTGCTAAGATTTATGTGATAGAGTGTTCTGCCTGTTTTTTTCTAGGATTTTATGGTTTCAGGTCTTACATTTAGGTCTTTAATCCATTTTAAGTTTATTTTTCTAAGGTGTGAGATAATGTTCTAATCTCATTATTTTACATGTAGCCATCCAGTTTTTCCAGCACCTCTTGCTGAAGAGACTGTCTTTTCTCCATTGTATATTCTTGCCTCCTTTGTTGTAGATTAATTAACCATAAGTGCATGAGTTTATTTCTGGACTGGGCTCTCTATTCTGTTCCACTGATGTATGTGTCTGTTTTTGTGCCAATACCATACTGTTTTGATGACTCTAGCTTTGTAGTATAGCCTGAAGTCAGGGTGCTTGATACCTCCGGCTCTGTTTTTTTTTTTTCCCCTCAAGATCGTTTTGGCTATTTGGGGTCTTAAATGTTTCCATACAAAGTAATATAATTTAATTATTTAATTCATTAAATAATAGTATGTTTATAGTCGCAATCAGTAACTAAACCATTTCCTTGTTTTTCTCATTAAAATTTTTTTTCATTCCTCTGATTTTAAAAAATTGATTTTTGTTCTTCTACTCCATAAATTTATGGAGAAGTGTTGTGTTTTTCTGCTTTACTTTTACAGTCCTCAGCCAGTTTTGGCTTAAAAACATTCAGTAGTGTTTTACAGTTTTTGTGGGAACAAGTTCACTTTTCCACAGATCACACTGAAGTTTGTTCAAGGAAGATTTAGCTAAAGTTTCTTCATTCAGTTATTCATCAAATGTTTATTATATTTAAGGCACTGTGTGAGGCACAAGGGATACTAGAATAAATAAGACACCGTCCAGATCCTCCAAAGCCTCATAGTCTATTAGGAAAGATAGAGAAGTAATTTAAAATAGCAACAAATTAAAATGAGTGCTACTGGTGATAAATATAAGAAGAAATTATAAATTCACAGGAAGGATTTAATTAGGCTTAGAGTGATCTAGAAAGTCTACTTAAGGATCAACAATAGTACATGAGTTTGAAAGATGACTGTGCTTGCCAGAAGCAAGAACTCAAGGAAAAAACATCACAGATCCAGGGCACTGCAAGTACTTTATCATAACGGAACACAGTAAGGAAGTGCAGAATAACAGAAAATGAGACTAGAAGAGTAGATGGGGCCAAAAAAAAAAAAATAATGCCCTTGTGAATTATACTTGATATACAAGTATTATATCTGAATTTTATTCTGTGGATTATGGGAAGTCAGTGCAAAATTTTAAGCAGGAGTAATGATCATATCTGAGTTTTTGAAATATCATTCTGGCTGCAGAGAGGAGAAGGATTATGTCAGAGGTTGGCAAACTTTATCTATAGAGGGCCAGATCATAAATATTTTGGGCTTTGTGGGCCAGGCAGTCTCTGTCACAACTACTCAGCTGTGCTGCTGTAGCATAAAAACAACAGTAAACAACAGGTAAATAAATAAGGATAGCTGTGTTCCAATAAAATATTTTTTTAAAAAACGGGTAACAGACTGGATTTGGCCCATGAGCTATATAGTTTGCCAATCCGTGAATTAGATGATTTGTCCCAAAGCAACAAGATCAGTTAGGAAGTGATTGCAGTAATCCAAAGAGTGATAATGAGAGCTTGAACTGAAGCAGTGGATATGAAATTGCAGAGAAGGACATGATTCCAGAAGCATTAAGAAGATAGAAATGTCAGACTTGATAACAAATTGGATGTTGTGGCTGAGGGGGCAGAAGTCGGGGAGGACTCCAGAGTTTATAGTTTTAGTGATTGGAAAGATCATGTTGCCACCAATAAAAATGGAAAAAATAAAAGGTCAGGAGATTCAGTGATGCAAAGATTTCACCAGGTCATGAGTTATAGTTTTTTTAATTGTTGCAATACAATAAGTATTTTTAATCACAAAATATGTAATAAACATGTTTAATATAAAATTATATTTTTTCCACTTAATCTGTAGACTATTCTGTTCTAGGAAATTAAGTCTGCTCACTTAAGCTGTAAATGAACTCTCTCCCCAGTCCTGTATAACTTAGGTTCCCTTGATAAACAGAAAACTTTAGACTCTCTTGGCCTAACTTTTTCTTTTCATACTGTTTGAGATAAAGAATACTTCTAGCAGTTTCAAATCTACTAAAAACGTGTGAAAACACTTTCTCCTACACCTTGTAGGCCCTGTTTACACAAAATGCTGAATTGATGGACCATAAATCTCACCCAGTTGGCAGTTCCCAAGTTCCTATATAACACACTTGATCTCTATTGCTTTAGTATGAATGAGTATCAGATCATGTGAGAGGAGAATATGTGTGGTGTAAAAACTCAGAGGATAGGGGCTTCCCTGGTGGCACAGTGGGTAAGCATCCTCCTGCCAATGCAGGGAACATGGGTTTGATCCCTGGTCCGGGAAGATCCCACATGCTGCAGAGCAACTAATCCTGTGCGCCACAACTACTGAGCCTGCGCTCTTGAGCCTGTGCGCCACAACTACTGAAGCCCATGCACCCTAGAGCCCGCACACTGCAGCTACTGAGCCAATGTGCTGCAACTACTGAAGCCCGCGTACCTAGAACCCATGCTCTGCAACAAGACAAGCCACCGCAATGAGAAGCTCACGCACCGCAACGAAGAGTAGCCCCAGCTCACCGCAACTAGAGAAAGCCCACGCGCAGCAATGAAGACCCAATGCAGCCAAAAAAAGAAATAAAATTTTTTTAAAAAATTGAAAATAGTACACTTGGTATTAAGAGGGATATGAAAATAAAGTAAGAATAGTGTTTTAAAAAATAAATAAAAACATAGAGGATAAAACTCAGAAAGAAATAAAGCTCTGGAAAATAAATCATTACCCTATGTATCCTACTTATAGTGATTGTAATTTATAGAAGTCAGTTGTCAGTAACTATAAAGCCAGCTGGTATTATGTCCATCCTCGTTTCTTCTCTTGCTTTTTTTTTTTCTGTTCTCTGTTAGTTCCTTTCTTATTTCTCTTTTGCCATACCTTTCTTCTCCTTTTCAAGTTTCACTCTCTCTCTTTTCATCTTCTCATCATCTTCCTTATTTCTAGTCCTATTTTTAACTCCCTTTCTTCATCTAGTCAAACACATGTTTTTGTGAGGAACTATCACAACTTTTTTTAAAGTTAACCTTCATTAACTAAGCGTTCCTTTTAAACTGGAGAGAGACAAAGACAGATTGATGGAGAGAATTGTTTTCTGATTTTTTAAACCTAAAGCATGCTATATAATGAGAATATACAATAGAATACTACTTTAAGTCATTTTATGAGTAGTATATAAGGGATACATCCAGGGTTGGTGGTGCCTAAAGCTAAATAGTACAAAATTAAGTATGAGAGTAAATAATTACTTTTAACAAAAGCAATCAAAACACACTGAAAAATTTTTAAAGATTACAAATACTATATACATCTCAAATACCAGAAAAATAATGTAATATTTTTGTGAATTAACTATGTGACACACCTCTATGATAATTTCCCACCCCCCCATCCTTTGGCTTCATATTCTTCGACTCCTTCTTCAAATGGCAATGAGTTTACAATATTCCCTGTAGAAAGAATAATAGTCCAGCTACAAGTTTGTGCCCTAAAACAGGAACATGAAATAAGTCCTATCTCATGCAATTCCTATTAATAAAGAAGAAAATGAGTAGTACATTTGCAACTGCCTCTGCTCCATTATCAAATACGTTCCTGACAAGAGAAAAACTCCATTTTGATTGGAGTCTGATTGGAGTGAGTAACAAATCCTATAACTTTTTACATACGATGATTGGAAGAATTTTCCTAAGATCAGTTCTAGTCGATACATTTCCAGCATATTACTGGTGGAAGACTTCCATGATAATTCCAAGCAGAGGGGAAACGTTGCAGGCTTAGAGATAGGGCACGGAAGGACTCTGAACAGTGCTTACTCATCTAATTAATATTTCAAAGAAAGTTGATAGCAAGAAATTGTACTGTCCTGATGATTTACTGAAAATAGTTTACCAGGAGCAACACGCTACTGAGAATCTACTAAACTTCTCAAAAAGCAAACCATTTTCATTCTGAGGAAGGTTTTATTTTTTACATTTTTTTAGAAACTGCTTTTTTTCCGTCAACCTATTTCCATTTTAAGAGTTTGTAGAAGAACAGCTTAAGACCACTCAGTGGCTGTTCCTACTCACTCAGTGGCCTGAGCAGTGGGAGCTGCAGACCAGTCTTCAGTGGGGAACTGCTGAGTAGGCACAGAGGGCACCTGCACACCTTCAGACCAGTCTGCCACTTCAGGTTGGGCAGCAGTGAACTCAGGAGCTAGAGCGATCCATTCACCCTGAAATTCCTCCTTGGTCACAGCCTTCTCAGCTGCCGCCTGCTCTTCCTTTTCAATCTCTTCAGGATCTCTGTAGAAGTAGAGATCAGACATGACCTCCCATGGTTGTTCACAGAAGATGGTGCCACGCATGCGCAGAACTTCCCAGGCAAGCATCCACCACATCAAGCCCACTGAGTGAGCTCCCTTGTTGTTGCTTGGGATGGCAATGTCCACATAACACAGAGGAGAGTCTGTGTTACACAGAGCAATGGTAGGCAGGTTAATGTAAGAGGCCTCTGTGAGAGGCTGGTGGTCAGCCCTGGGATCAGTAATCACCAGAAATCTTGGCTCCCGGAAGGCTTCCTGGATATGGTTCGTGAAGGTTCCAGGAGTGAAGCGGCCAGCAATAGGAGTGGCTCCAATGGCAGCAGCAAACTTCAGCGCAGCTCACTCGCCAGTATTCCTGGAGGATATGACACTGACATCAGCTAGGTTTTCAATGGCAACAATGGCATGAGCTGCCAACAGAAGCTTCTCCCAGGTTCTCTTCAGATTTATGATGTAGATGCCATCACTTTTCCTTTTGTAGATGTACTGTTCCATTTGGAAGTCAAGGTTGGTGCTACCTAAGTGGGTTTCTGCTGCAAGCAATATGAAGACATCCTCCTCCTTCATTTGCAGGACATCAAGGGCTCCAAACATTGTGAACGTTTCCATTTAAGTTACGACGGGAATCCAGAACAATGCCGTATGGACCCCTGTCTGGGTAGTGGGGAAAGGAACAAGTTTTTGTTTTTAGTGGTGTTCTGATGTCAGCAAGATTTGGGAAAACAGTCTCCAGTAATACCAGGTTAACAAACTTTGCCTATTTCCCCCCTTTCCTTTGAAAATCCTGCTGACAGGTAACAATTATCAATTAGTGCACACCAAACTCTAAATAACTGAGAAGAGCATTTCTCAGTCTGTGTTCCTTGGAACACTAGTTTCCAGCAATGTTAGTCATGTTATATGAAATGCTGCACGCTCTCTCTTCTTTGAGTGTCAAAAGACATATTTGTATGTTAAAGACTCAGTGAATTTTGCATAGATAAGCCTATTTAACATTGTTTAACGAGGTTTTTCCCAAATGTGTATGACTGTGGAATCACACACACACACACACACACACACACACACACACTTACTTGTGGGGTTAGGGGGGCAGTTAGTGAAATAGCTAAAAGAGTATTCTGTAGTTTGGAAAATGCCCTCTCCCAAAGAAATCAAAACCAGAGCTAAAAGAATGAGACTTCAAGCCTAGAATTTTAGGTGAATGGAGACAGTAGGCATTTTATAGCTCCTAAAATCGTATCAGTAGGCAGTCATTTGTCATTATTCAATATAAAGACCCTGATCAAGGCTATTGCTATGTCAGTAATTGTAAAAGGATATGTCCAGTAGTTCAGTCCATCTGATTTCCCAGGCCTTGTAAATATCTGCTTCAATGTGGTACACAGAAAAGCTGTAGCAGATTGGGCATATTTTGAGCCACAGGCAAAATATTCTAAGTTCAAGCATTTATTGAATTTTACTTGCCAGTTTTCATGGCATGTGTGATATTTTTAGCTGACTAGTGATAGTCATTCAATCCAACAATATTACACATTTTATATGAGAAATGAGCTAGTATATTGACAAAGACTCTCTCCTTGACCAAACTTTAGTCAGGCTCCCCAGAACTCTCTTCTTATGTAGGTCTAGACCTTTGGACTTCCCTGTCTATCTTTATATCACCCAATTTTAGCAAAAACCCTGTTTAGTCAGTTTTGCAGGAATCTCCACCCTCAATAACTGATCAAATTCCTTATTCCGCCATCTTCCCCCAGGGGATATCTGATCACCCTGGCCTACCTTCAGCAAGAATCCTATCAAGTCAGTTTAGCCAAAATTCTCCCTTACCTTGATGTTTCCTCTAAGTAATTTTCCATCTACTGACCCCCACCCTGCTCCTTGGTTATAAATCTCCACTTCCGCGTATTGTTTTTAGAATTGAGCCCAGTTCTATATTGTGGTCTCTTTTCCCATATTGCAGTAGTTCCTGAATAAAATCTGTTTCTACTGCCTTAAGTACTCTCCATCTCTGGTTTTTCCTTGACAATATGCAAGATTGTAATCATTAATTTGCAGCAAAAAGTAAAGAACACTTGCATTAACTTGGGAAGGCCTTATTAAAAGTACTAGAGTATGTTGAAAAATTAGACTGACAGCTTTGAAACACAAAGTCCTCTGTTTATCCATAAAACAGCTATATGATTGCCACCAGCAATTCTAAGCTTCCTTTATGAGTGAACCTCTGTCTGCCCCTTTAGAGAGTGAGAAAAGGGCTCAGACTCCAGACCCGTTCAATTTTTGGCTCCTCTGCTCAGACTGCCAATTAGAGCATCTTGTGATATGGACATCTGTCCACTGGACTGAGACCAGCTCATTTCACAAAGCAGTTGTCAAATGATAGCAACTTTCTGTGACAACCTGTGTTAGATTCAGACCCATGCCCTTGGAGGTTATGTGGCTTCCTCTCCTATCTCTAAATCCTTTAAATGCCCAGAACTTAGGCACACTAATTTTCAAAGCTAACTAACTATAAAATCAGAGTCATCCTCATTTCCCTTAATTCATGGAAATTTTACTGGTGCTTGCATTTATTGTAGAAAAATGATCTCCTAAGCAAATTTTTGTTCTTGAAAATCTTGGCATTATTTCAAGTCATTTTGAAAGAAATGTATATGTTTAACATTGTTTCAGTGAGTGCTTTTTGAGCACCTACTACCTGTTAGGCAGTGTGAAAATGCTACCAGTTTCCCTTTTTGTTCCTGAATATATCTACTGAATAGCTGAGAAATTCATTTTAGCTCTTCACTATGACTAGTTTTTTTGTTTTTCTTTTGTTTGTTTTTGTTTTTAATTTAGTACAGTGCAGGTTAAGAGGAGCAAAAAGTTTTATAAGGGGAAAGGTAATGTTTGAAATTATATTAGTTTGAATTTAGTTTAGTTCCTCAACTATATATAATTACTTTGAAGAGGAAAAATCATAAGAATAACTTTATTGTTATATTTTTGCCAGTGGGTGTGTGAAGTGATTTAACTTACAGGTAATGATTATGTAATTGTATTGATACAGGGCATACAGCCTACCAAGCTTAGTGAGTCATCCAAACTGACAAGAGGAGGTGTAAAAATTCTGCCTGCTTCTTTTCTGTTTCATATCCCTGTCTTTACAAAGGAGAGAAGTCTTTCTCACAAGTGAGGGAGGGCGGTGGTAAGTGAGGCATCAAAGCTCCAAGATCACAGATATAAATGCATCAAGACAATGTGTCAATTTCTTGTGGTATAATTTAAAAATTAATTGGGTGGTGGTGAAACTACCCAGCCCAAATGATGACTGTGCCGTAAGAGATACAATTCAAATGGCTGTCAAAAGCTACCTACCATTCAGAAATGAAGTTCTAAACTTTACAGAGCGGAATTAAGAGACAAATTAATCTCACTGAACTGTTCCATGTTGTTTGTCCCTGTTTTACCTCTTTAGGACACATTTGTTGCATAAACCCAACCATTTATTTGGACAGGAAAAAGCAACACAAAATATGAAGGTCTAGTGATAGCACTGTATCCTGAGGTAATTAAAATTTCTATTTTTGCAGCCAATGGCCCCTGTAGCCATAGCTGATTAAAAGTACAAAAATTTAGATCTGGAGAATAATTGTGCCAAGGACAATGCTTGACCAAATGTAATTAGCTGAATTTAGATAAATTCTCAGTCTGGCTTTCTCTAACTTGAATAGAAAAATCACACACTTCATTGAACATGAATAGATTTGAAAATGAACATTTGGATTATATGTGAGGATATTTTTCCCAGAATAATAGGCCCAAGATTTTTCGATATGCTAAGTGGAAACTCTCTGTTGACCCAAAGACTAGATCAGCCTTCTGTTTTTACTCTGTAGTTCTATTTGCTGATTTTTGTTAATATTTATCATAAGAGAAATAGGAGGCAAGGGAAAGCAGGAGAATAACAGATCCAGTTAAATCCTTACTCTTTGTTTTTTCAGTGCTTCTTGTTCTTTTTCCTAGAGAGAATTAGAGATAAATGGTATGGTATTATATTTGCTCAGATAGCAATACAAAAATGCCTATTTCCATCATTTTGAGTAATAGACTTTCAAGCTATATTTTCCTCAAACTTGATCCTCATTATTCCAGTAATATTTAAGCTATTAATTTCTCCAGAGAGTGCTTTTTGAAAATGGTAAATTATAAGACAAATCCCCAAATTACATTTTCTTTAATTTACAGTATTGTTCAAGCTCTACTGTTAGCATAAATGAATAGTCTGAGCTGCAGTCTGAAATAAAGCCTTGCACGTTAAACAGTTGGCTTGGAAACGGAAACATTAAGAATATGATTGAAATTTTTTACAGAAGATGAAATAACAGCATGCGTAAAAGCTCATTTATGATAATTCTAACATTTCTGCTAGAGTTATATAAAAGTAACAACATTTACCAAAAGAAAAAAAAAAAGGAAGAAAGAAAGAAAGGTGAATGGTTTCACTTCTAACCAATTGCAATGATATCAATTTTGCCCTTAGTGAAAAGTGATTTTCACAGTTATATACATTTCATTTTTTTCTAAGTTGTAAGTTTACCCTCTTGAAGGAAGAAAAAAGGCTTTTCAAAACAGAAGTCAATTGAAGCAAAAGTTGTCGTGTTTGATGTCTAAAATGCAGTCATATTACAAACACGCTAAAATAGCAATAAATACAGTCAAAGAACATGTTACCCTGAAAGACATTGAGGTCTACAAAGGTCTAGAAACATCAGTACATTTATCTTATTATAAAAAGACATTAATTATGCTAATGTGCAATGAAATCATGTGAAATTTCTCTCAGAATCTAAAGGTATATATATATCTATATATATATCTATATATATATCTATATATAATTTTTTTTTAATTTTTATTTTTTGCAGTACGCGGGCCTCTCACTGTTGTGGCCTCTCCCGTTGCGGAGCACGGGCTCCGGACGCGCAGGCTCAGAGGCCATGGCTCACGGACCCAGCCTCTCCGCGGCATGTGGGATCTTCCCGGACCGGGGTGCGAACCCGTGTCCCCTGCATCGGCAGGCGGACTCTCAACCACTGCGCCACCAGGGAAGCCCTAAAGGTATATTTTAAATCACTTATTTAGGCAATCTCGTTTCACCCTAGTAGTTATATCTGTTTGCTTTATTTTTGTTTTTCCTTTGTTAGGGGTGGGGTCTTGAGAAAGGAAGATAGAAAATACTTTTTATAAAATTATGAAGAAAGCTGGTCTTCTTAAAGATATTGATAATCTGATGAATTGCCAATGATAACCATCTGAGGTCTAAGCAAGCATTTGTAATTCTTCAAGTGAAAAACTTTAAATTCACTCAGAGACTAAGAAAATCACTTCCTCCATCTAGTGGTAACTGATTGCAATTTCTCCCTAATTCTAAAACACATTTCAGCTTCTTAAAAATGTCATTTTGTTCTTATACCCATGCTTGTGTCAGATCATTGTATTTATGCGGAAAATTAAGCTAAATTTTGTTAGTTTTCTGAAAGACTTTACTACCGTCTGAAGAGATGTGGCATTACTATCTGCAATATTTCACCCTTAAGCCAAAATAAGTAAAGCATAGTCCCTGTTTACAATGTAGTCAGGGAGACCTGACATATATGTATAAAGCGGCGGGGGGGGGGGGATGGATAAAAGAGAGCACTTACTAATTATCAAATGAGTGATAAAGGCAGATACTATTGTACAAGAACTCTGAGGAAGGTGTGGTTTTTGATGGTCACCATTGATTGGAAAAGGCTTTTCATCATGGGATGACGGAATACATGGAACTGAAATGGCCTTTAAAGAGATGGTAGGAATTACATAACCAGTTAATAGGCAAATTTTAAGGGTTTTGAACAGAAACCTGACATATTGAGCTTTGGGAAGATCCTCTGGCATTGGTGTGTAGGATAGTTTGATGTGGGCAGAGAACTTATTATATATATTTGAACCCATATTTTCCCCCAGCACAAGCAATACTAAGACATCTGCTGCCCTGGTTACATGGTACTTTGTTCCTCACCTCTCTGGGCACATAATACTTCCTTATGAGATGTTATAAGTCTAGAATTAGCTCTATGATAATTTAGACTCATATAAGTGATCCCTTCAAAAAATATTCATAAGCATGTCTAAAATGTAGGTTTAGTAAGTATATCTTCCTCAACACTGATGTCCATTCCAACTGCATTTATATTTGGGATTCAGACCTCACAATGATAGTAGTAATCATTAAAATTTCCATTTGTTGAGGATAATATGCCAGGCACTAAGTTAGGTGCATTTGTTCAGTGAATACTTACTGAGTGCTTATTAGGTGCCAGGTAGTTTGTTAGTAATTCTTAGGATCATCTAATGAGTTAGTTATTTTCCTCCAATTTTACAGATGAGAAAAATAAAGATTAAAGGGGTTAAGTATCATTCCCATAGTTGATAGCTAGTATATCTTTGATTTCAACCCAGATCTCTCTGATTCAGTAAGATGTGTCAGAGGTGGAACTGAAGAAGTATTTGGCCAGGATGCAAGATTTCTGAATGCCTGTATCTCATTCTTTCATAGCAATACCTTTCTTTTCCCTCCCCTTCCCTCCATCCAAACCCTAGCCCCCTTGCAAGGGTTATAGACACAGAGCCCAAAGCCAGGTAAATGTGACTTCCTTATTACTATAAAACTTTTGTCCAAAGCCTCAGAGTATGAACTAAGCAGGAACCAGCAACCACATCCTTTTTCATAGCTTGGTGTTTCTCAAACTCTCTTCCTAAGAAACAGTTTAAAAGATGTTATTTCATTTGCCATATTGAAGTATCCTGTGACCAAAAATATCATGGAATTACTGAATTGTATATTTTCCTCTTGGTGTTTAAAAATACACATTAACAGATTAAGAACTGAGAAGTCCCACAGGAAAACAAAGATTGGGTAAGTCTGCTAGAGACAGTTTTTCTCAAATTTGTTTAACCAAGAATTCTCTTACCATAAAACTAATAACACACTGCAGAACAGTGTCCCATGGCCCAGCTATCACAATGACAGACTTAAGCAAGCTAAAAATATGCTAAAAATTAATCCCCTCCAATCTTCCACTGGAATTAATGTAGCTCCTTCAGCACCTATAAAATTGAGTTTCTCTGACCCCAAACATTTCATGTGCTCACTTTTCGTAAATGCCAGTGATGCAGCATGGTGCATAAAGAATATGATGGCAAGCCTCACACTCACAAAAAAAATTACAAAACACACTTCCAGAATAAATATGACCACTGCTTCAGCAATTTACAGTGCAAGAATCAATTACTTTTAAATAGCATTCCCCAAACAAAACCAATGCAATCAAATCAGGAAATACTGAAATCTAGAACCATGTGATTCTTAACCAGCCATAAACTATAACAAAGAAAACAGAAGAGAGGAAAAGAAAAAAAGCTTCTTGGTTTCAGCTTCACTAGGATGCCAGTCAATCCATGTCACTTGTCTCAAGTCTCCCATCTGTGAACTTAAATTTCACTTGGGAGAAAGAGCCCATGAGGTTAACTCTGACCCTAGAATTCCATATCCTGAGGGGAAAGGGGAGCAGATGGGAAATCTATCATTTATGCACACTGCTGCACTGCTACTCTCAGAGAGTACTTGAAACACTCCTGTTTTCTTTCAAATTTTAGAAATTACATTTTGGGCACTACCACTCATAAAGTCTTCTCTGAAGCCCCATTCTCCACCTACCGTCGATCCTGTATATCTAAAACCTCAAATTTTCTCTTTCTACCTCTCCTTGGTCCCTGCATTCCTAGCACCCGAGTCTGAATTGACAGTGGTCTCCCTCTAGGAAACAGCTTCTGTGCTTTCTTATGAGCAAAGAGCACCACATTTATATCATGCAGTTCACACAGTCCTAATCTCCTGTACTTCCTCCTGTGTTTCTTCTCCTCAGTGAGATCCCACAATATGATGGCCTAGGGCTGCCAAGATGCTGCTGCCCCTGCCTTCTCCTCTTAAATTCCTCAGGCCAGTCCTTCCATCTTCCTAGCAGAGGAAGCCCTTTTTTCCCCCCACATTTGCCCCAGCTGAAAAGAATCGCTCAACAGTTTTCTGAACTGGACCTGCTGGTGGTGATGCAGCTTAAAGGGTCTACTGATATATAATATCCATGTGCTCATAATACAACCTAGACCTGAATTGCTGTTTTCACCTGAAGTCCATAACAGAAGTCATCTGGAGAAAGCAGATAGATCCGCCAAAAATGAAAGAGAGAAGCCTAAGACGAACTTCATGCTTTCAAGCTTATGAAAATATTTGTCAAGTTGCCTGGACAAACAAACATCTTTGTGGTGAGAAACTCTAGAAGGAATTTATCATGAGAGTATTTTTATTTACCATTACTTGGCAACTAATGAACAGTGCTTTGATTCTTATTTTGTAGGAAATACAAGAAGAGCTGATGAGGTTCTCAGCTTTAAAAGACATGGTCTCCCACCTTCCATAATTTATTTTGATACTTACATGTGTCCTACAGTATTTGCTGCTAACACTACATGATGAGTAGCAAGCTCAAAGTTACAATAAATTATGCATAATATAGTCTCTTGGAAGGTCTATAAATACAGTGTGAAGTGTTCAGCTTGTTATTTGATGCAACATCTGAAATCAGATTGCTTTGATGCAAATGTTTATCTCAATATTATGATTGTGGCATGAATTCTGAATTTATTTTGTTTGTAAAGAACATTTTATTAATTAGTTACACTAGTCTCAAGGGTATTCGATTTTTCTAAAGATATCAGTGTCAAAACTTCTGCAAATATAAAATAATAACTCATTTTTAAAAGAAGAGAAGTTTTATTAAGTGATTTTAAAAATACCATTTGGAGAATGTAAGTACTCCCAGGGGGTATATTTTCTAAACATTTCTAGGCATTGAGGAATTTACTAATTTTATTATTTATTGTTTCTCATTATCATCCCTTGTAATTTCTTTTGACAAAATCAGAGTACAAGGATCTTATCTTTGTGTTCAGTTGTTATGAACTAAAGTATCCAAGAAATTTTCCTTTATGTTCTGATAAAATTATCTGTAATTCTTGCTTCTCTTGCATTCATATATATTGTCAAACTATTGATTGGGATGAATCTTTGTATAGGACAATATTGCCTTCATTTGTTCCCATTTAAGGGTATGACTTTCAAGAATGAAATTGAACTTTATGTATGAACTTTATGTATGAAATTTATTTGAGACTGAATTTAAGGTAAGATTCTTTCAACAGATTTGGGTTTTCCTCTAAAAAATATCTGTGGGGACTATAACCTAGAAGCACTTTTAAAAAAAATTCTCACCTTGGATTTTGGGGGTGAGGGCACATAGATAGTAGGAATTCCTGCTCCACAACCCCACTCTCAAGATCCCTTGTGTCAGTTCAGGTCTTCCAAAAATCAAATGCCCAAACAGGATTAGACACATAAGAAATTTATGGGAAAAACAAACAAAAACGCCTGGGGAATGAGAACAGGGGTAAATAGGGAGAGCCTTCAGAACATATTATCGGAAGATTTCAGATTATAGTGTCATTCTGAGAAAGCATTGGCCAAACCAATGGTGTGTCCCTGAGCAACAGTTGCCCTTAGAGGAGTCCCATGTTTGGCAGAAATAGCTCAGCTCTAGTACCTCTGCCAAGCTCAGTCATTGACTAAAAGCACCTCTTCGGGAGTGTGACCTCATCATATATGCCACAGTGGATCCAAAGGTACAGCAGGTGGAGGCTGTAAGTCAGCTAAGCACCCAAACAACAGATTCTCTTGAAGGGAGATCTGAGAGGTGCACCTCCACGGGCACCTCACAAGTGCTGGGGAGAGTATTTTTCTTATTTCATCATGATGGTGTCTCCTTAATTTGAATGGAAGAGCAACTATGCCACCTTCAGAAATTTTAGAGTTGTCATCTCAGCATTATCATGGGAGCCCAATGAGGTCCCCATAACGGATGTGAAAAATCAAGAAGTGAAACATAAACAGGAGCTGTCTTCAAAAGTCTGTGCTCAACCCGGAGGCCAGTTCATGATATTGGTGAAAGCAGGGGAAGACAGAGACAATGCTATAGGGCAGATGTAGGTGATTACCACCATGTGCTAGGACACATGAAACAGCTAGGAATGATCATTGAACCAGGAAGGAACAATGTGAAGCTAGATTTCCAGCTAGTTAGATAAGCTCCAATTGTAAGTCTCTTGTTTGAATATTATTTTATGAACCAGGCTGTGGGCTAGGAAAACTTGGGCTACACATAGTTTTAAATGGAAACCTGTCATCTCCCCTTCAATGTCCCACTCAAGGACCTAGTATATAATACATATAACTGAAGAGATTACATCACACACCCACACAAAACAAAGCATACAAAACGTATCCTGACCACTGTATCTTCTATCTCATTCAATGGCGTAATCATCATAATCATTATTTAGTCACCCAGCTAGAAAACTAAGAAGTATCCTCTCTTTCACTTTTACTTTGCATAATTTAATCAAGTTATCAAATCTTATTAATTCTGCCATAAAAACTCTTTTGTCTGTTCTCTCTTCCTCTTACACCTCTAATTGCAACATTTTCCTGTGTAAAAACCTCATATAGCTCCATAATGCATGTAGGACACACTTCAACATTCTTTATATGGCATGAAGAGTCACAACCCAACATAAACCTCACTTTTCTACATTGACCATCCAACACTCATCCTTCATTCATTTATTCAGCAAATATTTCTTAAGTGCCTACTCCGTACCAAGGATGTATATTAGCCGCAGAGTCATCTGAATTTTCCATTCTCTTAGTCATGGTCTTTCATGCTTCTATGTCATTGCACGTGATGTTTCTGATGCCCCTGACTTCACACTCTCAATCATTCAGGACGTAACTTAAATGCCACATCCTCTGTGAAGCTTTCCATGACTCCCTTATGGTATGTTACTCCCTCTTCTGTGCTTCTTTATATATTTGTATATAACTTAATACAACACTTATTACAATAGAATATTCAACTACCCAATGTTTATTGCAGGAACAGTGTTAGACACTGATAATATGTGAGTGAGACATGGGGTCTTCTATTGAAGACCTCAGGATCTCTTTGTCTGTTTTTTCTTCATTTGACAATGAGCTCCATCAGGACTTACACTTCTTGGTTCCTGAAATATGACAAGGATTCAGCCATTTGTTGGGGAAACAAATTATCAAGTTTGGTTCTGATGCTTTTTTTTTTAACCTTATATTTCACATGCTTTTGTTCCAAAACTATGTTCTCTTAAAGCCAGGCAAAGAAACTTTGTCCTTTCAAGGCCTAGAGATATTATTTAGGACATCCAGTCTGCCAACTCAGTTTGCCTCAGAGTGTGATTTGACATTCTTCCTATCAAAAAGTGGTGACTAATTCTCCACCTCTTGAATATGGGCCGGCCTTACAAACTTGCTTCTAATGAATAGAAGGCAGCAGAAGGGATGCTGCCTGACTTCTGAGGCTAGGTTAGAAAAGGTGATATCATTTCCACCTGGTTCATTCTTGGAACCCAGCCACCATTGGGATGCTGGCTCTTAGAACTAAGCCACCACTCTGTGAGGAAGCCAGGTAGCTACATGGAAAGATCACATGTAAGCATTCTGACCACAACTGCAGCCAAGGACCCTTGCTGACAGACAGCCTCAAATGCCAGATGTGAGTGACCCAGCCTTAGATGATTCCAGCCCTCTTAGGTGATGCCAAGGGAAGCAGAGAAGATCTGAACTGATGAGCCCTGCCAAAATGACAGGTTTGTGAGCAAAAACAAATGTCATTATTTTAAGGGTGATATTTATTAGGGTAGCAGTGGATAACTGTAATGACAAAGAAATAAATTGCAACCCAAATGCTAAGAGAAGCTCCTCAGAGAAGCTGCCAAATGGATACAAAGGCCACTTTGCAGAGCTGCAAACCCAGAAAGCTACAAAGTTTCATGGGTTCAGTTACTTTTTAAATATGCACTTGAATTATATTACCAGCAGAACACAAGATACATAGAGTTGATCTAAAGCTTTTCAATGTCATGTTATTTATCTTTGTAACAAGTCTCCCTGCTTCTTCTCTTGACCTCCATGCACTCTATTCTCAACACAGCAGCCAAAGTTTTATGTTTAAAACATTAGTCATATAATGTCCCTTTCCTGCTCCAAACCCTTCAGTACCTTTCCATCTCACACAAAATAAAATTCATATCATTATTATAGCCAAAAAGTCTACATAATCTGACCCTCCAGCTACTTCATCTCCTCCAGCTCTGTCTCATTCACTCTATTTCAGCCAGTTGACACCCTTCCTATCCCTACAACACACCAAGCACATTTCTGTCTCAGGGTATCATTCCCTCACTTTATTCGTATCTGTTTAAATGTCATTTTATTAGAGAGGACGTTAATGATCTCTCAATTTAAAATAAAACTCCCTCCTTTCTATTAATTTGCTTTGTTATATTTTTCTTCACTGCACTTACCATCATCTGACATATTACCTATATATGTTTACTTGTTTATTTTGTGTCTCCTTCCACTAGAACATGAGCTCCATGAGAATAGGGACTTTGTTTACTACTCTGTCCTCAGGGCTTAGAATAATACCTGGCACTTAATAATCATTGTTGATTATATGAATGAATGAATATTTTTAAAGAGGAGAGCCAAGACATAAATGGCTTTAAATCATGAATTATTAGATTTTGCTCAGGCAAGGTTCCATTTATGCTCAGATCATTAGTAAATGATGTTAGTCATATGACTTATATTTCTGTTTATAGAAACACAAGGGCTTGTAAAGTGATTTTACTAGGAAACATTGACTATGAATTACATATATGAGATGAAAAAAATCACATACTTAAAAGACATAGCTTGAAAAAGCTGAGGCGTAGAAAAATTAATTGGCACTGTTTCAGAGGATATAATAGGAAATGTTTTTTCATTTATTTTATTTATCATAAATTTGTTCAAAGATGCTTTAACTGTACTATAGTTAAAGGCTGAAGAGACACAAGTAACGGACAGTTCATGG
This sequence comes from Lagenorhynchus albirostris, assembly GCF_949774975.1. Taxonomy (NCBI): domain Eukaryota; kingdom Metazoa; phylum Chordata; class Mammalia; order Artiodactyla; family Delphinidae; genus Lagenorhynchus; species Lagenorhynchus albirostris. Next base: position 67,818,276 of record NC_083095.1, on the reverse strand, counting down.
AAACAACTTATAATGCTGTGATCATTGTTGACATTGTTTTACACATTTCCAGAACTCTTCATCTCTGTGCATAGATCCAAATTTCCATCTGGTATCATGCTCATGTTCTTTCTGTCTGGGAGAAGTTCCTTTAACGTTTCTTTTTTTTTTTTTTTTTTTGCGGTATGCGGGCCTCTCACCGCTGCGGCCTCTCCCGCTGTGGAGCACAGGCTCCGGACGCGCAGGCTCAGCGGCCATGGCTCACGGGCCCAGCCGCTCCGCGGCATGTGGGATCCTCCCAGACCGGGGCACGAACCCGTGTCCCCTGCCTCGGCAGGCGGACTCCCAACCACTGTGCCACCAGGGAAGCCCCCTTTAACGTTTCTTATAGTTAAAGTCTGAAAAAGTTTTGAAATATCTTTATTTCTTTTTCACTTTTGAAAAAGTTTTCATGGGTATAGAACTCTGGGTTGACTGTTTTTGTTTTTGTTTTTCTTTCAGTACTTAAAAGATTTTGCTCCATTGACCTCTGGCTTGTGTAGTTTCTGTGGGGAAGTAAAAAGACAGAAATAGATGTGTCATGCTTACAGTAAGCAAACAAACAAAAAAGCTATAGTGGCTATATTAATATATTAATAGCATACAGAGCAAACTTCAAAACAAAGATTACCAGAGATATAGAAGACTATTTCTTAAAGATAAAAGGGTCAATCGTAAAGATGATATAACAATCCTAAACATGTATGCTATACCTAGTAACAGAGTTTCAAAATAAATGAAGGAAAAACTGATAGACCAGCAAGGAGAAATAGATAAATTCACAATAACAGAGATTTCAATACCCTAGTCTCAATAGAAAGTGTACACGGAAAATAAGTAAGGATATGGAAGACCTGAACAATATAATCAACTGACTTGACCTAACTGATTTTATAAAAACACTACCAAAGAACTGCAGAGTACATATTCTTTACAAGTACACATGGAACATTTATTAAGACAGACCAAATTCTGGGGCATGATAAAAATCTCAATGAATTTTAAATGATTCAAGTCATACAAAGTATATTCTCTGACCACAGTGGAATTTAATTAGAAATTAATAACAGATGGTACTTCCCTGGTGGTCCAGTGGTTAAGACTCTGTGCTCCCAGTGCAAGGGGCCTGGGTTCAATCCCTGGTTAGAGAACTAGATCCTGCATGCCACAACTAAGAGCCTGCAGACTCCAACTAAAAGATCCCACAGGCCACAACTAAAGAGCCCACATGCTGCAACTAAAAAGGATACTGCATGCCACAACAAAGGTTCCACGTGCAGCAACAAAGATATCACGTGCCACAACTAAGACCTAGCGCAGCCAAATAAATAAATAAATATTTCTTAAAAAAGAAATTAATAACAGAATAAGATTTCTGGAAACCCCCCAAATATTGGAAATTAAGTAGCATAATTCTAAAGAACCCATGGTCAAAGGATAAATCAAAAAAGAAATTAGAAAATATTTTGAATTGAATGAAAATGAAAACATACATATCAAATTTTGTGGGAAGCCATTAAAACAGTACATAGGGAGACGTTTATAAAACTAAACAACCATGTTAAAAAAAGAGAAATGTCTCAAATGGCCTCAATATCTACCTTAAGAAGCTAAAAAGGGAGATCAAAGAAACACAAAGTAAGCAGAAGAAAGGAAATAATAAAGAAAAGAGCTGAAATTAATGAAATAATAACAAACACAATGGAGAATGAAACAAAAAATGATTATTTAAGAAGATCAATAAAATTAACAAACCTCTAGCAAGACTGACAAATAGAAGAAAGAACACACATTTTACCAGTATCAGGATTATCTTTATGTTACATCACTAAAGATACTACATATATGTAAAGAAATGTTATGAACAACACTATGAAATAAATTTGACAATTTAGACAAGATGGACAAATTCCTTGAAAAATACAAACTACCAAAACTTATTCAAGAAGAGATAAATAGCCCCCAATTATCCCATATTTATTAAAGAAACTGAATTTGAGGTTGAAAATCTTCCCAGAAACAAAACTTCAAAGCCATCACTGGTAAATTCTATCAAATATTTTAGAAGAATTAATACCAATTCTATAAAAACTTTCATAAAATTGAAAAGAAGGGAGTATTCCAGAATCATTCTATCAGAGGCCAACATTACCCTGATGCCAAATCTAACAAAGACATTACAAGAAAAGGAAACTGAAAAGGCCAATATGCCTCATGACCATAGATGTAAAAATTCTAAATAAAATTTTAGCAAATTAAATTAAACAATATATAAAAGAATTATTCAAGTAAGGTTTTTCCTAGGAATGCAAGGTTGTTTTAACATTCAAAAATCAATCTAATTCAGTTAATTAATAAATTTAAGAAGAAAACCATTCTGTCATCTAAAGAGATCATGAGGAGGCATTTGATGAAATCAAACATACATTCCTGATCAAAACTATCAGTGAGGGCTTCCCTGGTGGCGCAGTGGTTGAGAGTCCACGTGCCGATGCAGGGGACACGGGTTCGTGCCCCGGTCCGGGAGGATCCCACATGCCGCGGAGCGGCTGGGCCTGTGAGCCATGGCCGCCGAGCCTACGTGTCCAGAGCCTGTGTTCCACAATAGGAGAGGCCGCAGCAGTGAGAGGCCCGCGTCCCAAAAAAAAAAAAAAAACTAACAGCAAATTAGGAATAAAGGAGAACTTCCATAACCTGATAAAAAGCATCTACCAAAAAAAGGTCATCTAACGTCATATTTAATGGTGAGAGACTGAATGCTTTTTGCAGGATACAAAATTGATACATAAAAAAAATTATCTCTCTAAACACTAGAAATAAACAATTGGAAATTAAAATAAAAACAATACCATTTATACTAACACCAAAAAATATGAAATACTAAGGGGAAAATCTGAAAAGAAGATGTGCAAAACTCGTACACTGAAAACTATAAAACGTTGTGAGATGTATTTAGTATCTAACACCCACATATGTAGAGATATCTACAGTGTTCTGTGTTCATAGTCAGAAGACTCAATATTGTTAATATGTCTACTCTCCTCAGTTTGATCTATAAATTTAATGCAATCTCAACCAAAGTTCCAACAGGCTTTTCTTGTAGCTACTAGCAAGCTTATTCTAAAATTCATGTGGAGGACTTCCCTGGTGGTCCAGTGATAAAGAGTCCTTCCAATGCAGGGAACGGGGGTTAAATCCCTGGTCTGGGAACTAAGATCCCACACGCCACGGGCAACTAAGCCTGCATGCCACAACTACTGAGCTCGGGCGCCTCAATGAGAGAGTCCGCATGCCGCAAGACTACAGAGCCCACGGCCTCTGCACCCTGCACGCCACAACTACAGAGCCCACGCGCCCTGGAGCCCACGTGCCACAACTAAAGAGAGAAAACTCGCACACCACACCTAGAAAGAAACCTGCGCACCACAACAAAGAGCCCACGCTGCAACAAAAGATCCCACACGCCTCAATGAAGACCTGATGCAGCCAAAAAAATAAAGAAAATTAATTAATTACAATTAAATTAAATTAATGTGGAAATGAAAAGATCAAGTAAGAATGGCCAAAACAACTTCGTGAAAAAAAGAACAAAGTTGGAGAACCAAAGCTGCAGTAATAAAGAGAGTATGGTACTGACATCAAAATAGACAAATAGATCAATGGAATGGAATACAGAGTCCAGAATTAGAACCATATATGTATTGAAAACTGATTTTTGACAAAGCTACAAAGGCAATTCTGTGGAGAAAGGATAATCTTTTACTGGAACAATTGAATATCAATATACAAAAAATGAAATTCAGTTCATATTTCTCACCATATATAAAAGCTAGCTAGGACTTCCCTGGTGGCGCAGTGGTTGAGAGTCTGCCTGCCAATGCAGGGGACATGGGTTCGTGCCCCGGTCCGGGAGGATCCCACATGCCGCGGAGCGGCTGGGCCCATGAGCCATGGCCGCTGAGCCTGTGTGTCCAGAGCCTGTACTCTGCAACAAGAGAGGCCACAACACTGAGAGGCCCACGTACCACAAAAAAAAAGCTAGCTAAAAAATGGATTACAGAAAAAATGTAAAACCTAAAACTATAAAATTTCTAGAAGAAAACATCGAAAAGAGGTTAGTGACCTTGGGTTAGACAAAGATTAATTTGATACAACACCAAAAGCACAATCTACAAAAAAAAAAATTGATGAAGTGGACAAGATCAAATTTTAGAATTCTGCTTTTCAAAAGACACTGCTAGGACTTCCCTGGTGGTACAGTGTTTAAGAATCCGCCTGCCAATGCAAGGGACACGGATTGGAGCCCTGATCCAGGAAGATCACACCTGCCGCAGAGTAACTAAGTCCGTGTGCCACAACTACTGAGCCTGTGCTCTAGAGCACACAAGCCACAACTACTGAAGCCCGAGTGCCACAACTACTGAAGCCTGCATGCCCATGCCCTGCAACAGGAGAGACCACCGCAATGAGAAGCCCGCGCACCACAAGGAAAATTAGCCCCTGCTCGCTGCAGCTAGAGAAAGCCCACGCACAGCAACAAAGACCCAACACAGCCAAAAAATAAATAAATAATAATAAAGTTAGAAAAAAAAAATGAAGCTTAGAAGCATAGCATTAAAAAAAAAAAAAAAGGCACTGCTAAGGGACTTCCCTGGTGGTCCAGTGGTTAAGACTCGACGCTTCCAGTGCAAGGAGCGTGGGTTTGATCCCTGGTCAGGAAACTAAGATCCCACATGCCACATGGCACAGTGAAAAAATAAAAACAGAAAAACAAAAATAAAATAAAAAGACATTGCTAAGAGAATTAAAAGGCAAGTTATATCCTGGGAGAAAATATTTGAAAATTATACATCTGATAAATATAAGTTCAGAATATACAAAGAGCTCTCAAAACTCAGCAATAAGAAAATAAGCAACTCGATAAAAATGGATGAAATATTTGAGCATATACTTAATCAAAGGAAGAACATACATGGAAAGATGATCCATTATTAGTTATTAGAAGTGAAGTTCAATACCACAATGAGATGCCATTACACACCTATTAGAATGACTAAGCTTTTAAAAGACTGGAGTAATTGGAGCTTTCAGTCTACACACCTACTATAATAGGTAATATTTAAAAGCTTGATCATACCACGTGTTGATAAAAATATGGAAGAACTGAAACTCTCATACATTGCTGATGAAATGTAAAAAAATACTGCCATTTTTCAAAATTTAAAAAGTTAAACATACACCTACAATATCCTAGGTATTTATTTTACAGAATGAAATCTTCTGTCCATACTCGTGACTTGCACATAAATGTTATAGCAACTATATTTCTAATAGCCAAAAACTGGAAAAACATAAATGCCTGTCAGTAGGGTAAATTGTATATACAGCGGAATATGCAAAAACAAAACAAAACAAAAAAAATAAACCGTGGATGCATCTCCAAATAATTATGCTGAGTGAAAGAAACCATACAAAAAAAAGAGTGCATACTCTATGAATCCATTCTTATAAAATTCTAGAAAACATAAAAAATCTGTAGTGACAGGAAGCAGATCTTCAGTGCGTTGAGACAGGGTAGGACAGTAGAACAGGGAGGAACAAAAGGGAGGGATTACAAAAGGGTATAAGAGGAAACTTTGGGGATGGTGGATATGCCCCTGCTGTGTTAATATCTTGATTGTGGTGATGGTTTCACAAGTGTATACATAATATGTACAGTTTATTGTATGTCAATTATACCTCAATAAAGCTGTTAAAAATGGATTTAACAAGACAAAATAATAGCTTGGATTTTTTTTTTTAATTTTCCAGATTTACTGAAATATAACTGACAGAAAATGCTTGCATGTTATTTAAAGAAATACTCTTTTTTAAAATGTATTTTACTTACATATAGTTGATTTACAATGTTGTGTTAATTTCTAATGTACAGCAAAGTTATTCAGATATACATATATTTTTTTCATATTCTTTTCCATTATGATTTATCACAGGATATTGAATATATTTCCCTGTGCTATACAGTAAGACCTTGTTGTTTATCCATCCTTATATAATAATGTGCCTCTGCTAACCCCAAACTCCCACTCCATCTCTCCTCCATCTACGTTCCCCCTTGGCAACCACAAGTCTGTTCTCTATGTCTGTGAGTCTGTTTCTGTTTCATGGTAAGTTCATTTGTGTCATATTTTCGATTCTACATATAAGTGATATCATATGGTATTTGTCTTTCTCTTTCTGACTTACTTTACTTAGAATGATAATCTCTAGGTCCATCCATGTTGCTGCAAATGGCATTATTTCATTCTTTTTTATGGTTGAGTAGTATTCCTTTGTATATATATACCACATCTTGTTTATCCATTCATCTGTTGATATACATTTAGGTTGTTTCCATGTCTTGGCTATTGTAAATAGTGCTGCTATGAATATTAGGGTGCATGTATCTTTTCAAAGTAGTTTTCTCTGGATATATGCTCAGGAGTGGAATTGCAGAATCATATGGAAACTCTATTTTTAGTTTTTTGAGGAACCTCCATACTGTTCTCCATAGTGGCTGCACCAATTTACATTCCCACCAGTAGTGTAGGAGGGTTTCCTTTTCTCCACACCCTCTCCAGCATTTGTTATTTGTGAACTTTTAAATCATGGCCATTCTGACCAGTGTGAGGTGGTGCCTCATTGTAGTTTTGATTTGCATTTCTCTAATAATCAGTGATGTTAAGCATCTTTTCATGTGCCTTTTAGTCATCTGTGTATTTTATTTAGAGATATGTCTATTTAGGTCTTCTTCCCATTTTTCCATTGGGTTGTTTGTTTTTTTGTTATTGAGTTGTATAAGCTGTTTGTATATTTTGGAAATTAAGCCCTTGTCAGTCACATCATTTGCAAATATTTTCTCCCAGTTTGTAGATTGTCTTTTCATTTTTTATAGTTTCCTTTGCTGTACAAGAGCTTGTAAGTTTGATTAGGTCCCATTTGTTTATTTTTGCTTTTACTTCTATTGCTTTGTGAGACTGACCTAAGAAAATGTTGATACATTTTATGTCAGAGAATGTTTTGCCTATGTTCTCTTCTAAGAGTTTTATGGTGTCATGTCTTATATTTAAGTCTTTAAGCCATTCTGAGTTTATTTTTGTGTATGGTGTGAGAGTGCATTCTAAAGTCATTGATTTATATGTGGTTGTCCAAATTTTCCAACATCACTTGCTGAAGAAACTGTCTTTTCTCCATTGTATATTCCTGCCTCCTTTGTTGGAGATTAATTGACTGTAGGTGTGGGGGTTTACTTCTGGGTGCTCTATTCTGTTCCACTGATCCATATGTCTGTTTTTGTGCCAATATCACACTGTTTTGGTTACTGTAGCTTTGTATTATGGTCTGAAGTCTGGGAAGGTTATGCCTCTTGCTTTGTTCTTTTTTCTCAGGTTTTCCTTAGCAATTCTGGGTCTTTTATGGTTCCATATAAATTTTAGGATTATTTGTTCCAGTTCTGTGAAAAATGTCATAGGTAATTTGATAGGGATCACATTAAGTCTGTGGATTGCTTTGGGTAGTATGGCCATTTTAACAGTATTAATTCTTCCAATCCAAGGTCATGGGATATCTTTCCATTTCTTTGAATCATCATCAATTTCTTTTATTAACATTTTCTAGTTCTCAGCATATAAGTCCTTTACCACCTTTGTCAGGTTTATTCCTATATATTTTTTTGATGTGATTTTAAAAGGGGTTTGTTTTTTTTTTACATTCCCTTTCTGATATTTCATTGTTAGTGTAAAGAAGTGCAACTGATTTCTATACGTTAATCTTGTATCCTGCGACTTTGCTGAATTTGTTGATCAGTTCTAGTAGATTTTGTGTGGAGTCTTTAGGGTTTTCTATATGTAGTATCATGTCAACTGCATATGACAATTTTATCTCTTCCCTTCCAATTTGGATCTTTTATTTTAAAGAAATATTCTTTAAAAGGATTTTAAAGGGATTGAAGATGGAATTTCTGAAATTAAGGTAATTAAAATGTGTTTGACAAAATAATAGTTATAAATATATGTTTATTATGTAATATAAATATTTATATAAATATATGTATAGATATAATATAAATGTTTATTGTATTCTATTATTTGTTTATTTTAAATTTTATGATTTATTTCTTTTCATTATATTGCCAGCCCACTAACAGAAAATCATGACGTTAATAATTAAAATTTTATCTTTGATTTCTTCCTTTCAGTCATGCCAAAATAATAACTTTACACATTTAAAAATGTTTGTTGTAATGAGCAATATATTTCAAGGAGGTTATAATATGTTTTCTTTAGCAGTTATCTCTTAGTCCTAAATCATTTCAGTTGACAATGTGCTAGAAACACTTGTGCTATGTGAGGTCAAGGGCTATGGCCTATTTCAGTTACACCTATTAGGTAGAATGAGATTGAGAAGTGGCAAGAGTCCAGGCCCTCAAACACCCTACTCCCGTTATGTCACAGCTACACTTCATTGCCAAACTCCCCAGGGATGAATATGCAGAGAGGATGATACCAGACAAATATATACTTTTTGCTCCCATGAGCCTTTTGCTACAAACTCAAAGTCCTCAGTTGAGATGGGCATGCCCCACTGATGTCTTCCTTTGCCTAGGCTAGAAGCAGACTGTTTGACATTGTGATTTATAGTAAGAAATATATATATATATATATATATATATATATATTTGGTGTTCCTCCTGTTTCTTGCATAGAGCTCCTAAAATCCTTAGAGTTCTCTAAGTGATGAAAGCTAAAAGGTATCTTATGTTATCTTAAAGAGGTGACTTTCAGACCCCCACCTAAGGATGAGGACTGACTGCCAGGAGATCCAAGTATATGATTAGAGGAAAGGGGAGAGGGACTGGAGATTGAATGGATTGATGCCTATGTAAAAAAAGCATCCATAAAAACCCAAAATGATAAGGTTTGGACAGCTTTCCAGTTGGTGAACACATAGAGATTCCCAGAGAGTGGCACCTGGGGAAGCATGGAAGTTCTGAGCCCTTTTCCCCATACCTTGCCTTATGCATATCTTCGATCTGGCTGTTCCTGAGTTACAACCTTTTATATAAAACAATAATCTAGTGAGTAAACAGGTGCCCTGAGTTCTGTGAGCCACAGGAACCTCTGATTTATAACCAGCTGGGCAGAAGCACAGGTGAAAACCTGGACTTGGAACTAGTGTCTGAAGTTGGTGGAGGAGGACAGTATTAAGGAACTGAGCCCTTAATCTGTGGAAACCAATGCTCTCTTCACGTAGATAGTGTCAGAATTGAATTGAATTGCAGGACACCCACCTGGATCTGAGAGTTGCTTGGTAGTGTTGGAAACCACCACCACCACATACACGCGCACATTGGAATTGGGTCCAGAACATTTAGACCCCTTTGGACATCCTTTATGTCTCATTTTACATCCTCCTGGCTCACTTTTTGGTTCCAAAACTGTTGCCACAACAAACTGTAGGAAGGCGTAGCCTGGCAGCTCCTTGTCTGGGCTGCAGCAAGGGTCTCTTTCTTTCTATGAGACTTTTCTTCTGTCACCACGTAGGATGCCTTTGGAAGCCCTCTCAGCCATTCTGGCACACCTGAAAGAACCCTTGATAAAAGGAGGACAGGAGTTTGAGAATAAATACCCTCCTCTTCTATCTCTCCAGCAGGTAATTTTAAGGCACATTCTCCACAGTTCTTATCTCACCTGCCACATGATGGAGAGAGAAAAATCTCAGAGAAACTACAGCTCAGGAAAAACTTAGGTGGAGTAAGAAATGAAGTTGAGGAAGAGGAGAAGAGCCTGGCATTCTCTCTAGGCTACACACAAACTTTACACATCTTCATTACCCTCCAATGTTCAGCTGAATGTAGCTGGTTAATAGCTGTGTTGAAAAAATGAGTATGTGTACTACAGTAGGGGAAAAGTAAAGAAATACTTTTCTGGCATATATTTGACTAAATTCCTATGGATAATATAATGTATTAGCACTAGAAAAATCAGCTCTAAAATTTTCATTTAAAATCAGGAGCCTTAAAATCCTGCAGCCTGTGAAAGGAAAATCACATTCACAGAAAAATAGATAAGATGAAAAGGGAGAGGGCTATGTACCAGATGAAGGACCAATATAAAACCCCAGAAAAACAACTAAATGAAGTGGAGATAGGCAACCTTCTGGAAAAAGAATTCAGAAAAATGATAGTGAAGATGATCCAGGACCTCAGAAAAAGAATGGAGGCAAAGATCGAGAAGATGCAAGAAATGTTTAACAAAGACCTAGAAGAATTAAAGAACAAACAAACAGAGATGAACAATACAATAACTGAAATGAAAACTACACTAGAAGGAATCAATAGCAGAATAACTGAGGCAGAAGAACGGATAAGTGACATGGAAGACAGAATGGTGGAATTCACTGCTGCGGAACAGAATAAAGAAAAAGGAATGAAAAGAAATGAAGACAGCCTAAGAGACCTCTGGGACAACATTAAACACAACAACATTCACATTATAGCGGTTCCAGAAGGAGAAGAGAGAGAGAAAGGACCCGAGAAAATATTTGAAGAGATTATAATCGAAAACTTCCCTAACATGGGAAAAGAAATAGCCATCCAAGTCCAGGAAGCGCAGTGGGTCCCATACAGGATAAACCCAAGGAGAAACACGCCAAGACACATAGTAATCAAATTGGCAAAAAGTAAAGACAAAGACAAATTATTGAAAGCAGCAAGAGAAAAACAACAAATAACATACAAGGGAACTCCCATAAGGTTAACAGCTGATTTCTCAGCAGAAACTCTACAAGCCAGAAGGGAGTGGCATGATATACTTAAAGTGATGAAAGGGAAGGACCTAAAACCAAGATTGCTCTATCCCGCAAGGATCTCGTTCAGATTCGATGAAGAAATCAAAAGCTACACAGACAAGCAAAAGCTAAGAGAATTCAGCACCACCAAACCAGCTCTACAACAAATGCTAAAGGAACTTCTGTAAGTGGGAAACACAAGAGAAGAAAAGGACCTACAAAAACAAACCCAAAACAGTTAAGAAAATGGTAATAGGAACATACATATTGATAATTATCTTAAATGTGAATGGATTAAATGCTCCACCAAAAGACACAGGCTTGCTGAATGGATACAAAAACAAGACCCATCTACATGATGTCTATAAGAGCCACACTTCAGACCTAGGGACACATACAGACTGAAAGTGAGGGGATGGAAAAAGATATTCCATGCAAATGGAAATCAAAAGAAAGCTGGAGTAGCAATACTCATATCAGATAAAATAGACTTTAAAATAAAGAATGTTACAAGAGACAAGGAAGGACACCACATAATGATCAAGCGATCAATCCAAGAAGAAGATATAACAATTATAAATATATATGCACCCAACAGAGGACCACCTCAATACATAAGGCAACTGCTAACAGCTGTAAAAGAGGAAATTGACAGTAACACATTAACAGTGGGGGACTTTAACACCTCACTTACACCAATGGACAGATCATCCAAACAGAGAATTAATAAGGAAACACAAGCTTTAAATGATACAATAGACCAGATAGATTTCATTGATATTTATAGGACATTCCATCCAAAAACAGCAGATTACACTTTCTTCTCAAGTGCACATGGAATATTCTCCAGGATAGATCACATCTTAGGTCACAAATCAATCCTCAGTAAATTTAAGAAAATTGAAATCATATCAAGCATCTTTTCTGACCACAGCACTATGAGATCAGAAATGAATTACAGGGAAAAAAATGTAAAAAACACAAACACATGGAGGGTAAACAATACGGTATTAAATAACCAAGAGATCACTGAAGATATCAAAGAGGAAATCAAAAAATACCTAGAGACAAATGACAATGAAAACATGATGATCCAAAACCTATGCAGTGCAGCAAAAGGAGTTCTAAGAGGGACATTTATATCTATACAAGCCTACCTCAAGAAACAAGAAAAGTCTCAAATAAACAATCTAACCTTACACCTAAAGGAACTAGAGAAAGAAGAACAAACAAAACCCAAAGTTAGAATAAAGAAAGAAATCATAAAGATCAGAGCAGAAATAAATGAAACAGAAACAAAGCAAACGATAGCAAAGATCAATGAAACTAAAAGCTGGTTCATTGAGAAGACAAACAAAATTGATAAACCATTAGCCAGACTCATCAGGAAAAAGAGGGAGAGGATTCAAATCAATAAAATTAGAAATGAAAAAGGAGAAGTTACAACAGACACCGCAGAAATACAGAGCATCCTAAGAGACTACTACAAGCAACTCTATGCCAATAAAATGGACAACCTGGAGGAAATGAACAAATTCTTACAAAGGTATAACCTTCCAAGACTGAACCAGGAAGAAATAGAAAATATGAACAGTTCAATCACAAGTAATGAAATTGAAACTGTGATTAAAAATCTTCCAACATGGACTTCCCTGGTGGCACACTGGTTAAGAATCCTCCTACCAATGCAGGGGACAAGGGTTCGAGCCCTGGTGCAGGAAGATCCCACATGCCGCGGAGCAACTAAGCACATGTGCCACGACTACAGAGCCTGCGCTCTAGAGCCTGCGAGCCACAACTACTGAGCCCTCATGCCACAACTACTGAAGCCCATGCACCTAGAGCCCATGTGCCACAACAAGAGAAGCCACTGCAATGAGAAGCCCACACACCACAATGAAGAATAGCCCCGCTCACCACAACTAAAGAAAGCCCGCGCGCAGCAATGAAAACCCAACGCAGCCAAAAATAAACAAATAAATAAATTTATTAAAAAAAAATCTTCCAACAAACAAAAGTCCAGGACCAGATGGCTTCACAGGGGAATTCTATCAAACATTTAGAGAAGAGCTAACACCCATCCTTCTCAAACTCTTCCAGAAAATTGAGGAGGAAGACACACTCCCAAACTCATTCTATGAGGCCACCATCACCTTGATACCAAAACCAGACAAAGATACTACAAATAAAGAAAATTACAGACCAATATCACTGATGAATATAGAAGCAAAAATCCTCAACAAAATACTAGCAAACAGAATCCAACAACACATTAAAAGGATCATACACCATGATCAAGTGGGATTTAGCCCAGGGATGCAAGGATTCTTCAATATACACAAATCAATCAGTGCGATACACCATATTAACAAATTGAAGAATAAAAACCATATGATCATCTCAATAGATGCAGAAAAAGCTTTTGACAAAATTCAACACCCATTTATGATAAAAACCCTACAGAAAGTGGGCATAGAGGGAACCTACCTCAACATAATAAAGGCCATATAAAAGAAACCCACAGCAAACATCATTCTCAATGGTGAAAAACTGAAAGCATTTCCTCTAAGATCAGGAACAAGACAAGGATGTCCACTCTCACCACCATTATTCAACATAGTTTTGGAAGTCTTAGCCACGGCAACCAGAGAAGAAAAAGAAATAAAAGGAATACAAATTGGAAGAGAAGCAGTAAACCTGTCAGTTTGCAGATGACATGATACTATACATAGAGAATCCTAAAGATGCCACCAAAAAACTACTAGAGATAATCAATGAATTTGTTAAAGGTGCAGGATACAAAATTAATGCACAGAAATCTCTTGCATTCCTATACACTAATGATGAAAAATATGAAAGAGAAATTAAGGAAACACTCCCATTTACCATTGCAACAAAAAAAATAAAATACCTAGGAATAAACCTACCTAGGGAGACAAAAGACCTGTATGCAGAAAACTATAAGACACTGATGAAAGAAATTAAAGGTGATACCAACAGATGGAGAGATATACCATGTTCTTAGATTGGAAGAATCAATATTGTGAAAATGACTATAGAACCCAAAGCAATCTACAGATTCAGTGAAATCCCTATCAAATTACCAATGGCATTTTTTACGGAGCTAGAACAAAAAAATCTTAAAATTTGTACGGAAACACAAAAGACCCAAAATAGCCAAAGTGGTCTTGAGGGAAAAAAATGGAGTGGAGGAATCAGACTCCCTGACTTCAGACTATACTACAAAGCTACAGTAATCAAGACAATATGGCACTGGCACAAAAAAACAGAAACATAGATCAATGGAACAAGATAGAAAGCCCAGAGATAAACCCATGCACCTATGGTCAACTAATCTATGACAAAGGAGACAAGGATATACAATGGAGAAAAGACAGTCTCTTCAATAAGTGGTGCTGGAAAAACTGGACAGCTACATGTAAAAGAGTGAAATTAGAACACTTCCTAACACCATACACAAAAAGAAACTCAAAATGGATTAGAGTCCTAAATGTAAGGTCGGACACTATAAAACTCTTAGAGGAAAACATAGGAAGAAGATGAACACTCTTTGACATAAATCACAGCAAGATCTTTTTTGATCCACCTCCTCAAGTAATGGAAATAAAAACAAAAATAAATAAATGGGACCTAATGAAACTTAAAAGCTTTTACACAGCAAAGGAAACCATAAACAAGACAAAATGGGAGAAAGTATTTGCAAACGAATCAATGGACAAAGGATTAATCTCCAAAATATATAAACAGCTCATGCAGCTCAATATTAAAAAAACAGCCTAATCTAAAAATGGGCAGAAGACCTAAATAGACACTTCTCCAAAGAAGACATATGGATGGCCAAGAAGCACATGAAAAGCTGCTCAACATCACTAATTATTAGAGAAATGCAAATTAAAACTACAGTGAGGTATCACCTCATACCAGTTAGAATGGGCATCATCAGAAAATCCACAAACAACAAATGCTGGAGAGGGTGTGGAGAAAAGGGAACCCTCTGGCATTGTTGGTGGGACTGTAAATTGATACAGCCACTATGGAGAACAGTATGGAGGTTCCTTAAAAAACTAAAAATAGAATTACCATATAAGCCAGCAATCCCACTACTGGGCATATACCCAGAGAAAACCATAATTCAAAAAACACATGCACCCCAATGTTCATTGCAGCACTATTTACAATAGCCAGCTCATGGAAGCAACCTAAATGCCCATCGACAGACAAATGGATAAAAACGATGTGGTACATATATACAGTGGAATATTACTCAGCCATAAAAAAGAATGAAATTGGGTCATTTGTTTAGACGTGGATGGATCTGGAGAGTGTCATACAGAGTGAAGTAAGTCAGAAAGAGAAAAACAAATTTCATATATTAACGCATATATGTGGAACCTAGAAAATGGTACAGATGAACCAGTTTGCAGGGCAGAAATTGAGACACAGATGTAGAGAACAAACGTATGGACACCAAGGGGGGAAAGTGGCGGGGGGGTGTGAGGGGTGGTGGTGTGATGAATTGGGCGATTGGGATTGACGTGTATACACTGATGTGTATAAAATTGATGACTACTAAGAACCTGCTGTATTAAAATTTTTTTAATAAAAAAATATTAGGAGCCTTAGATGCAAGAGGGAGGAGATATGGGGATGTATGTATATGTATAACTGATTCACTTTGTTATACAGCAGAAACTAACACACCATTGTAAAACAATTGTACTACAATAAAGATGTTAAAATAATAATAATAATAATAAATATATAGGAGCAGATATTCAAGGAAAAAAATTAGGAGCCTTGAAAAACACCATGTGTAGTATTTGGCTTCTGATCAGAATTTTTATTGGAATAGGCCTATTATTTCTTCTACAATGAAAATTTTTACTTACATCTTCTTTTTGCAAACAAAACGCTAGCAAGAGTTAGCGTGGGTTGATTGGAGGCAAGAGAAGGAAAGCAGGAGGGAACCTGAATAAATGCTGGCAAGGACTTCCTTCCTGCTGATTTTACTATTTTCAAAAGGCAGATGAGGAAGTATGGAATTTATTTAGTGGAATGTTTGATAGTTTTTAAAGAGCTTACTTTCAGTTTACAACATTGACAAGGGCTATTGACATTAATTTACTTGAATAGATAGAAACATACTGAAACTTTTATTCCAGAATGTTATAAACAATAAATTTCATGTATATTTATTGCAAAATCTACCAAATTGTAATTCTTTACAGTGTATTGTTCACCTAAATTTTCACTGTCATAAAGTCATAGCACATTAAGAGTCTGGAATGCCTGGTATAAATATTTACTAAATGAATTAGAATCAGGGGTAGTTTCCCAACCATTCTGACTCCCTCTGATTCCACCAGGGCTTCTCCATCTATACCATCACACCCAGAGGGACTCTAGGAGGTAAAGGACCCCATCTTCCAATACAGGAAGGACCTTACTGGTGTTTTGTTAACAAGAGGTAAGTGTTCATTCAGTGCATTAAATTGGATCCTCAACAAAGTCTCAGGGCAGAAGTAGGTGTCCTGAGGAGGTGGCAAGGGGCCTTGGAAGGGATCAAGTATATCTGTATATATTTTAGTCTCTTATCTTTGATTTGGCACTAATTATGTACGTCTATCCTTTCAGGACCCTAATATTTCATTCTTAAGAGACTTAGCTGAAGTCTTAAAAATAATAAAACCTGCATTGATTTCTGCTATTACAGTTTTAGTTTTCCCCCAAGGTAATAAAGATAACACTGTCAACTAGATAGAGAACAAGTTGGGAAGTTCAAGAAAGAAAGAAAAGCACATGGAAAGAATGGATAGGTCAGAGAATCATAAAATCTTAGTGTTGGAAGATGCTGTACAATAGTGGTTCCTAACTACTGGTCAGTGGGCCAATGCAGAAGAGTGAGAGAGTTTTTACCAACCTTTGGTTAATGAGAGAGAGAGGGAAAGAAATAGAAGGAGAGCATAAAGAGGCGTCTCTATTTAGAAGGTTTCTTTTCAGGAAATCACAATATCTTAAAAAATGGATTATAGTGATTTTTGAGCAAATCTGTAAATATACTGTCATTACACTTTTTACCTAACATGAGTAAATTTTACAGCATGTGAATTACTTTTAAAAATAAAGATAATTTTAAAAGTTAAAATAAAAAGAAGCAAAGACTGATAAATTCAAGAGTTTGCTAAGCACTGACAAAGTAGAGAAATGCATTGTTCTGCTGTCTGGAGAGATGAGTGGATTTTGAAGAGTTAATTTAGGGTTTTAGAGACATATTGACTAATAAAGAGACCCCCACTTGCACTAGCTTTGCTGGAATGCTCTTCCCATTCTTCCACCCACCCCCACCTCCATCTTCACAAGCCTGGCTCTTCTTTGTCATTTCTATCTCTGCTTTAATATCACCTTTTCATAAAAGTCTTCTCTGACTGCTTAATCCAGACTAGCTACCCATTCATTCTCTATCACATACTATATTTTAGTTCTTGCACTGCTGTTTTAACTATCTAATGCATTTGTGATTTTAAAAGATATCTATTGGTTTTAAAAATTGAAACCGTATACAGCCATAAGTTACCGTCTACATAAATATGACTTTACTATTCTGCCGTCTTCACTAACAAAACTGTGTTCCTCCATCTTCATTGACATGGTTTATTTTTTCAGGAAACTCTTATCCAAAAAGATAAAAGTTACAAACAATATTTGTATAGTGGCTTTATTGAGATATAATTTACATACCGTAAAATTCACCCTTGCTAGATCTATAATGCAGTAGCAGTTATATTTATAGACTTGTACAAAAATCGCCACAATCTAATTTTAGGATGTTTTGGTCACTCCAGAAAGAAACCTTGTGCCCAGTCAATCTCCCTCTCCTCGTGACAGCCTTAGGCAACAACTAATCACTTTCTGTCTCTATAGATTGTCCTATTCTGGACATTTCATGTAAATGGATTCATATAGTATGTGATCTTTTGTGTCTACCTTCTTTCATTAAAGATAATGTCTTTGAGGCTCATCCATGTTGCAGCATGTATCAGTGCTTCATTCCTTTTAATTGCTAAATAGTGTTCTTTGTGTGGATATACTAAATTTTGTTTATCCATTCACCAGCTGATGGACATTTGTATTGTTTTTACCTTTTCGCTATTATGAATAATATTGCTATGAACATTTGTGTAAAAGTTTCTATATGAGCATATAATCTCACTTCTCTTACAGAAATTCCTAGGAGTAGAATTGTCAGTAACTCTGTTTAACACTGTAGGAAACTGCCAAACTGTTTTCCAAAAAGCTGCACCATTTTACATTCCCACCAGCAATGCATGAGAGTTCTCATTTCTCCACGTTTGCCAACACTTGTTATTTTCTATTTGTTTGTTTGTTTGTTTCATTATCACTATTCTAGTGGCTATATTTCTTGTGGTATCTTTTGTGGTTTTAATCAACATTTCCCTGCTGCCTGATATTGAGCATTCTTTCATGAGCTTATTGGCCATTGTGTATCTTCTTTGGAGAACTGTTTGTTCAAATCTTTTGTCCATCTTTTAGTTGGTTTGTCTTTTTATTGTTGAGTTATAAGTTCTTAATATATTCTGGATACAAGTCCCTTATCAAATTATATGATTTATAAATATTTTATTCTAGTTTGTGGGCTTGTCTTTTACCTTTCTTGTGGTATTCTTTGAAGTGCAAATGTTTTTAATAATGATGAAGTTCAGTTTATCAAATTTTTCTTTTATGCTTTGATGTTGAATCTAAGAAATCATTGCCTAACCTAGGTAATTTTATAAGTTTAAATTTCTAATTATTTGTTGCTAGTATATAAAAATACAATTCATTTTTGTGTACGGATCTTATGTGCAAAGATCTTGTTAAAGTCATGTATGAGCTCTAGTTGCTTATTTATAGATGCCTTCAGAACTTTAGGCAATCATGTCATCTGCAAACAAAGTTTTACTTCTTTCTTTTCTATCTAAATGCCTTTTATTTTTCTTTAAAGCCCTTCTTCTTAATATTAGTTTCTGTGCGTTTAGTCACTTGGTATGAATCTAACACCTGGCTGCAATTTACTCGTGACTTGACTAAAGTATACAATCTTCCTGACTCTTAGGTTTGTACGCATTTTCCTTTGCGAGACACTCAGCTTTCCTTGGCACCAGTTTATTGTAATGAATCAGTTGGTTTCCTGGGCAACTGGACTCAATCATTATGTGAATATTTACATGGTAAACAACATAATAGGCCAGACAGCCATAAATCTAAAATCCCCCATCATACTGTCCCTATGATAGGAATGGAGTTTTGTATCTTTGCTGAAACAATTGGGGTGCTTTCTTAGGAGTTAGCTTTTGTAGTCAATTGTTTACAGAAAAAGAACTTCAAAGAGCTCTAGGAGCAAGGAGTCTACTACCTCTTTTTTGCTTTAGATCTATCTCAGCATCTTAGCACTACAAAACAAATAGCATTGCTTGGTACCAGACCATGAGTGATGCCAAAATGTTACCACAGTATTTGACAGTTCTTCTGGGTATTTTGCCAGAAGACAGATCATCAAGTGGCCCTCAATGACTGGTATAGGGTTTGTGGTACAGAAGCCTATGGGCTTTTACCTAATAAATGGACAGGCATTGTACCTTGGTAAAATGATGTCAGACATCATTTGGGGTTCATTTTAGACATCAATACTGCCTCTTGGAAAAGGAAATCTTTAGATAACAATTAAATGAAGAGAAAAACTGGGGCTTAATTTGAGATCCAAACCCTATCTAATCAAGAGGAATTCTGGACTGCTTTCTTTTCACCTCAATTCCCTTGAATATGTGCTTTAAAAAAGGCCAGAGAATTGGGAGGATTTTACATGCTATGAGTTGGAGAATAGTGAAAGTGTTAGACAATGCCATCTGGACTATTGAACTCCTCACTTGAGAGGTTCATAAAATTGGACAGGCAGTACTTCAGAATAGAGCCACACAGATATGATATTGGCCTCTCAAGGGGAAACAAGTGCTGTTTTAAGGGAAGAATGTTGTGCTTACATGCTTACAGATATCTCTTGAATCTTTAACATTACAAAAATGATCAAGGAAATAAACATACAAATCTGTGATATCTTCACATTAGGGATGAGATCTAGTCTCTTGGGTTAACTGTGGCACTTTTGATTCTTGATGAGAAGTGGACTTCAAGCACTGATCATGTGTTTATCCGTGATGTAGAGTTCATATGTGTTGTCTGCAATGTGTTAAATGATGCTGCATAGCCAATGTGTCATCAAATGATTCAATAAATAATCATGCTAAAACAAAACAAAAACAACAGGGAACCCAGGTATTTATGGAGATTGAAAAACCAAAATCACAGCAGAAACCTAATTTGCATGCATGACACCTCAAATAGAGTGGAAAGTGTGGACTGATTTGTCCCCAAATGTGAATGCTCTTCCCTTCAGCTTAGACTGAAAATGACCACAAGGGGGGAATATTGAGAACAGGAACCGTCTACCCAGCTTACTGTCTACATTAATAAGACTTCACTAATATAACTTAACTTTTCCACTGTCTTCTTCAACTTGATTTTACAATTTCAGGCATCTCTTGCCCAGGAAGACAAATATTACAAATGACTTTAATTTTGTTTCAGAAACTTGCCAGAAAAATACATCTAAGTGAAATCAAACTCTTCAAATTTTCAGTAGATAGCATCAAATAACTATTAACCCACCAAATCTATTTGAAACCCTTGCTTCAACATCATCGCCTTGCTTTATCCACCAGTCTTAAACTGTTACATTATGATCCTTACCGAATCTTAACCAAGTCTCCTCATCTCCATTAAAAAACCTCCTTTTTTGTTGTTTTAATATTTATTTATTTATTTATTTATTTATTTATTTGGCTGTGCCAGGTCTCAGTTGCAGCCTGCAGGTTCTTCCTTGTGGCGTGCGGAATCTTTTAGTTGTGGCACGTGTAATCTAGTTCCCTGACCAGGTATCAAACCTGGGGCCCCTGCGTTGGGAGCATGGAGTCTTAACTGCTGGACCACCAGGGAAGTCTGAAAGACCTCCTTTAACACATCTCTAAAACCTCTTGCTCTCTTCCTGTGGAGATGGAATGAAGACTCAGTCAAGGTTTTGCCCTCCCTTACTATGGTAAAAATAAATCCAGTTTTGTCCTATCAACAAGTTGTTTCGCAATATTTGACGAGAGCCTTTCAACAGTTTGAGCATAGTCTTTCTCTTTCACTATTATGTATCCATGACAGTAGAGGCCTTGCCTTGCTTGTTCATTCTGAATCTACAATGCCTAGAATAGGCCCAGCAAATAGGGGAGCTGACTACTGTATACATTGTTCATTTATATACTCATATTACTGTACTTGGGAATTAATGGGAATTTTTTAGAATAATGTTTACGACACTTAATCTTAACCTTCTGTGCTAAATTTAAAACCTAATTCTCTTATAAAATATGATTTCACCAAATTGAATTTCTGCTAAATGATAAGCATATCGAAGTGTGGTCTTCTTAATTCTTTACAACTTTTTTGATGGTAAAATACCCTATATTTTGTAAAAAATATGCTCCTGATAATGATGGAAGAAGTTTCTTAATGTTCTTACTTGGTGTGATGGGTGGAATCATATGCCCCCCAGAATGGTGTGTTGGAGTCCTAACTCCCCATACCTCAGAATGTGACTTCATTTGGAGCTAGGATCTTTACAGAGGTAATCAAATTAAAATGAGATCATTCGTGTGGGGCCAGATCCAACATACCAAGCGTCCTTATAAAAAGGGGAAATTTGGACACAAACAAGCACACAGGGAGAATGCCATTTGAAGATGAAGCAGAGGTGCTTTCACAAACCAAGGAATGCAAAGAGAGCCAACAAATCACCAGAAAAAGGGGTATAGTCATAGAAAAGATTCTTCCTCACAGCCCTCAGAAGAAACCAACTCTGGCAACACCTTGATTTCAGATTTCTAGCTACCAGAACTGTAAGACAATTAATTTCTGTCATCTGAGCCACTCAGTGTATGGTACTTTGTGAACCGCAGCCCTAGGAAACTCATAACACTTGGAAAAATAAGGAGTGTTGGCTCTCAAAATTTGGGAAAGACTTACTGCTTCTTTTTAGCTTGTGTTTATTGGCCCTAAAAATCGAAAGCCTAGAAATTATGCTTTAGATATTATGTAATTCTTCAGCTCTTAACCTTTTTAGATTTCTTTTTGCTTTCATAAACTGGGGGCCCCAAAAGTTTTTTGTTTATGTGGTTTACACCTAATGACATTTACCATATTAGAAATTTTAAAATGGGTGTTTAATTCATTTAATAATAGTAGTAAACCCATTACATGTTAATATAAATATTTTTATCTTCCAGAACAAAAATAATTTAGTGAGAAGCATGACATTGTTTTATATTTATGCATTAATGTATGACTTAATAAAAATAATTAGATCCTTATATCAGTTATTGCATTCAATCTGTCACAATATTACACCACAGGTAGCCTCCAGAAAACTCGACTGTACACTTATGACAAAATTCAAGTGAAAAGAAGCAAAAAATCTTAGCATTATTATGTAAATGGTTTGATCTCATGGACCACATTTTAAGAATTGCTCTAACCTGGTACTGAAATCTTCTCTGTACTAATATTAATAATGCTTTTACCTATATATAGATTGCTATTTATATACCTCATGGTAACCACAAACCAAAAATCTGCAATAGAAACAAGCACAAAAAAGAGAAAGGAATCCAAACATAACACTAATGATAGTCATGAAATCACGAGGGAAGAGAACAAAAGAAGAAAGGAGCAAAAAAGGACTACAAAAACAATTAACAAAATGCAATAAGTTTATACCTATCAATAATTACTTTAATTGTAAATGGATTAATGCTCCAATCAAAAGCACAGAGTGGCTGAATGGATACAAAAACAAGATCTATATACATGCTGCCTGCAAGAAGCTCACTTCAAATCTAAAGACACACACAGACTGAAAATGAGGGGATGGAATAAGATTTTCCATGAAAATGGAAACAAAAAGAAAGCCACGGTAGCAATACTTATACAGACAAAACAGACTTTAAAACAAAGACTGTAACAAGAGACAAAGAAGGGCATTACATAATGATCAAGGGATCAATACAAGAAGAAGATATAACAATTGTAAATATATATGCACCCAACATAGGAGCACCTAAATGCACAAAGCAAATATTAACAGACATAAAGGGAGAAATTGACAGTAACACAATAATATTAGGGTACTTTAACATCCAAGGCAATCTACAGATTCAGTGTAATCCTTATCAAAATACCAATGGCATTTTTCACAGAAGTAGAACAAATAATTCTAAAATTTGTATGGAAACAAAAGACCCTGAATAGCCAAAACAATCTTGAGAAAGAAGAACACAACTGGAGGCATCTTGCTTCCTGATTTCAAACTAGACTACAAAGCTACAGTAATCAAAACAGTATGGTACTGACACCAAAACAGACACATAGACCAGTAGAACAGAATAGAGAGCCCAGAAATAAACCCACATGCTTATGGTCAGTTAACCTACAACAAAGAAAGCAAAAATATAGAGTGGGGAAATATAGTCCCTTCAATAAGTGGCACTGGGAAAACTGGACAGCTACATGTAAAAGAATGAGATTAGAACATTTTCTCACACCATTTGCAAATATAAACTCAAAATGGATTAAAGACCTAAATGTAAGACTGGAAACCATAAAATTCCTGGAAGAAAATATAGGCATAACACTCTGACATAAATCGTAGCAATATTTTTGGGTCTGTCTCCTAAGGCAAAGGAAACAAAAACAAAAATAAACTAATGGGACCTAATTAAACATAAAAGCTTTTGCTCAACAAAGGAAACAAATGAAAAGACAACCTACTGAATGGGAGAAAATATTTGCAAATGATATGACCAATAAAGGGTTAATATCCAAAATATATAAACAACTCATACAACTCAATATAAAAAAATTAAACAACCTGATTTAAATATGGGTAGAAGACCTGAATAGACAAAGAGGACATACAAACGGCCAATAGGCACACGCAATGATGCACAACATCTCTATCATCAGAGAAGTGCAATCAAAACCACAAAGAGGGGCTTCCCTGGTGGTGCAGTGTTTGGCAGTCCGCCTGCTGATGCAGGGGACACAGGTTCATGCCCCAGTCCGGGAGGATCCCACATGCTGCGGAGCAGCTGGGCCCGTGGGCCATGGCCGCTGAGCCTGCGCGTCTGGAGCCTGTACTCCGCGGCGGGAGAGGCCACAACAGTGAGAGGCCCACGTACCGCAAAAAAACAAACAAACAAAAAAAAAAACAAAGAGATATCACCTCACATCTGTCAGAATGGCTATCATCAAAAAGACCACAAATAATAAATGTTGGCGAGGATATGTAGAAACGGGAAACCTCTTACACTGTTGGTGGGAATGTAAACTGTTTCAGCCCCTATGGAAACCGTATGGGGGTTCTTCAAAAAACTAAAACAGAACTACTCAGGATGTATGAATCAAAATATTGTGAAGGAAAAAGAGCAGGCTTTATATACAAACAAGCTGGAATTAAAATATCAGTTCTGCCTACTGTGGCCTTGGGCAAATTACTTAGTCAAATTAAATCCTGGTTTCATCACCTATTATATTAGTCAGGATTATGTAAATCAACTTTTGGATAGTTTTAGCACAGTGTTTGGAATACAGAGAGTATTGAACAAATGTTAGTTCCCTTTCTCTTTTCCAATTTCCTTTTGTTAGTTTACATTTACAAGAAATCTGATTGCCATTTATGATCACTGTCCACATACTGAAATTTAATATCTGTTACTGTACAAATATCAAAGAAGACACAAGCCACTTCTGAGATACTAGAGTTGCAAACTGAAATTAGTGAAAAGAGGAGGACATAGCAAACATAACATCTGACTCCCCCAAATTCTCACTATCTACTTGAGCTGCAGATATAGCTTGTTAAAGCTAATCTATTATTAGCTCTGTATATGAAGGTGGTTAAAATTTTCAGGTTAGCTGCAAAGGCGGAAAGTAGAGAGTGAGTCACTGAGGAATCTACTGTAGGCACTGAAGGGAAGAAGAAAGGAGTGAGGCTAAGATCCACTTGGGAGGAGAGTCCTGGGTGACTCTAAAGTGGACCACCAGCCGAAAGGAACTGGACGTGGAATGCCACATGCCACCAAGGGGAGAAGGAAGGGTAAGTTGACTGTATGTTTTGCCTAATCATAATTATCATTAAAAATATTCTCTCATTTAAAGTTCACAACATTGCTCATAAAAAAGAATGAAATAATGCCATTTGCAACAACATGGATGGAACTAGAGATTATCACACTAAGTGAAGTAGGTCAGACAAAGACAAATATCATATGATATAGCTTATATGTGGAATTTAAAATACGATACAAATAAACTTATTTACAAAACAGAAACAGACTGACAGACATAGAATACAAATTTACAGTTACCAAAGGGAAAAGGTGGGGGAGGGATAAATTAGAAGTTTGGGATTAAAATATACACACTACTATATATAGAATCGATAACCAGTAAGGACCTACTGTATAGCACAGGGAACTATACTCAGTATTTTGTAATAACCTGTAAGGGAAAAGAATCTGAAAAGGAATATATATACGTGTATGTGTGTATGTACGTATAACTGAATCACTGTGCTGTACACCTGAAACTAACACGATATTGTAAATCAACTGTATTTCAATAAAAATTAAAAAAAATAAAGTTCACAACAAACCTGTGAGGTAGTTATTATGATTTACATTTTTTTTAACCAATAGTGATGCTCAGAGGGTCAGGTTGGGTTCTTCATACTTAGCTTGCAGGTAATACTGTTAGCATTTAAATCCCAGCCTGTCTAGATCTAAAGTCCAGGTTCTTAACATTGTACTCTGGTGTCCTTGAAGAATTTTCCCTAAAGAACAGCCATAAAGGTCTAAGCCAAACTTTAAGCAATTGCCTGCTTCCTAAATGGTAATTCTATGTCCTGGACTTTTGTGAGAATTTGGTCTTTTTCCACCTTCATCAGGATATGCTGGTGAGAATCGGGCTCATTATAACTGAATCACTTTATCGACACACTTGAGAAGTCATTTTCCTAGAGTATTCTGGCAGGGATTAAAAAATCAAAGTACACAAAATAAACTGAAAACAGTTTTGATTGCCAGCAATTGTATCCAAGAATTTTTAAGATTCACTTCAAACATGTTGTTCATGACTTGATTTTTTTTCTGGGTGGCATTACCAACGTGTATGCTTACATTTGGAGTTACTCTTAACTGGAAAGAGGCTCTGATTTCTGTGTAAACACTTCAGGCCAAAAGACAGCAATTAAGAAAAGCAATCCGGACAATCATTTGTTTGAAACACCAACGTGGAGAGGAGGAAAGTTAACATAAACATATCATACCTTAGACCTATATTGGAACACCATGTTTCATATTGGCTACAGGCAATCTTTGAGCCCTTTTTGCTAAAAATCATGTAGTTACCCAGCAGGAACGGTATCATTCCAAACACTGCTGTTAATAAACCTGCTTATTATCCAAACAACCCTGAAACAAGAGACCTGAAATTGATGTTTTGGGTGGTGCTTCCTGCTGCCAGGAGGTGGTGTGTTTGATTTAAAAGACACTGAACCAGGGTTAGATTAAAAATTTAGATCAAAACATTCATGTGAATGGGACATTGAGAAAAAGAATTCTGTTTGGTAGCAAACAACAACCCACGTTTCCTAAAATCTTTTTTTTTTTTTTTTTTTGCGGTATGCGGGCCTCTCGCTGCTGTGGCCTCTCCCGTCGCGGAGCACAGGCTCTGGACGCGCAAGCCCAGCAGCCATGGCTCACAGGCCCAGCCGCTCCACGACATGCGGCATCCTCCCAGCCCGGGGCACGAACCCACATCCCTGCATTGGCAGGCGGACCCTCAACCACTGCGCCACCAGGGAAGCCCCCTAAAATCTATTTTGATTCAAGTTCAAAATTGATGTAAAAATACTGGTCAGGCAAACTAATATAAGGAACATTTTAGTATACACTGTGAAAACTCCATTCAGAAATTTATTAACACTGCTGATAGCATAGAATATGCTTGACAAATACTTCTTGATCATGGAGCCATACACTAATAATGGTCATATGCTTATTTTGTACAGTATTCTCATTATGACCTGTTCACGAGGTGATCAGTTAAATCGACTAATTTGTTTTGCAACCGTGGGATGAAAACTCTGTAGCACTAATGCCATAATTATAGATGTTAAATATATTCCAAAGTATTCAAATACTTTGCTGAGAAATAGAGAAGAAAGCTTAAGGAATAGACAAGGAGAGTGAGAATAGAGAGGGTAAGAAAAAAATTCATTAGAGGAGGAAGTGAAAAAAACAAATCTGAGGTAAATATGGAAGCAGTGACAAGATCATGGTAGAGTAGGAATAATTAAAGTTGGGGGAAAGATAATTACTTCTATTTCATGCTTTCAAATGTTTGTTAGAAGTTGGTGAAATAGAATTTTGGGAACAGAGTCCCATGGTAGTCTGTATTCTTAGAAGGGAAAAATTGTGACATATTTTAAACTGTGCTGACCAGTATGGTAGCCATTACCCATGTGTGGCTAATGAACACTTGAAATGCGGCTAGTACAAATTGAGATGGGCTATAAATGTAAAATATATACCAATTTCAAGACTTAGTACAAAAAAATGTAAAATGTCTCAATAATCTATTTGATTGCATGTTAAAATGATAACATTATAGACATATTGGGTTAAATAAAATATATTACTTCAATTAACTTCACCTATTTCTTTCAATTTTTTTAAATATGACTACTAGAAAATTGCAAACTATATATGTGGCTAACACTCGTACTGGGCAGTGATGGTCTAAAGAATTGCTGAGGGGAGACTAGATGGACTCTATTCTAGAGTTCCTGAAAGGAGAAACAGTCACCTTGCCTACCTATTGTTTTTACCCCTGTCCTTTAGATGTTTTAGCGCCATTGCACATAGTAGACTAGTAAGTGGAACAGAGAAAAACTGGCATGTAAGGGACAGGAGTAGGAGGGAGTAGGGAAGCTATTTGTTGCTCCCCTTGCATAGCCTCCAAAAGAAGTACTTTTTTGTAAGGCAGTATATTGACATTAGACTTAAGTCTATAATGATATATTAAAAGATATTGAAGAAAGATGTGTGAAAGCAAAAGTGGGAAACATAAAAGTGTTTTTACATGTTTGCTCACTTCCTCAACATCTACCAACAGCCCCCTCCCTGGCCCCCTTCCCCCTCCCAACACACACCCACATTCCATTTCTAGGTCAAGTATCATGAGAACCTGACTAGGCTGCTAATTAGACTTTTTGAATGCTCCCTTTTATTTTATTTTATTTTATTTATTTATTATTTTTTTCCGGACGCGCAGGCTCAGTGGCCATGGCTCACGGGCCCAGCCGCTTCGCGGCATGTGGGATCTTAAGATCTTAAAAGTTCTTAAGTCTGGATTTACTCAGGCTCCTTGAAATAGTCAGTGGGTATTTATTGCAGATCTTCTTTGTTCATGAAATACTGTCACATTACTTGAATACTGATTGTATTCAAATTCACCTGCACTCATTCTCAGTAAAAAAGGGAATAACAGTTTAAATATGCAAATAACTTGATATTCCATTCAATAAACACTAGCCCTAGGCAATTTATACATTAAGCCTGACCAGTCCTACGAGAAAAATATGTCAATGACTTTAAGGCGCTCTCTATTGCTGAGGAGAAATTAATCTCATTAGACTGATTGATGGCAGGGCTGCTGGGTGATGATAACTTTGTCAACATTTTGGTGGAAGAAACTAAAGAATTCATTAAGGGTCCTAAAGAAGGACTGACTAAAAAAAAAAAGAGGACAAACATTAAAAATAAACCAAAACAAAACCTGCTTATATAGTCATATTTTAAAAATCATATACCTAGGGCTTCCCTGGTGGCGCAGTGGTTAAGAATCCACCTGCCAAGGCAGGGCACATGGGTTCGAGCCCTGGGCAGGGAAGATCCCACATGCCGTGGAGCAACGAAGCCCGTGTGCCACAACTACTGAGTCTGTGCTCTAGAGCCCGCGAGCCACAATTTCTGAGCCCACGTGTCACAACTACTGAAGCCAGCGCGCCTAGAGCCCGTGCTCCACAACAAGAGAAGCCACCGCATGAGAAGCCCGCGCACCACAATGAAGAGTAGCCTCCGCTTGCCGCAACCAGGGGAAAGCCCGTGCGCAGCAACAAAGACCCAACACAGCCAAAAATAAAATAAATAAAAATTTAAAAAAAATCATGTATCTATCCATTCTATCTATATATACTATACATATTTTTATGATTGTTTGGGGGAGTTTTTCAAGGGCAATTTGAGTACATTTAACTTTTTTTTTTTTTTGGCTGCACTGTGCAGCTAGCAGGATGTTAGTTCCCCGACCAGGGATTGAACCCTGGCCATGGCAGTGAAAGCTCCCAGTCTGGACCACCAGGGAATTCCCTGAGTACATTTAACTTTTTTTTGTTTTGTTTTGTTTTTGCAGTACGCGGGCCTCTCACTGTTGTGGCCTCTCCCGTTGCGGAGCACAGGCTCCGGATGCGCAGGCTCAGCGGCCACGGCTCACGGGCCCAGCCGCTCGGCGGCATGTGGGATCCTCCTGGACCGGGGCACGAAGCGGTGTCCCCTGTATCGGCAGGCGGACTCTCAACCACTGCGCCACCAAGGAAGCCCACATTTAACTTTTGCTTGCAGATTAACTTGAGAATTTAATTCCTGTGAAGGATGGAACTTAATGGTGGGAAGGTGCCAAGAATTATGAAAAATATAGGAAAATATATGACATAGTTTCTGCCTTCAAGGAACTTGAAACAGCAATATATTTAATGGGGCAGTATTAAAAATGTGGGACATTAAATAATACAGCATATTATGAATGACAAAATGTGTGGTCAAACCATTACTATATAACTGCTGAATGAATTGATGAATGAATGAATGGACACAGATTATTCAAACATTATACATTTCCACATTTATTAAACCTGATTCTTCATCTAGAATATACTCAATTTCTAGCAATCTTTTAAAAGCAATTAAAATTGCAAGAGTAAAACATGCTTATTTTAAAAATTCAGCTGGTTATAAAGCAAAAGTTTCTTCCCATCCCCATTCACCAATCTGACTCCCACAGGTAACATTTTACAGTTTATGTATCCAAATTTTGTATGCCATACACATACACATACTTTAAAAGGATGCTATATATATATATATATATATGTATAGTCTTTCTGAAGCTGATTTTCAATTGAGTACCTACTGATCTACATCATTATTTTTAGTGCCTGCAGTGTCAGTATATCAGCTACTAAATTATCATAACTTACAGTATTTAATCATTTCCTTATTGGTAAACACGTAGGTTATTTTCTACTTTCCACTGTTAAAAACAGTACATCACTTAATAGCTTTACACACCCTTATGTCAGATTATCTATAAAATAAATTCCCAGAAATCTAGTGAATCTTTCAAATTTCAGTTTGATAGAATCTGAAGATGTTGTGTTATGGCTTGGTTTGAACTGATCAGTTTAGGTCAATCAATGCTTTTAGATGTGAGGATGATCTGGTGGTAACGTCAAGATCAGGGTTAGAGAGGTTTTTTTTGTTCGTTTGTTTTTGCCTAACAACATGTTGTCCTTCCTTTCCTTTCTGTAGACTTTTCGGATCAAGGATACATTGTGTGGTCCTTGGCAAAGGAAAATGACACTGTTGTCCCAAGAATCTCATAGGACAACCACATAGTAATCTTGTAAAATGGTCTGTCAGAGGGGGAAAAAAAATTTGTCGCTTTCTAACACTTATCCTCAAAAATGTTATTTGGGACCAGGAACTTTTCCGACCACTCCATTTTCAATCTGTTGGTGGAATAAGGTGATTGGCGCACTTGGCTTTTTGTTTCCCTCAAACGGGGGAAGGAAAGAGGTTAAAAGTCCTGACTGCCGCGACAGGTCTCTGGAGACCCAAAGAAACCCCGTACTAAGTATGCGGAGGGTTCGTTTCTTCCTTCCGGCTGTAGCTCGTGTTTAGGCGACGGCGGAGGGGTAAAAACGTCCGGGCTCGGTTAGTGCTTTTATTTTCTCCTTTCCTGGAAGTGAAGAAAATTCAGCATGTCTCGATCCATTTAAGAAACAAGAGGATCCTCTCACGAGCCACCCAGCAGCAACACCAACCCCGCTCCCGCACTTCTCTCTGGACCTAAGTAGGGAGAGAGACAAAAGAAACAGAACGGAAAAAGACCGAGCAGAGAGGAGACCCCGCGGAATAAAAGCGCGGGGGTGCCTCTCCCTTCCCCAACTCCCGCGTCGCCGCGGGCCCCGCCTTTCAGGGGGCGGAGCTGAGCCCTCCTTCCGGGTTGCAGGCGGAAGTGGACGAATTTGAATTGTGTGGGCCGTTGGATGGGGCCGTTCCCGGATGGCGTGTGGCGCAGCGCGAGAAGGGAAAAGTGACACAGCCGCTCTGGAACTTCTGCCCAGCGCGCCTCGGTGAGTGGATGGCGGACGGGAAGGAACTGAGTATTCCAGGGGGAGAAGCGGAATTGTCGGATGGCACAGGGGGTCGGGAGGCGGCACAGTATAGCGGGGGCCTCGGAGTGCCTTTGGGGGTGTCGGGTGGGGGGGCCGGACGTGGGGACTTTGAGAAGTCGGGGCAGACGGTTGGTGCATACATGCCAACCCTATAGAGTACTGACGATTCAGAAGCCAGACCGCCCCCGAGATTAAACCTTGTTTAATCTCTGACTTTCTGGTAATCGCAGTTCAGTATTTACGCTAATTCGTTTCGAACGCTGAAGCTTCAAAAGTAGTTATTGAGAAACCTTTACCGTAAGCAAAAGAATCTTTCTTTATTAAAGATGGAAGGTTGGGGGCAGGTTTAGAATGAAGAGATGCTCTGTAGGGATCCGAGTTCCTCCTAAGAGGAGTAGTCTTTATTACTCTGGACCGCAGGGAATTGACAGTCTTTGAAATGCCTGGTGGGGATTTAAACTGAAATCTGAGTATCCTTTGTGTTCAAAACCCGGGTATTTTTCTTTCACGGTTGTCATTTTTCAGGTAACGCAAAAATCCGAGACTCTTGCTCATTTAAACTGGACATGTTGTAACAGCGGTGATTAACAGGGGTCTTAGTTTGCTAACAATAGGGATGAGTTTTAGTTCCACAGACCTGCCTTTTCACCCCCTTCATTCGTTGTTGAACTGGGTTATTGGGGAGTCATTTTGAAGGTACTCTACTAATGTTTCCAGCATCGGGTTTTCTCTGTTTCGGTTTTTTGTTTTGTTTTTAATGACTAACTACCTCAGATATCAAACTCTAACCTTCTAACAAAGTCATGCGTTCTGGAATAATTTAAATGTGTACCCTACATATAAACTATAAGTGAGCATTTAAGTGTGTAGAAATTTTATATCTTGCCTTATTGAAAACTTGCAGAGTAATTTTGTTGCTTTATAGGATCAAATATTTTATGCTTCTTTTAAGCTTTTAACACCAGAGTATCTTACCATATAAATGTATAAATTTCTTTTTAAAAGTAGGACTTAATAATATTCAGAATAAAGATTCCTTCATCCATGCTGGCTACTCCTACTCTCCCATCCCTGGTAATGAACTTTTGTTTCGTTATTAGCCAGGAAAAATAAATTTAAATATTCAGTAGTTATCGTTAAAAATTTAAACATTTTGTGTAGGACTGCAGTAAAGATATAAGCTATACTTTGTTAAGCTTTGCTTATTCAAACCTTAAGGTTCTGTTTATTTCATATAAGCTACCAGCAAATGGTAATTTCCAAAAAAAGTTAGTCTCTACATTTTAATCTGTTCCTTTTCCTTACCTGGACTCTTTTCTTTGGATTTTTGCTCTATCTACCTAAGTCAGTGAGTTTCAACTTTTATTGTGCACACATTACCTTGTAGGGTTTGTCAAGTGCTGATTCCTGTATTTCCGGTCTCAGAGATTCTGATCCCATAGGTCTGGAGGATGGAGTTCTGTAAATTTAACTTGAAGGTTAGAAAACTTGACCAGAATTTTTAAAACACTGACTTGATCTTTCCTAGAGAGGCATTGTAATATGTTGGTTAAGGGCAAGAAACTGGACCCAGATTGCTTGCATTTGAATTTCATCTCCATGACTTGGTAGTTGCCTGACCCTAAGGAAGCTGCTTAACCTTTCAATGCTTCAGATTCCCTCAACTATAGTGGAGATAATAACAATACCTATCTTGTAGGGCTGTTGGGAGAATCAAATGAATCAGTACTTATTAAAATCTTAGAATAGTGTGTGACACATAGTAAATGATACATGTATCTCCTATTATATTGAGTAAGCATTGTGCAGTATTTACATACATTATCTCATTAATCTTCACAAATAACACTGAGATATGTACTGGAATTTTCACATAAGAAAACTGAGGCTAAGAGGGGTTCTGTAAATTTGTTCTCACACAGCTAGTAAAATGTTTGAACTGGGGTCAAAAACTAGATTTAGTTAGAAAATTTATAACTCTTACTGATTGATTGTAATGCTTCCTGCCTCTATCTGCAATCTCTCCTTCCAAATATTTCTCTATAAAAATCTCTGATGGCTTCCCATTGTCTACCATATATATTTCAAATTTTTTAGCTTTTTCTTTTTTTTTTTTTTTTTTTTTACAAAGCCTTTCTCAATCTCGTTCCACCCTCTCTTTTTAAGAATCATCTTCCTGGGGGCTTCCCTGGTGGCACGTTGGTTGAGAGTCCGCCTGCCGATGCAGGGGACACGGGTTCGTGCCCCGGTCCGGGAAGATCCCACATGCTGCGGAGCAGCTAGGCCCCTGAGCCATGTCCGCTGAGCCTGCGCGTCCGGAGCCTGTGCTCTGCAACGGGAGAGGCCACAGCAGTGAGAGGCCCACGTACCGCAAAAAAAAAAAAAAAAAAAAGAATCATCTTCATAATTTTCCACCATTTTTTTCCAACCTGTGATGTTCTGTCATACTACCACAATTCTCCAAATCTATCCTCTGTCATGTTTATGCATATTTAGCCATTGACCTTTTTTATTTCTCCTTAAAATTTTATCCAGTGGGTTTCACATACTTTCCTAGACTTCCCCCAGTAGAGTGCTTCTTCCTCAGTGCAGTTTAGTTCTAAACAAAATAGCACTAGACTGAGCGCTCCCATCTTCTTTGTCTCTGTATCTGCAATTCTAGGTGCAGAACAGTAATTAAGTATCCTTACAGTCTGAAACTGTGTGTGTTCAGGGAGTGTAACAGTTTTAACACATTGTATCTTATTAAGCTGAAAAAGTTAAAAATTAAAAGATGACAATATAATTCTGTGTAGGTTAGTAGAGGGATTTTAGTGATAGCACATAGTTTGTAAATTTCACAACTATGGAAAAATAAGTATTGAAATTGTAGGCTCAGAAGACATGTCATATGGGAAAAAATTTAGAGCAGTATTTACTAATATTCACAGAACTCCAAAGGCTTTATACATATTTGTCACTTCACCTTTACAACCATTTTATTATTATCCCTATATTAAGGTGAAGAAACTGAAAGATTTAGTAACTTTAAAAAAAAAGCTTTTTTTGTCTGTTTGTTTTTGGGGTTTTTTTGCATTTCATTTCCTGTGCAGGATTTTTTTTATTATTATAAGAATGATATATGTTAAGTGTAATTTAAGAATTAACTTTATAACAGAGAATTAGCCTCATTTGTCCATGAGTGTTCACTTCTACAGTAATTCAATTCTCTCTCTCTCTCTCTCTCTCTATTTTTTGTTGTTGTTTGTTTGTTTGTTTTGGCCACGCCACACAGCATGCGGGATCTTAGTTCCCTGACCAGGGGTCGAACCCGCACCCCCTGCAGTGGAAGTACGGAGTCTTAACCACTGGACTGTCAGGGAAGTCCCAACATTAATTCAATTCTAAATTAAGGAAATATTGGGAAATTAAAACCAGAAAAGTTTGCCTTTCCTTTTCAGTTTGAACAGTTAAGACGGTTACCTGACCTCCTTGCCCACAACCTTTTCTTTAAAAACCTGCCAATGTTGTAGGCACATCATTCTAAGGACCAGTGGGCAGTGGGTAAGGGGTTGGGCTAAGGAGCAGATGATCCTAATATGCTCTCATCCCACATACCTTCTCCAGCCAAAGTAGCACCATGTATTTGAATCAGAGCTGAATATCTGATGCAGGCTAAACCATTCACATTGTTTCTTCTTGAATTTGGAATTGTGATACCAAGAAACTATTGGTAACCAAGCTGGAAAGGTCTTTATGTGCTGAGATGACAACGGAATGCTGAAGAAACATGAATAGTGGGCATAGGGAGCCAATATATAGAGAGGGAGGGAGGGAAAACCTATTTCTGGAGGACTAGCTATAAAGTAAGTCAATATAAACTTATAACTTGCTTTTACTTTTTCTTAAGACTATATTTTTATTTTTTATTTTTTAAGAAAAAACATATAACTTTTGAATATTTTTTTATAAACACATTTTACATGAAGCAAAAAAGTTTAGGGCTTCCCTGGTGGCGCAGTGGTTGAAAGTCCGCCTGCCGATGCAGGGGACACGGGTTCGTGTCCCGGTCTGGGAAGATCCCACAGGCCGCAGAGCGGCTAGGCCCGTGAGCCATGGCCGCTGAGCCTGCGCGTCCGGAGCCTGTGGTACGCAACGGGGGAGGCCACAACAGTGAGAGGCCCACGTACCGAAAAAAAAAAAAAAAGATGGACAGAAAAGTTTATTCATAACTGTATTAACTAATTAGGGTTTTCAACTTTTTTTTTTTAATTAATATTTATTGGAGGGCTTCCCTAGTGGCTCAGTGGTTGAGAGTCCGCCTGCCGATGCAGGGGACATGGGTTCGTGCCCCGGTTCGGGAAGATCCCACATGCCGCGGAGCGGCTGGGCCTGTGAGCCATGGCCGCTGAGCCTGCGCGTCCGGAGCTTGTGCTCCGCAACGGGAGCGGCCACAACAGTGAGAGCCCCACGTACCACACACACACAAAAAATATATATATATAGGAGTATAGTTGCTTTATAATGTGTGCTAGCTTCTGCCATACAACAAAGTGAATCAGCTATATGTATACGTATATCCCCTCTTTTTTGGAGTTCCTTCCCATTTAGGTCTCCACAGAGCATTGAGTAGAGTTCCCTGAGCTGTACAGTGGGTTCTCATTAGTTATCTATTTTATACATAGTATCAATAGTGTATTTATCGCAATCCCGATGTCCCAATTCATCCCACCCCCTTTCTTTCCCCCCTTGGTGTCCATATGTTTGTCCTCTACATCTTTGTCTCCAGTTCTGCTTTGCTAATAAGAAGGAGTATATTTTTAAAGGAGCAGTTTTAGGTTCACAGCAAAATTGAGGGGAAGATGGTAGAGATTTCCCGTGTACCCCACCCCCACACATGCATAACCTCTCCCATTATCAACATCCCACGCTAGGGTGGTACATTTGTTATAACTGATGAGCTTACATTGACACAAGGTAATCACTCAAAGTCTATAGTTTAAATTCTAGTTCACTCTGGGTGTTATACATTCTATGGGTTTGGACAAATGAATGATGACATATATCTATTATTATGGTATCATACACAGTATTTTCACTGTTCTAAAAATCATATGTGCTTCACCTACTAATCCCTCCTTTGCCCTTTGTAACCACTGATCTTTTTACTGTCTCCATAGTTTTGCCTCTTCCAGAATATCATATAGGTGGAATCATACAGTATGTAGCCTTTTCAGATTGGCTTCTTTAACTTAGTAATATGCATTTAGGTTTCCTCCTTGTCTTTTCATGGCTTGATAGCTTTTTTTTTTCTTTGCACTGAATAATATTTCATTGTCTGGGTGTACCATAGTTTGTTTATCTGTTCATCTACTGAAGGACATCTTAGGTGCTTCCAGGTTTTGGCAATTATGAATAAAGATGCTGTAAACATGTGTGAAGGTTTTGATGTGGACATAAGTTTTTACCGCCTTTGGGTAAACACCAAGGTGCCTGATTGCGTAACTGAGGTAAATCCTGCTTGGTCGTGGTATATAATTCTTTTTATACATTGTTGAATTTGATTTGCTAATATTTTATTGTGGCATCTATGTTCCTGAGAGAGATGATCTGTGATTTTTTTTTTTTTTTCTTGTGATGTTTTTGTCCGGTTTTGGTATTAGGGGAATGCTGGCCTAATGGAATGAGTTAGGAAGTAGTCCCTCTCCTTCTATCTTCTAAAGAGGTCATAGAGAATTGGTGTAATTTCTTCCTTAAATGTTTGGTAGAATTTTCCAGTGAACCCATCTGGGCCTAGTGCTCTCTGTTTTGAAAGATTATTAATTATTGATTCAGTTTCTTTGATGCAGATATATTCAGATTGTTTATTTTCATTGTGTGAATTTTGGCAAAAAATGTGTCTTTCAAGGAATTGGTCCATTTTATCTAGATTATCAAATTTGTGGGCGGGGAGTTGTTTACAGTATTCCTTTATTATACTTTTTGTTGTTTTTTTTTGGCCATGCTGCACAGTTTATGGGATCTTAGTTCCCCAACCAGGGATGGAACCGGTGGCCCTGCAGTGGAAGCACGGAGTCCTAACTACTGGACCGCCAGGGAATTCCCTCCTTTATTATACTTTTAATATCCATAGGATCTGTAGTGATACCACTTTTTTCAAATTAATTTCTTTTGGAGTATAGTTGATTTACAATGTTGTGTTAGTTTCTGCTGTACAGCAAAGTGGATAAGTTATACATATATCCACTCTTTTTTAGATTCTATTCCCATGTAGGTCATTACAGAGTACCGAGTAGAGTTCCCTGTGCTATACAGTAGGTTCTTATTATCTATTTTATATGTAGAAGTGGGTATATGTCAATCCCAATCTCCCAATTTATCCCTTCCCCCTTTCCCCCTTGGTAACCATATGTTTGTTTTCTACATTTGTGATTCTATTTCTTTTTTGTAAATAGGTTCATTTGTACCATTTTTTTAGATTCCACATGTAAGCGAGTGATATCATTTTTTTTGTTTCTGATATTCAGAAGTTGTGTCCTCATTTTTTCTTAGCTTGGCTGGAGGTTTACTGATCTTTCTATAGAACCAGCATTTGGTCTTGTTGATTTTTCTCTATTGATTTCTTATTTTCATTTTCATTGACTTCTGCTCTAATTCTTTTTACTTCTTTTCTTCTTAATTTGGATTTAATTTGCTCTTCTTTTTCTAGTTTCCTAAGGTAGAAACTTAGCTGATTGATTTCTTTTTTTTTTTTTTTTTTTTTTTGCGGTACGCGGGCCTCTCACTGTTGTGGCCTCTCCCATTGCAGAGCACAGGCTCCGGACGCGCAGGCTCAGCGGCCATGGCTCACGGGACCAGCCGCTCCGCGGCATGTGGGATCTTCCCAGATCGGGGCACGAACCCATGTCCCCTGTATCGGCAGGCGGACTCTCAACCACTGCGCCACCAGGGAAGCCCAACTGATTGATTTTATATCTTCTTTTCTAATATATGCATTTAATGCTATAAATTTGCCTCTAAGCATTACTTCCACAGGATCCCCCAAAATTTTGATAACTGTATTTTCATCTTCATTTAGTTCAAGATATTTTGTGTTTTCTCTTAAGATTTCTTTGACCCTTGTGTTATTTCATCTCCATATATTTGGGGATTTTCCAGTTATCCTTCTGTTATTGATTTCTACTTTAATTCTGTTGTGGTCTGGAGGCAGACAATGTATGATTTCTATTCTTTTAAATTTGTTAAGGTCTGTCTTATGGCCTAGAATGTGGTCTCTCATGGTGAATGTTCATGTAAGCTTGAGAAGAATGTATTCTGTTGTTGTTGGATGAAGTAGACCATTATATCTAGTTGATTGATGATGCTGAGTTCAGCAGTGTCCTTACTGATTTTCTTTGTGCTAGATCTATCCATTTCTGATAGAGGGGATGTTGAGGCCTCCAACTATGGCTGTGTATTCATCTGCCTCTCTTTGCAGTTCTATTAGTTTTTGCCTCATATATTTTAACATTCTGTTGTTAGGTACATACATGTTAAGTATTTTATACCTTCTTGGGAAATTGTCCCCTTTATCATTATGTAATGTCCTTCTTTATTCCTGATAAATTTCCTTACTTTGAAGTCTGCTGTTTCTGAAATTAATATAGCTACTCCTGCTTTCTTTTGATTAATGTTAGCATGGTATATTTTCTCCATCTGTTTACTTTTAATCTATGTATAAAGTGGACATCTTGAGACAACATATAGTTAGGTCTTATTTTTTTATCTACTCTGACAAATCTTTTTTTTTTAACATATTTATTGGAGTATAATTGCTTTACAATGGTGTGTTACTTTCTGCTTTATAAGTGAATCAGTTATACATATACATATATCCCCATATCTCTTCCCTCTTGTGTCTCCCTCCCTCCCACCCTCCCTATCCCACCCCTCTAGGTGGTCACAAAGCACCGAGCTGATCTCCCTGTGCTATGCGGCTGCTTCCCACTAGCTATCGGTTTTACATTTGATGCTGTATATATGTCCATGCCACTCTCTCACTTTGTCCCAGCTTACCCTTCCCCCTCCCCGAATCCTCAAGTCCATTCTCTAGTAGGTCTTCGTCTTTAAATCTGTCTTTTACTTTTTTTTTTTTTTTTGCACTACGCGGGCCTCTCACTGTTGTGGCCTCTCCCGTTGCCGGAGCACAGGCTCTGGACGCGCAGGCTCAGCGGCCATGGCTCACGGGCCCAGCCGCTCCGC
The DNA here is from genome assembly GCF_949774975.1 of Lagenorhynchus albirostris. Classification (NCBI taxonomy): domain Eukaryota; kingdom Metazoa; phylum Chordata; class Mammalia; order Artiodactyla; family Delphinidae; genus Lagenorhynchus; species Lagenorhynchus albirostris. The sequence continues at coordinate 67,778,516 of NC_083095.1, read as the reverse complement.
GGCATGTGGGATCTTCC